>NW_028225379.1:0-542244 GCF_052327205.1 Somniosus microcephalus
CTTCTCCTTCTTCTACTTCTTCTGATTCACCCTCCAGACTTCACCTTCTCCTTCTCCTTCTTCTACTTCTTCTGATTCACCCTCCAGACTTCATCTTCTCCTTCTCCTTCTTCTGCATCTTCTGATTCACCCTCCAGACTTCACCTTCTCCTTCTCCTTCTTCTGCTTCTTCTGATTCACCCTCCAGACTTCACCTTCTCCTTCTCCTTCTTCTACTTCTTCTGATTCACCCTCCAGACTTCACCTTCTCCGTCTCCTTCTTCTACTTCTTCTGATTCACCCTCCAGTCTTCACATTCTCCTTCTCCTTCTTCTGTTTCTTCTGCTTCAGCCTCCAAACTTCACCTTCTCCCTTCTCTTTCTTCTGATTCTTCTGATTCACCCTCCAGACTTCACCTTCTCCTTCTCCTTCTTCTGATTCTTCTGATTCACCCTCCAGACTTCACCTTCTCCTTCTCCTTCTTCTGCTTCTTCTGATTCACCCTCCTGGCTTCACCTTCTCCTTCTCCTTCTTCTACTTCTTCTGATTCACCCTCCTGACTTCACCTTCTCCTTCTCCTTCTTCTCCTTCTTCTGCTTCACCCTCCAGACTTCACCTTCTCCTTCTCCTTCTTCTACCTCTTCTGATTCACCCTCCAGACTTCACCTTCTCCTTCTCCTTCTTCTGCTTCTTCTGATTCAACCTCCAGACTTCATCTTCTCCTTCTCCTTATTCTGCTTCTTCTGATTCACCCTCCAGACTTCACCTTCTCCTTCTCCTTATTCTGCTTCTTCTGATTCAACCTCCAGACTTCACCTTCTCCTTCTCCTTCTTCTGCTTCTTCTGATTCACCCTCCAGACTTCACCTTCTCCTTCTCCTTCTTCTGTTTCTTCTGATTCGCCCTCCAGACTTCACCTTCTCCTTCTCCTTCTTCTGCTTCTTCTGATTCACCCTCCTGACTTCACCTTCTCCTTCTCCTTCTTCTACTTCTTCTGATTCACCCTCCTGACTTCACCTTCTCCTTCTCCTTCTTCTACTTCTTCTGCTTCACCCTCCAGACTTCACCTTCTCCTTCTCCTTCTTCTACTTCTTCTGATTCACCCTCCAGACTTCACCTTCTCCTTCTCCTTCTTCTGCTTCTTCTGATTCACCCTCCAGACTTCACCTTCTCCTTCTCCTTATTCTGCTTCTTCTGATTCACCCTCCAGACTTCACCTTCTCCTTCTCCTTCTTCTGCTTCTTCTGATTCACCCTCCAGACTTCACCTTCTCCTTCTCCTTCTTCTGCTTCTTCTGATTCACCCTCCAGACATCACCTTCTCCTTCTCCTTCTTCTGCTTCTTCTGATTCACCCTCCAGACTTCACCTTCTCCTTCTCCTTATTCTGCTTCTTCTGATTCACCCTCCAGACTTCACCTTCTCCTTCTCCTTCTTCTGCTTCTTCTGATTCACCCTCCAGACTTCAACTTCTCCTTGTCCTTCTTCTGCTTCTTCTGATTCACCCTCCAGACTTCACCTTCTCCTTCTCCTTCTTCTACTTCTTCTGATTCACCCTCCAGACTTCATCTTCTCCTTCTCCTTCTTCTGCTTCTTCTGATTCACCCTCCAGACTTCACCTTCTCCTTCTCCTTCGTCTACTTCTTCTGATTCACCCTCCAGACTACACCTTCTCCTTCTCCTTCTTCTACTTCTTCTGATTCACCCTCCAGACTTCACCTTCTCCTTCTCCTTCTTCTGTTTCTTCTGATTCACCCTCCAGACTTCACCTTCTCCTTCTCCTTCTTCTACTTCTTCTGATTCACCCTCCAGACTTCACCTTCTCCTTCTCCTTCTTCTACTTCTTCTGATTCACCCTCCAGACTTCATCTTCTCCTTCTCCTTCTTCTGCATCTTCTGATTCACCCTCCAGACTTCACCTTCTCCTTCTCCTTCTTCTGCTTCTTCTGATTCACCCTCCAGACTTCACCTTCTCCTTCTCCTTCTTCTACTTCTTCTGATTCACCCTCCAGACTTCACCTTCTCCGTCTCCTTCTTCTACTTCTTCTGATTCACCCTCCAGTCTTCACATTCTCCTTCTCCTTCTTCTGTTTCTTCTGCTTCAGCCTCCAAACTTCACCTTCTCCTTCTCTTTCTTCTGATTCTTCTGATTCACCCTCCAGACTTCACCTTCTCCTTCTCCTTCTTCTGATTCTTCTGATTCACCCTCCAGACTTCACCTTCTCCTTCTCCTTCTTCTGCTTCTTCTGATTCACCCTCCTGGCTTCACCTTCTCCTTCTCCTTCTTCTACTTCTTCTGATTCACCCTCCTGACTTCACCTTCTCCTTCTCCTTCTTCTCCTTCTTCTGCTTCACCCTCCAGACTTCACCTTCTCCTTCTCCTTCTTCTACCTCTTCTGATTCACCCTCCAGACTTCACCTTCTCCTTCTCCTTCTTCTGCTTCTTCTGATTCAACCTCCAGACTTCATCTTCTCCTTCTCCTTATTCTGCTTCTTCTGATTCACCCTCCAGACTTCACCTTCTCCTTCTCCTTATTCTGCTTCTTCTGATTCAACCTCCAGACTTCACCTTCTCCTTCTCCTTCTTCTGCTTCTTCTGATTCACCCTCCAGACTTCACCTTCTCCTTCTCCTTCTTCTGTTTCTTCTGATTCGCCCTCCAGACTTCACCTTCTCCTTCTCCTTCTTCTGCTTCTTCTGATTCACCCTCCTGACTTCACCTTCTCCTTCTCCTTCTTCTACTTCTTCTGATTCACCCTCCTGACTTCACCTTCTCCTTCTCCTTCTTCTACTTCTTCTGCTTCACCCTCCAGACTTCACCTTCTCCTTCTCCTTCTTCTACTTCTTCTGATTCACCCTCCAGACTTCACCTTCTCCTTCTCCTTCTTCTGCTTCTTCTGATTCACCCTCCAGACTTCACCTTCTCCTTCTCCTTATTCTGCTTCTTCTGATTCACCCTCCAGACTTCACCTTCTCCTTCTCCTTCTTCTGCTTCTTCTGATTCACCCTCCAGACTTCACCTTCTCCTTCTCCTTCTTCTGCTTCTTCTGATTCACCCTCCAGACATCACCTTCTCCTTCTCCTTCTTCTGCTTCTTCTGATTCACCCTCCAGACTTCACCTTCTCCTTCTCCTTCTTCTACTTCTTCTGATTCACCCTCCAGACTTCACCTTCTCCTTCTCTTTCTTCTGCTTCTTCTGATTCACCCTCCAGACTTCACCTTCTCCTTCTCCTTCTTCTGATTCTTCTGATTCACCCTCCAGATTTCACCTTCTCCTTCTCCTTCTTCTGCTTCTTCTGATTCACCCTCCTGACTTCACCTTCTCCTTCTCCTTCTTCTACTTCTTCTGATTCACCCTCCTGACTTCACCTTCTCCTTCTCCTTCTTCTACTTCTTCTGCTTCACCCTCCAGACTTCACCTTCTCCTTCTCCTTCTTCTACTTCTTCTGATTCACCCTCCAGACTTCACCTTCTCCTTCTCCTTCTTCTACTTCTTCTGATTCACCCTACAGACTTCACCTTCTCCTTCTCCTTCTTCTGCTTCTTCTGATTCACCCTCCAGACTTCACCTTCTCCTTCTCCTTATTCTGCTTCTTCTGTTTCACCCTCCAGACTTCACCTTCTCCTTCTCCTTCTTCTGCTTCTTCTGATTCACCCTCCAGACTTCACCTTCTCCTTCCTTCTTCTGCTTCTTCTGATTCACCCTCCAGACTTCACCTTCTCCTTCTCCTTCTTCTACTTCTTCTGATTCACCCTCCAGACTTCACCTTCTCCTTCTCCTTCTTCTGCTTCTTCTGATTCACCCTCCAGACTTCACCTTCTCCTTCTCCTTCGTCTACTTCTTCTGATTCACCCTCCAGACTACACCTTCTCCTTCTCCTTCTTCTACTTCTTCTGATTCACCCTCCAGACTTCACCTTCTCCTTCTCCTTCTTCTGTTTCTTCTGATTCACCCTCCAGACTTCACCTTCTCCTTCTCCTTCTTCTACTTCTTCTGATTCAGCCTCCAGACTTCACCTTCTCCTTCTCCTTCTTCTACTTCTTCTGATTCAGCCTCCAGACTTCATCTTCTCCTTCTCCTTCTTCTCCTTCTTCTGATTCACCCTCCAGACTTCACCTTCTCCTTCTCCTTCTTCTGCTTCTTCTGATTCACCCTCCAGACTTCACCTTCTCCTTCTCCTTCTTCTACTTCTTCTGATTCACCCTCCAGAATTCACCTTCTCCTTCTCCTTCTTCTACTTCTTCTGATTCACCCTCCAGTCTTCACCTTCTCCTTCTCCTTCTTCTGTTTCTTCTGCTTCACCCTCCAGACTTCACCTTCTCCTTCTCCTTCTTCTGCTTCTTCTGATTCACCCTCCAGACCTCACCTTCTCCTTCTCCTTCGTCTACTTCTTCTGATTCACCCTCCAGACTACACCTTCTCCTTCTCCTTCTTCTACTTCTTCTGATTCACCCTCCAGACTTCACCTTCTCCTTCTCCTTCTTCTGTTTCTTCTGATTCACCCTCCGGACTTCATCTTCTCCTTCTCCTTCTTCTACTTCTTTTGATTCACCCTCCAGACTTCAGCTTCTCCTTCTCCTTCTTCTACTTCTTCTGATTCACCCTACAGACTTCACCTTCTCCTTCTCCTTCTTCTGCTTCTTCTGATTCACCCTCCAGACTTCACCTTCTCCTTCTCCTTATTCTGCTTCTTCTGTTTCACCCTCCAGACTTCACCTTCTCCTTCTCCTTCTTCTGCTTCTTCTGATTCACCCTCCAGACTTCACCTTCTCCTTCCTTCTTCTGCTTCTTCTGATTCACCCTCCAGACTTCACCTTCTCCTTCTCCTTCTTCTACTTCTTCTGATTCACCCTCCAGACTTCACCTTCTCCTTCTCCTTCTTCTGCTTCTTCTGATTCACCCTCCAGACTTCACCTTCTCCTTCTCCTTCGTCTACTTCTTCTGATTCACCCTCCAGACTACACCTTCTCCTTCTCCTTCTTCTACTTCTTCTGATTCACCCTCCAGACTTCACCTTCTCCTTCTCCTTCTTCTGTTTCTTCTGATTCACCCTCCAGACTTCACCTTCTCCTTCTCCTTCTTCTACTTCTTCTGATTCAGCCTCCAGACTTCACCTTCTCCTTCTCCTTCTTCTACTTCTTCTGATTCAGCCTCCAGACTTCATCTTCTCCTTCTCCTTCTTCTCCTTCTTCTGATTCACCCTCCAGACTTCACCTTCTCCTTCTCCTTCTTCTGCTTCTTCTGATTCACCCTCCAGACTTCACCTTCTCCTTCTCCTTCTTCTACTTCTTCTGATTCACCCTCCAGAATTCACCTTCTCCTTCTCCTTGTTCTACTTCTTCTGATTCACCCTCCAGTCTTCACCTTCTCCTTCTCCTTCTTCTGTTTCTTCTGCTTCACCCTCCAGACTTCACCTTCTCCTTCTCCTTCTTCTGCTTCTTCTGATTCACCCTCCAGACTTCACCTTCTCCTTCTCCTTCGTCTACTTCTTCTGATTCACCCTCCAGACTACACCTTCTCCTTCTCCTTCTTCTACTTCTTCTGATTCACCCTCCAGACTTCACCTTCTCCTTCTCCTTCTTCTGTTTCTTCTGATTCACCCTCCAGACTTCATCTTCTCCTTCTCCTTCTTCTACTTCTTCTGATTCACCCTCCAGACTTCACCTTCTCCTTCTCCTTCTTCTACTTCTTCTGATTCACCCTCCAGACTTCATCTTCTCCTTCTCCTTCTTCTGCTTCTTCTGATTCACCCTCCAGACTTCACCTTCTCCTTCTCCTTCTTCTGCTTCTTCTGATTCACCCTCCAGACTTCAACTTCTCCTTCTCCTTCTTCTACTTCTTCTGATTCACCCTCCAGACTTCACCTTCTCCTTCTCCTTCTTCTACTTCTTCTGATTCACCCTCCAGTCTTCACCTTCTCCTTCTCCTTTTTCTGTTTCTTCTGCTTCACCCTCCAGACTTCACCTTCTCCTTCTCTTTCTTCTGCTTATTCTGATTCACCCTCCAGACTTCACCTTCTCCTTCTCCTTCTTCTGGTTCTTTTGATTCACCCTCCAGACTTCACCTTCTCCTTCTCCTTCTTCTGCTTCTTCTGATTCACCCTCCTGACTTCACCTTCTCCTTCTCCTTCTTCTACTTCTTCTGATTCACCCTCCTGACTTCACCTTCTCCTTCTCCTTCTTCTACTTCTTCTGCTTCACCCTCCAGACTTCACCTTCTCCTTCTCCTTCTTCTACTTCTTCTGATTCACCCTCCAGACTTCACCTTCTCCTTCTCCTTCTTCTGCTTCTTCTGATTCACCCTCCAGACTTCACCTTCTCATTCTCCTTCTTCTGCTTCTTCTGCTGCGCCCTCCAGACTTCACCTTCTCCTTCTCCTTCTTCTGCTTCTTCTGCTTCACACTCCAGACTTCACCTTCTCCTTCTCCTTCTTCTGCTTCTTCTGCTGCGCCCTCCAGGCTTCACCTTCTCCTTCTCCTTCTTCTGCTTCTTCTGCTTCACCATCCTGACTTCACCTTCTCCTTCTCCTTCTTCTACTTCTTCTGCTACACCCCCCTGACTTCACCTGCTCCTTCTCCTTCTTCTGCTTCTTCTGATTCACCCTCCTAAATTCACCTTCTCCTTCTCCTTCTTCTGCTTCTTCTGATTCACCCTCCTGACTTCACCTTCTCCTTCTCCTTCTTCTGCTTCTTCTGATTCACCCTCCAGACTTCACCTTCTCCTTCTCCTTCTTCTGCTTCTTCTGATTCACCCTCCAGACTTCACCTTCTCCTTCTCCTTCTTCTGCTTCTTCTGATTCACCCTCCAGACCTCACCTTCTCCTTCTCCTTCTTCTACTTCTTCTGATTCACCCTCCAGACTTCATCTTCTCCTTCTCCTTCTTCTGCTTCTTCTGATTCACCCTCCAGACTTCACCTTCTCCTTCTCCTTCTTCTGCTTCTTCTGATTCACCCTCCAGACTTCAACTTCTCCTTCTCCTTCTTCTACCTCTTCTGATTCACCCTCCAGACTTCACCTTCTCCTTCTCCTTCTTCGAATTCTTCTGATTCACCCTCCAGTCTTCACCTTCTCCTTCTCCTTCTTCTGTTTCTTCTGCTTCACCCTCCAGACTTCACCTTCTCCTTCTCCTTCTTCTGCTTCTTCTGCTTCACCCTCCAGACTTCACCTTCTCCTTCTCCTTCTTCTGATTCTTCTGATTCACCCTCCAGACTTCACCTTCTCTATCTCCTTCTTCTGCTTCTTCTGATTCACCCTCCTGACTTCACCTTCTCCTTCTCCTTCTTCTACTTCTTCTGATTCACCCTCCTGACTTCATCTTCTCCTTCTCCTTCTTCTACTTCTTCTGCTTCACCCTCCAGACTTCACCTTCTCCTTCTCCTTCTTCTACTTCTTCTGATTCACCCTCCAGACTTCACCTTCTCCTTCTCCTTCTTCTGCTTCTTCTGATTCACCCTCCAGACTTCACCTTCTCCTTCTCCTTATTCTGCTTCTTCTGATTCACCCTCCAGACTTCACCTTCTCCTTCTCCTTCTTCTGCTTCTTCTGATTCACCCTCCAGACTTCACCTTCTCCTTCTCCTTCTTCTGCTTCTTCTGATTCACCCTCCAGACTTCACCTTCTCCTTCTCCTTCTTCTGCTTCTTCTGATTCACCCTCCAGACTTCACCTTCTCCTTCTCCTTCTTCTACTTCTTCTGATTCACCCTCCAGACTTCACCTTCTCCTTCTCCTTCTTCTGCTTCTTCTGATTCAACCTCCTGACTTCACCATCTCCTTCTCCTTCTTCTGCTTCTTCTGATTCACCCTCCTGACTTCACCTTCTCCTTCTCCTTCTTCTACTTCTTCTGCTTCACCCTCCAGACTTCACCTTCTCCTTCTCCTTCTTCTACTTCTTCTGATTCACCCTCCAGACTTCACCTTCTCCTTCTCCTTCTTCTGCTTCTTCTGATTCACCCTCCAGACTTCACCTTCTCATTCTCCTTCTTCTGCTTCTTCTGCTGCGCCCTCCAGACTTCACCTTCTCCTTCTCCTTCTTCTGCTTCTTCTGCTTCACACTCCAGACTTCACCTTCTCCTTCTCCTTCTTCTGCTTCTTCTGCTGCGCCCTCCAGGCTTCACCTTCTCCTTCTCCTTCTTCTGCTTCTTCTGCTTCACCGTCCTGACTTCACCTTCTCCTTCTCCTTATTTTACTTCTTCTGCTACACCCCCCTGACTTCACCTGCTCCTTCTCCTCCTTCTGCTTCTTCTGATTCACCCTCCCAACTTCACCTTCTCCTTCTCCTTCTTCTGCTTCTTCTGATTCACCCTCCTGACTTCACCTTCTCCTTTTCCTTCTTCTGCTTCTTCTGATTCACCCTCCAGACTTCACCTTCTCCTTCTCCTTCTTCTGCTTCTTCTGATTCACCCTCCAGACTTCACCTTCTCCTTCTCCTTCTTCTGCTTCTTCTGATTCACCCTCCAGACCTCACCTTCTCCTTCTCCTTCTTCTACTTCTTCTGATTCACCCTCCAGACTTCATCTTCTCCTTCTCCTTCTTCTGCTTCTTCTGATTCACCCTCCAGACTTTACCTTCTCCTTCTTCTGCTTCTTCTGATTCACCCTCCAGACTTCACCTTCTCCTTCTCCTTCTTCTACTTCTTCTGATTCACCCTCCTGACTTCACCTTCTCCTTCTCCTTCTTCTACTTCTTCTGCTTCACCCTCCAGACTTCACCTTCTCCTTCTCCTTCTTCTACTTCTTCTGATTCACCCTCCAGACTTCACCTTCTCCTTCTCCTTCTTCTACTTCTTCTGATTCACCCTCCAGACTTCACCTTCTCCTTCTCCTTCTTCTACTTCTTCTGATTCATCCTCCAGACTTCACCTTCTCCTTCTCCTTCTTCTGCTTCTTCTGATTCACCCTCCAGACTTCACCTTCTCCTTCTCCTTATTCTGCTTCTTCTGATTCACCCTCCAGACTTCACCTTCTCCTTCTCCTTCTTCTGCTTCTTCTGATTCACCCTCCAGACTTCACCTTCTCCTTCTCCTTCTTCTGCTTCTTCTGATTCACCCTCCAGACTTCACCTTCTCCTTCTCCTTCTTCTACTTCTTCTGATTCACCCTCCAGACTTCATCTTCTCCTTCTCCTTCTTCTGCTTCTTCTGATTCACCCTCCAGACTTCACCTTCTCCTTCTCCTTCGTCTACTTCTTCTGATTCACCCTCCAGACTACACCTTCTCCTTCTCCTTCTTCTACTTCTTCTGATTCACCCTCCAGACTTCACCTTCTCCTTCTCCTTCTTCTGTTTCTTCTGATTCACCCTCCAGACTTCACCTTCTCCTTCTCCTTCTTCTACTTCTTCTGATTCACCCTCCAGACTTCACCTTCTCCTTCTCCTTCTTCTGCATCTTCTGATTCACCCTCCAGACTTCACCTTCTCCTTCTCCTTCTTCTGCTTCTTCTGATTCACCCTCCAGACTTCACCTTCTCCTTCTCCTTCTTCTACTTCTTCTGATTCACCCTCCAGACTTCACCTTCTCCGTCTCCTTCTTCTACTTCTTCTGATTCACCCTCCAGTCTTCACATTCTCCTTCTCCTTCTTCTGTTTCTTCTGCTTCAGCCTCCAAACTTCACCTTCTCCTTCTCTTTCTTCTGATTCTTCTGATTCACCCTCCAGACTTCACCTTCTCCTTCTCCTTCTTCTGATTCTTCTGATTCACCCTCCAGACTTCACCTTCTCCTTCTCCTTCTTCTGCTTCTTCTGATTCACCCTCCAGACTTCACCTTCTCCTTCTCCTTCTTCTGTTTCTTCTGATTCACCCTCCAGACTTCACCTTCTCCTTCTCCTTCTTCTACTTCTTCTGATTCACCCTCCAGACTTCATCTTCTCCTTCTCCTTCTTCTGCATCTTCTGATTCACCCTCCAGACTTCACCTTCTCCTTCTCCTTCTTCTGCTTCTTCTGATTCACCCTCCAGACTTCACCTTCTCCTTCTCCTTCTTCTACTTCTTCTGATTCACCCTCCAGACTTCACCTTCTCCGTCTCCTTCTTCTACTTCTTCTGATTCACCCTCCAGTCTTCACATTCTCCTTCTCCTTCTTCTGTTTCTTCTGCTTCAGCCTCCAAACTTCACCTTCTCCTTCTCTTTCTTCTGATTCTTCTGATTCACCCTCCAGACTTCACCTTCTCCTTCTCCTTCTTCTGATTCTTCTGATTCACCCTCCAGACTTCACCTTCTCCTTCTCCTTCTTCTGCTTCTTCTGATTCACCCTCCTGACTTCACCTTCTTCTTCTCCTTCTTCTACTTCTTCTGATTCACCCTCCTGACTTCACCTTCTCCTTCTCCTTCTTCTCCTTCTTCTGCTTCACCCTCCAGACTTCACCTTCTCCTTCTCCTTCTTCTACCTCTTCTGATTCACCATCCAGACTTCACCTTCTCCTTCTCCTTCTTCTGCTTCTTCTGATTCAACCTCCAGACTTCACCTTCTCCTTCTCCTTATTCTGCTTCTTCTGATTCACCCTCCAGACTTCACCTTCTCCTTCTCCTTATTCTGCTTCTTCTGATTCAACCTCCAGACTTCACCTTCTCCTTCTCCTTCTTCTGCTTCTTCTGATTCACCCTCCAGACTTCACCTTCTCCTTCTCCTTCTTCTGTTTCTTCTGATTCGCCCTCCAGACTTCACCTTCTCCTTCTCCTTCTTCTGCTTCTTCTGATTCACCCTCCTGACTTCACCTTCTCCTTCTCCTTCTTCTACTTCTTCTGATTCACCCTTCTGACTTCACCTTCTCCTTCTCCTTCTTCTACTTCTTCTGCTTCACCCTCCAGACTTCACCTTCTCCTTCTCCTTCTTCTACTTCTTCTGATTCACCCTCCAGACTTCACCTTCTCCTTCTCCTTCTTCTGCTTCTTCTGATTCACCCTCCAGACTTCACCTTCTCCTTCTCCTTATTCTGCTTCTTCTGATTCACCCTCCAGACTTCACCTTCTCCTTCTCCTTCTTCTGCTTCTTCTGATTCACCCTCCAGACTTCACCTTCTCCTTCTCCTTCTTCTGCTTCTTCTGATTCACCCTCCAGACATCACCTTCTCCTTCTCCTTCTTCTGCTTCTTCTGATTCACCCTCCAGACTTCACCTTCTCCTTCTCCTTCTTCTACTTCTTCTGATTCACCCTCCAGACTTCACCTTCTCCTTCTCTTTCTTCTGCTTCTTCTGATTCACCCTCCAGACTTCACCTTCTCCTTCTCCTTCTTCTGATTCTTCTGATTCACCCTCCAGATTTCACCTTCTCCTTCTCCTTCTTCTGCTTCTTCTGATTCACCCTCCTGACTTCACCTTCTCCTTCTCCTTCTTCTACTTCTTCTGATTCACCCTCCTGACTTCACCTTCTCCTTCTCCTTCTTCTACTTCTTCTGCTTCACCCTCCAGACTTCACCTTCTCCTTCTCCTTCTTCTACTTCTTCTGATTCACCCTCCAGACTTCACCTTCTCCTTCTCCTTCTTCTACTTCTTCTGATTCACCCTACAGACTTCACCTTCTCCTTCTCCTTCTTCTGCTTCTTCTGATTCACCCTCCAGACTTCACCTTCTCCTTCTCCTTATTCTGCTTCTTCTGTTTCACCCTCCAGACTTCACCTTCTCCTTCTCCTTCTTCTGCTTCTTCTGATTTACCCTCCAGAATTTACCTTCTCCTTCTCCTTCTTCTGCTTCTTCTGATTCACCCTCCAGACTTCACCTTCTCCTTCTCCTTCTTCTACTTCTTCTGATTCTCCCTCCAGACTTCACCTTCTCCTTCTCCTTCTTCTACTTCTTCTGATTCACCCTCCAGACTTCACCTTCTCCTTCTCCTTCGTCTACTTCTTCTGATTCACCCTCCAGACTACACCTTCTCCTTCTCCTTCTTCTACTTCTTCTGATTCACCCTCCAGACTTCACCTTCTCCTTCTCCTTCTTCTGTTTCTTCTGATTCACCCTCCAGACTTCACCTTCTCCTTCTCCTTCTTCTACTTCTTCTGATTCAGCCTCCAGACTTCACCTTCTCCTTCTCCTTCTTCTACTTCTTCTGATTCAGCCTCCAGACTTCAACTTCTCCTTCTCCTTCTTCTCCTTCTTCTGATTCACCCTCCAGACTTCACCTTCTCCTTCTCCTTCTTCTGCTTCTTCTGATTCACCCTCCAGACTTCACCTTCTCCTTCTCCTTCTTCTACTTCTTCTGATTCACCCTCCAGAATTACCTTCTCCTTCTCCTTCTTCTACTTCTTCTGATTCACCCTCCAGTCTTCACCTTCTCCTTCTCCTTCTTCTGTTTCTTCTGCTTCACCCTCCAGACTTCACCTTCTCCTTCTCTTTCTTCTGCTTCTTCTGATTCACCCTCCAGACTTCACCTTCTCCTTCTCCTTCTTCTGATTCTTCTGATTCACCCTCCAGACTTCACCTTCTCCTTCTCCTTCTTCTGCTTCTTCTGATTCACCCTCCAGACCTCACCTTCTCCTTCTCCTTCTTCTACTTCTTCTGATTCACCCTCCTGACTTCACCTTCTCCTTCTCCTTCATCTACTTCTTCTGCTTCACCCTCCAGACTTCACCTTTTCCTTCTCCTTCTTCTACTTCTTCTGATTCACCCTCCAGACTTCACCTTCTCCTTCTCCTTCTTATACTTCTTCTGATTCACCCTCCAGACTTCACCTTCTCCTTCTCCTTCTTCTACTTCTTCTGATTCACCCTCCAGACTTCACCTTCTCCTTCTCCTTCTTCTGCTTCTTCTGATTCACCCTCCAGACTTCACCTTCTCCTTCTCCTTATTCTGCTTCTTCTGATTCACCCTCCAGACTGTTCCTTCTCCTTCTCCTTCTTCTGCTTCTTCTGATTCACCCTCCAGACTTCAGCTTCTCCTTCTCCTTCTTCTGCTTCTTCTGATTCACCCTCCAGACTTCACCTTCTCCTTCTCCTTCTTCTACTTCTTCTGATTCACCCTCCAGACTTCACCTTCTCCTTCTCCTTCTTCTGCTTCTTCTGATTCACCCTCCAGACTTCACCTTCTCCTTCTCCTTCGTCTACTTCTTCTGATTCACCCTCCAGACTACACCTTCTCCTTCTCCTTCTTCTACTTCTTCTGATTCACCCTCCAGACTTCACCTTCTCCTTCTCCTTCTTCTGTTTCTTCTGATTCACCCTATAGACTTCATCTTCTCCTTCTCCTTCTTCTACTTCTTCTGATTCACCCTCCAGACTTCACCTTCTCCTTCTCCTTCTTCTACTTCTTCTGATTCACCCTCCAGACTTCATCTTCTCCTTCTCCTTCTTCTGCTTCTTCTGATTCACCCTCCAGACTTCACCTTCTCCTTCTTCTGCTTCTTCTGATTCACCCTCCAGACTTCAACTTCTCCTTCTCCTTCTTCTACTTCTTCTGATTCACCCTCCAGACTTCACCTTCTCCTTCTCCTTCTTCTACTTCTTCTGATTCACCCTCCAGTCTTCACCTTCTCCTTCTCCTTTTTCTGTTTCTTCTGATTCACCCTCCAGACTTCACCTTCTCCTTCTTCTGCTTCTTCTGATTCACCCTCCAGACTTCAACTTCTCCTTCTCCTTCTTCTACTTCTTCTGATTCACCCTCCAGACTTCACCTTCTCCTTCTCCTTCTTCTACTTCTTCTGATTCACCCTCCAGTCTTCACCTTCTCCTTCTCCTTTTTCTGTTTCTTCTGATTCACCCTCCAGACTTCACCTTCTCCTTCTCCTTCTTCTGCTTCTTCTGATTCACCCTCCAGACTTCACCTTCTCCTTCTCCTTCTTCTACTTCTTCTGATTCACCCTCCAGACTTCACCTTCTCCTTCTCCTTCTTCTGATTCTTCTGATTCACCCTCCAGACTTCACCTTCTCCTTCTCCTTCTTCTGCTTCTTCTGATTCACCCTCCTGACTTCACCTTCTCCTTCTCCTTCTTCTACTTCTTCTGATTCACCCTCCTGACTTCACCTTCTCCTTCTCCTTCTTCTACTTCTTCTGCTTCACCCTCCAGACTTCACCTTCTCCTTCTCCTTCTTCTACTTCTTCTGATTCACCCTCCAGACTTCACCTTCTCCTTCACCTTCTTCTGCTTCTTCTGATGCACCCTCCAGACTTCACCTTCTCATTCTCCTTCTTCTGCTTCTTCTGCTGCGCCCTCCAGACTTCACCTTCTCCTTCTCCTTCTTCTGCTTCTTCTGCTTCACACTCCAGACTTCACCTTCTCCTTCTCCTTCTTCTGCTTCTTCTGCTGCGCCCTCCAGGCTTCACCTTCTCCTTCTCCTTCTTCTGCTTCTTCTGCTTCACCGTCCTGACTTCACCTTCTCCTTCTCCTTCTTCTACTTCTTCTGCTACACCCCCCTGACTTCACCTGCTCCTTCTCCTTCTTCTGCTTCTTCTGATTCACCCTCCTAAATTCACCTTCTCCTTCTCCTTCTTCTGCTTCTTCTGATTCACCCTCCTGACTTCACCTTCTCCTTCTCCTTCTTCTGCTTCTTCTGATTCACCCTCCAGACTTCACCTTCTCCTTCTCCTTCTTCTGCTTCTTCTGATTCACCCTCCAGACTTCACCTTCTCCTTCTCCTTCTTCTGCTTCTTCTGATTCACCCTCCAGTCCTCACCTTCTCCTTCTCCTTCTTCTACTTCTTCTGATTCACCCTCCAGACTTCATCTTCTCCTTCTCCTTCTTCTGCTTCTTCTGATTCACGCTCCAGACTTCACCTTCTCCTTCTCCTTCTTCTGCTTCTTCTGATTCACCCTCCAGACTTCACCTTCTCCTTCTCCTTCTTCTACTTCTTCTGATTCACCCTCCAGACTTCAACTTCTCCTTCTCCTTCTTCGAATTCTTCTGATTCACCCTCCAGTCTTCACCTTCTCCTTCTCCTTCTTCTGTTTCTTCTGCTTCACCCTCCAGACTTCACCTTCTCCTTCTCTTTCTTCTGCTTCTTCTGCTTCACCCTCCAGACTTCACCTTCTCCTTCTCCTTCTTCTGATTCTTCTGATTCACCCTCCAGACTTCACCTTCTCTATCTCCTTCTTCTGCTTCTTCTGATTCACCCTCCTGACTTCACCTTCTCCTTCTCCTTCTTCTACTTCTTCTGATTCACCCTCCTGACTTCATCTTCTCCTTCTCCTTCTTCTACTTCTTCTGCTTCACCCTCCAGACTTCACCTTCTCCTTCTCCTTCTTCTACTTCTTCTGATTCACCCTCCAGACTTCACCTTCTCCTTCTCCTTCTTCTGCTTCTTCTGATTCACCCTCCAGACTTCACCTTCTCCTTCTCCTTATTCTGCTTCTTCTGATTCACCCTCCAGACTTCACCTTCTCCTTCTCCTTCTTCTGCTTCTTCTGATTCACCCTCCAGGCTTCACCTTCTCATTCTCCTTCTTCTGCTTCTTCTGATTCACCCTCCAGACTTCACCTTCTCCTTCTCCTTCTTCTACTTCTTCTGATTCACCCTCCAGACTTCACCTTCTCCTTCTCCTTCTTCTGCTTCTTCTGATTCAACCTCCTGACTTCACCTTCTCCTTCTCCTTCTTCTGCTTCTTCTGATTCACCCTCCTGACTTCACCTTCTCCTTCTCCTTCTTCTACTTCTTCTGCTTCACCCTCCAGACTTCACCTTCTCCTTCTCCTTCTTCTACTTCTTCTGATTCACCCTCCAGACTTCACCTTCTCCTTCTCCTTCTTCTGCTTCTTCTGATTCACCCTCCAGACTTCACCTTCTCATTCTCCTTCTTCTGCTTCTTCTGCTGCGCCCTCCAGACTTCACCTTCTCCTTCTCCTTCTTCTGCTTCTTCTGCTTCACACTCCAGACTTCACCTTCTCCTTCTCCTTCTTCTGCTTCTTCTGCTGCGCCCTCCAGGCTTCACCTTCTCCTTCTCCTTCTTCTGCTTCTTCTGCTTCACCGTCCTGACTTCACCTTCTCCTTCTCCTTCTTTTACTTCTTCTGCTACACCCCCCAGACTTCACCTGCTCCTTCTCCTTCTTCTGCTTCTTCTGATTCACCCTCCCAACTTCACCTTCTCCTTCTCCTTCTTCTGCTTCTTCTGATTCACCCTCCTGACTTCACCTTCTCCTTCTCCTTCTTCTGCTTCTTCTGATTCACCCTCCAGACTTCACCTTCTCCTTCTCCTTCTTCTGCTTCTTCTGATTCACCCTCCAGACTTTACCATCTCCTTCTCCTTCTTCTGCTTCTTCTGATTCGCCCTCCAGACCTCACCTTCTCCTTCTCCTTCTTCTACTTCTTCTGATTCACCCTCCAGACTTCATCTTCTCCTTCTCCTTCTTCTGCTTCTTCTGATTCACCCTCCAGACTTTACCTTCTCCTTCTTCTGCTTCTTCTGATTCACCCTCCAGACTTCACCTTCTCCTTCTCCTTCTTCTACTTCTTCTGATTCACCCTCCAGACTTCACCTTCTCCTTCTCCTTCTTCTACTTCTTCTGATTCACCCTCCAGTCTTCACCTTCTTCTTCTCTTTCTTCTGCTTCTTCTGCTTCACCCTCCAGACTTCACCTTCTCCTTCTCCTTCTTCTGATTCTTCTGATTCACCCTCCAGACTTCACCTTCTCTATCTCCTTCTTCTGCTTCTTCTGATTCACCCTCCTGACTTCACCTTCTCCTTCTCCTTCTTCTACTTCTTCTGATTCACCCTCCTGACTTCACCTTCTCCTTCTCCTTCTTCTACTTCTTCTGCTTCACCCTCCAGACTTCACCTTCTCCTTCTCCTTCTTCTACTTCTTCTGATTCACCCTCCAGACTTCACCTTCTCCTTCTCCTTCTTCTGCTTCTTCTGATTCACCCTCCAGACTTCACCTTCTCCTTCTCCTTATTCTGCTTCTTCTGATTCACCCTCCAGACTTCACCTTCTCCTTCTCCTTCTTCTGCTTCTTCTGATTCACCCTCCAGACTTCACCTTCTCCTTCTCCTTCTTCTGCTTCTTCTGATTCACCCTCCAGACTTCACCTTCTCCTTCTCCTTCTTCTGCTTCTTCTGATTCACCCTCCAGACTTCACCTTCTCCTTCTCCTTCTTCTACTTCTTCTGATTCACCCTCCAGACTTCACCTTCTCCTTCTCCTTCTTCTGCTTCTTCTGATTCACCCTCCTGACTTCATCTTCTCCTTCTCCTTCTTCTACATCTTCTGATTCACCCTCCTGACTTCACCTTCTCCTTCTCCTTCTTCTACTTCTTCTGCTTCACCCTCCAGACTTCACCTTCTCCTTCTCCTTCTTCTACTTCTTCTGATTCACCCTCCAGACTTCACCTTCTCCTTCTCCTTCTTCTACTTCTTCTGATTCACCCTCCAGACTTCACCTTCTCCTTCTCCTTCTTCTACTTCTTCTGATTCACCCTCCAGACTTCACCTTCTATTTCTCCTTCTTCTGCTTCTTCTGATTCACCCTCCAGACTTCACCTTCTCCTTCTCCTTCTTCTGCTTCTTCTGATTCACCCTCCAGACTTTACCATCTCCTTCTCCTTCTTCTGCTTCTTCTGATTCGCCCTCCAGACCTCACCTTCTCCTTCTCCTTCTTCTACTTCTTCTGATTCACCCTCCAGACTTCATCTTCTCCTTCTCCTTCTTCTGCTTCTTCTGATTCACCCTCCAGACTTTACCTTCTCCTTCTTCTGCTTCTTCTGATTCACCCTCCAGACTTCACCTTCTCCTTCTCCTTCTTCTACTTCTTCTGATTCACCCTCCAGACTTCACCTTCTCCTTCTCCTTCTTCTACTTCTTCTGATTCACCCTCCAGTCTTCACCTTCTTCTTCTCTTTCTTCTGCTTCTTCTGCTTCACCCTCCAGACTTCACCTTCTCCTTCTCCTTCTTCTGATTCTTCTGATTCACCCTCCAGACTTCACCTTCTCTATCTCCTTCTTCTGCTTCTTCTGATTCACCCTCCTGACTTCACCTTCTCCTTCTCCTTCTTCTACTTCTTCTGATTCACCCTCCTGACTTCACCTTCTCCTTCTCCTTCTTCTACTTCTTCTGCTTCACCCTCCAGACTTCACCTTCTCCTTCTCCTTCTTCTACTTCTTCTGATTCACCCTCCAGACTTCACCTTCTCCTTCTCCTTCTTCTGCTTCTTCTGATTCACCCTCCAGACTTCACCTTCTCCTTCTCCTTATTCTGCTTCTTCTGATTCACCCTCCAGACTTCACCTTCTCCTTCTCCTTCTTCTGCTTCTTCTGATTCACCCTCCAGACTTCACCTTCTCCTTCTCCTTCTTCTGCTTCTTCTGATTCACCCTCCAGACTTCACCTTCTCCTTCTCCTTCTTCTGCTTCTTCTGATTCACCCTCCAGACTTCACCTTCTCCTTCTCCTTCTTCTACTTCTTCTGATTCACCCTCCAGACTTCACCTTCTCCTTCTCCTTCTTCTGCTTCTTCTGATTCACCCTCCTGACTTCATCTTCTCCTTCTCCTTCTTCTACATCTTCTGATTCACCCTCCTGACTTCACCTTCTCCTTCTCCTTCTTCTACTTCTTCTGCTTCACCCTCCAGACTTCACCTTCTCCTTCTCCTTCTTCTACTTCTTCTGATTCACCCTCCAGACTTCACCTTCTCCTTCTCCTTCTTCTACTTCTTCTGATTCACCCTCCAGACTTCACCTTCTCCTTCTCCTTCTTCTACTTCTTCTGATTCACCCTCCAGACTTCACCTTCTATTTCTCCTTCTTCTGCTTCTTCTGATTCACACTCCAGACTTCACCTTCTCCTTCTCCTTATTCTGCTTCTTCTGAATCACCCTCCAGACTTCACCTTCTCCTTCTCCTTCTTCTGCTTCTTCTGATTCACCCTCCAGACTTCACCTTCTCCTTCTCCTTCTTCTGCTTCTTCTGATTCACCCTCCAGACTTCACCTTCACCTTCTCCTTCTTCTACTTCTTCTGATTCACCCTCCAGACTTCACCTTCTCCATCTCCTTCTTCTGCTTCTTCTGATACACCCTCCAGACTTCACCTTCTCCTTCTCCTTCGTCTGCTTCTTCTGATTCACCCTCCAGACTTCACCTTCTCCTTCTCCTTCTTCTGCTTCTTCTGATTCACCCTCCTGACTTCACCTTCTCCTTCTCCTTCTTCTACTTCTTCTGATTCACCCTCCAGACTTCACCTTCTCCTTCTCTTTCTTCTGCTTCTTCTGATTCACCCTCCAGACTTCACATTCTCCTTCTCCTTCTTCTGATTCTTCTGATTCACCCTCCAGACTTCACCTTCTCCTTCTCCTTCTTCTGCTTCTTCTGATTCACCCTCCTGACTTCACCTTCTCCTTCTCCTTCTTCTACATCTTCTGATTCACCCTCCTGACTTCACCTTCTCCTTCTCCTTCTTCTACTTCTTCTGCTTCACCCTCCAGACTTCACCTTCTCCTTCTCCTTCTTCTACTTCTTCTGATTCACCCTCCAGACTTCACCTTCTCCTTCTCCTTCTTCTACTTCTTCTGATTCACCCTCCAGACTACACCTTCTCCTTCTCCTTCTTCTACTTCTTCTGATTCACCCTCCAGACTTCACCTTCTCCTTCTCCTTCTTCTGTTTCTTCTGATTCACCCTGCAGACTTCACCTTCTCCTTCTCCTTCTTCTACTACTTCTGTTTCACCCTCCAGACTTTACCTTCTCCTTCTCCTTCTTCTACTTCTTCTGATTCACCCTCCAGACTTCACCTTCTCCTTCTCCTTCTTCTACTTCTTCTGATTCACCCTCCAGTCTTCACCTTCTCCTTCTCCTTCTTCTGTTTCTTCTGCTTCACCCTCCAGACTTCACCTTCTCCTTCTCTTTCTTCTGCTTCTTCTGAATCACCCTCCAGACTTCACCTTCTCCTTCTCCTTCTTCTGATTCTTCTGATTCACCCTCCAGACTTCACCTTCTCCTTCTCCTTATTCTGCTTCTTCTGATTCACCCTCCAGACTTCACCTTCTCCTTCTCCTTATTCTGCTTCTTCTGATTCACCCTCCAGACTTCACCTTCTCCTTCTCCTTCCTTTGCTTCTTCTGATTCACCCTCCAGACTTCACCTTCTCCTTCTCCTTCTTCTGATTCTTCTGATTCACCCTCCAGACTTCACCTTCTCCTTATCCATCTTCTGCTTCTTCTGATTCACCCTCCTGACTTCACCTTCTCCTTCTCCTTCTTCTACTTCTTCTGATTCACCCTCCTGACTTCACCTTCTCCTTCTCCATCTTCTACTTCTTCTGCTTCACCCTCCAGACTTCAACTTCTCCTTCTCCTTCTTCTACTTCTTCTGATTCACCCTCCAGACTTCACCTTCTCCTTCTCCTTCTTCTGCTTCTTCTGATTCACCCTCCAGACTTCACCTTCTCCTTCTCCTTCTTCTGCTTCTTCTGATTCACCCTCCAGACTTCACCTTCTCCTTCTCCTTCTTCTACTTCTTCTGATTCACCCTCCAGACTTCACCTTCTCCTTCCCCTTCTTCTGCTTCTTCTGATTCACCCTCCAGACTTCACCTTCTCCTTCTCCTTCGTCTACTTCTTCTGATTCACCCTCCAGACTACACCTTCTCCTTCTCCTTCTTCTACTTCTTCTGATTCACCCTCCAGACTTCACCTTCTCCTTCTCCTTCTTCTGTTTCTTCTGATTCACCCTCCAGACTTCATCTTCTCCTTCTCCTTCTTCTACTTCTTCTGATTCACCCTCCAGACTTCACCTTCTCCTTCTCCTTCTTCTACTTCTTCTGATTCACCCTCCAGACTTCATCTTCTCCTTCTCCTTCTTTTACTTCTTCTGATTCACCCTCCAGACTTCACCTTCTCCTTCTCCTTCTTCTGCTTCTTCTGATTCACCCTCCAGACTTCACCTTCTCCTTCTCCTTATTCTGCTTCTTCTGATTCACCCTCCAGACTTCACCTTCTCCTTCTCCTTCTTCTACTTCTTCTGATTCACCATCCAGACTTCACCTTCTCCTTCTCCTTCTTCTGCTTCTTCTGATTCACCCTCCAGACTTCACCTTCTCCTTCTCCTTCGTCTACTTCTTCTGATTCACCCTCCAGACTACACCTTCTCCTTCTCCTTCTTCTACTTCTTCTGATTCACCCTCCAGACTTCACCTTCTCCTTCTCCTTCTTCTGTTTCTTCTGATTCACCCTCCAGACTTCATCTTCTCCTTCTCCTTCTTCTACTTCTTCTGATTCACCCTCCAGACTTCACCTTCTCCTTCTCCTAATTCTACTTCTTCTGATTCACCCTCCAGACTTCATCTTCTCCTTCTCCTTCTTCTACTTCTTCTGATTCACCCTCCAGACTTCACCTTCTCCTTCTCCTTCTTCTGCTTCTTCTGATTCACCCTCCAGACTTCACCTTCTCCTTCTCCTTATTCTGCTTCTTCTGATTCACCATCCAGACTTCACCTTCTCCTTCTCCTTCTTCTGCTTATTCTGATTCACCCTCCAGACTTCACCTTCTCCTTCTCCTTCTTCTGCTTCTTCTGATTCACCCTCCAGACTTCACCTTCTCCTTCTCCTTCTTCTACTTCTTCTGATTCACCCTCCAGACTTCACCTTCTCCTTCTCCTTCTTCTGCTTCTTCTGATTCACCCTCCAGACTTCACCTTCTCCTTCTCCTTCGTCTACTTCTTCTGATTCACCCTCCAGACTACACCTTCCCCTTCTCCTTCTTCTACATCTTCTGATTCACCCTCCAGACTTCACCTTCTCCTTCTCCTTCTTCTGTTTCTTCTGATTCACCCTCCAGACTTCATCTTCTCCTTCTCCTTCTTCTACTTCTTCTGATTCACCCTCCAGACTTCACCTTCTCCTTCTCCTTCTTCTACTTCTTCTGATTCACCCTCCAGACTTCATCTTCTCCTTCTCCTTCTTCTGCTTCTTCTGATTCACCCTCCAGTCTTCACCTTCTCCTTCTCCTTCTTCTGTTTCTTCTGCTTCACCCTCCAGACTTCACCTTCTCCTTCTCTTTCATCTGCTTCTTCTGATTCACCCTCCAGACTTCACCTTCTCCTTCTCCTTCTTCTGATTCTTCTGATTCACCCTCCAGACTTCACCTTCTCCTTCTCCTTCTTCTGCTTCTTCTGATTCACCCTCCTGACTTCACCTTCTCCTTCTCCTTCTTCTACTTCTTCTGATTCACCCTCCTGACTTCACCTTCTCCTTCTCCTTCTTCTACTTCTTCTGCTTCACCCTCCAGACTTCACCTTCTCCTTCTCCTTCTTCTACTTCTTCTGATTCACCCTCCAGACTTCACCTTCTCCTTCTCCTTCTTCTGCTTCTTCTGATTCACCCTCCAGACTTCACCTTCTCATTCTCCTTCTTCTGCTTCTTCTGCTGCGCCCTCCAGACTTCACCTTCTCCTTCTCCTTCTTCTGCTTCTTCTGCTTCACACTCCAGACTTCACCTTCTCCTTCTCCTTCTTCTGCTTCTTCTGCTGCGCCCTCCAGGCTTCACCTTCTCCTTCTCCTTCTTCTGCTTCTTCTGCTTCACCGTCCTGACTTCACCTTCTCCTTCTCCTTCTTCCACTTCTTCTGCTACACCCCCCTGACTTCACCTGCTCCTTCTCCTTCTTCTGCTTCTTCTGATTCACCCTCCTAACTTCACCTTCTCCTTCTCCTTCTTCTGCTTCTTCTGATTCACCCTCCTGACTTCACCTTCTCCTTCTCCTTCTTCTGCTTCTTCTGATTCACCCTCCAGACTTCATCTTCTCCTTCCCCTTCTTCTGCTTCTTCTGATTCACCCTCCAGACTTCACCTTCTCCTTCTCCTTCTTCTGCTTCTTCTGATTCACCCTCCAGACCTCACCTTCTCCTTCTCCTTCTTCTACTTCTTCTGATTCACCCTCCAGACTTCATCTTCTCCTTCTCCTTCTTCTGCTTCTTCTGATTCACCCTCCAGACTTCACCTTCTCCTTCTCCTTCTTCTGCTTCTTCTGATTCACCCTCCAGACTTCACCTTCTCCTTCTCCTTCTTCTACTTCTTCTGATTCACCATCCAGACTTCACCTTCTCCTTCTCCTTCTTCTACTTCTTCTGATTCACCCTCCAGACTTCACCTTCTCCTTCTCCTTCTTCTGCTTCTTCTGATTCACCCTCCAGACTTCACCTTCTCCTTCTCCTTATTCTGCTTCTTCTGATTCACCCTCCAGACTTCACCTTCTCCTTCTCCTTCTTCTGCTTCTTCTGATTCACCCTCCAGACTTCACCTTCTCCTTCTCCTTCTTCTGCTTCTTCTGATTCACCCTCCAGACTTCACCTTCTACTTCTCCTTCTTCTGCTTCTTCTGATTCACCCTCCAGACTTCACCTTCTCCTTCTCCTTCTTCTACTTCTTCTGATTCACCCTCCAGACTTCACCTTCTCCTTCTCCTTCTTCTGCTTCTTCTGATTCACCCTCCTGACTTCACCTTCTCCTTCTCCTTCTTCTACATCTTCTGATTCACCCTCCTGACTTCACCTTCTCCTTCTCCTTCTTCTACTTCTTCTGCTTCACCCTCCAGACTTCACCTTCTCCTTCTCCTTCTTCTACTTCTTCTGATTCACCCTCCAGACTTCACCTTCTCTTTCTCCTTCTTCTACTTCTTCTGATTCACCCTCCAGACTTCACCTTCTCCTTCTCCTTCTTCTTCTTCTTCTGATTCACCCTCCAGACTTCACCTTCTCCTTCTCCTTCTTCTGCTTCTTCTGATTCACCCTCCAGACTTCACCTTCTCCTTCTCCTTATTCTGCTTCTTCTGAATCACCCTCCAGACTTCACCTTCTCCTTCTCCTTCTTCTGCTTCTTCTGATTCACCCTCCAGACTTCACCTTCTCCTTCTCCTTCTTCTGCTTCTTCTGATTCACCCTCCAGACTTCACCTTCACCTTCTCCTTCTTCTACTTCTTCTGATTCACCCTCCAGACTTCACCTTCTCCATCTCCTTCTTCTGCTTCTTCTGATTCACCCTCCAGACTTCACCTTCTCCTTCTCCTTCGTCTACTTCTTCTGATTCACCCTCCAGACTTCACCTTCTCCTTCTCCTTCTTCTGCTTCTTCTGATTCACCCTCCAGACTTCACCTTCTCCTTCTCCTTCTTCTACTTCTTCTGATTCACCCTCCAGACTTCACCTTCTCCTTCTCTTTCTTCTGCTTCTTCTGATTCACCCTCCAGACTTCACCTTCTCCTTCTCCTTATTCTGCTTCTTCTGATTCACCATCCAGACTTCACCTTCTCCTTCTCCTTCTTCTGCTTCTTCTGATTCACCCTCCAGACTTCACCTTCTCCTTCTCCTTCTTCTGCTTCTTCTGATTCACCCTCCAGGCTTCACCTTCTCCTTCTCCTTCTTCTACTTCTTCTGATTCACCCTCCAGACTTCACCTTCTCCTTCTCCTTCTTCTGCTTCTTATGATTCACCCTCCAGACTTCACCTTCTCCTTCTCCTTCGTCTACTTCTTCTGATTCACCCTCCAGACTACACCTTCTCCTTCTCCTTCTTCTACATCTTCTGATTCACCCTCCAGACTTCACCTTCTCCTTCTCCTTCTTCTGTTTCTTCTGATTCACCCTCCAGACTTCATCTTCTCCTTCTCCTTCTTCTACTTCTTCTGATTCACCCTCCAGACTTCACCTTCTCCTTCTCCTTCTTCTACTTCTTCTGATTCACCCTCCAGACTTCATCTTCTCCTTCTCCTTCTTCTGCTTCTTCTGATTCACCCTCCAGACTTCACCTTCTCCTTCTCCTTCTTCTGCTTCTTCTGATTCACCCTCCAGACTTCAACTTCTCCTTCTCCTTCTTCTACTTCTTCTGATTCACCCTCCAGACTTCACCTTCTCCTTCTCCTTCTTCTACTTCTTCTGATTCACCCTCCAGTCTTCACCTTCTCCTTCTCCTTCTTCTGTTTCTTCTGCTTCACCCTCCAGACTTCACCTTCTCCTTCTCTTTCTTCTGCTTCTTCTGATTCACCCTCCAGACTTCACCTTCTCCTTCTCCTTCTTCTGATTCTTCTGATTCACCCTCCAGACTTCACCTTCTCCTCCTCCTTCTTCTGCTTCTTCTGATTCACCCTCCTGACTTCACCTTCTCCTTCTCCTTCTTCTACTTCTTCTGCTTCACCCTCCAGACTTCACCTTCTCCTTCTCCTTCTTCTACTTCTTCTGATTCACCCTCCAGACTTCACCTTCTCTTTCTCCTTCTTCTACTTCTTCTGATTCACCCTCCAGACTTCACCTTCTCCTTCTCCTTCTTCTTCTTCTTCTGATTCACCCTCCAGACTTCACCTTCTCCTTCTCCTTCTTCTGCTTCTTCTGATTCACCCTCCAGACTTCACCTTCTCCTTCTCCTTATTCTGCTTCTTCTGAATCACCCTCCAGACTTCACCTTCTCCTTCTCCTTCTTCTGCTTCTTCTGATTCACCCTCCAGACTTCACCTTCTCCTTCTCCTTCTTCTGCTTCTTCTGATTCACCCTCCAGACTTCACCTTCACCTTCTCCTTCTTCTGCTTCTTCTGATTCACCCTCCAGACTTCACCTTCTCCTTCTCCTTCATCTACTTCTTCTGATTCACCCTCCAGACTTCACCTTCTCCTTCTCCTTCTTCTGCTTCTTCTGATTCACCCTCCAGACTTCACCTTCTCCTTCTCCTTCTTCTACTTCTTCTGATTCACCCTCCAGACTTCACCTTCTCCTTCTCTTTCTTCTGCTTCTTCTGATTCACCCTCCAGACTTCACCTTCTCCTTCTCCTTCTTCTGATTCTTCTGATTCACCCTCCAGACTTCACCTTCTCCTTCTCCTTCTTCTGCTTCTTCTGATTCACCCTCCAGACTTCACCTTCTCCTTCTCCTTCTACTACTTCTTCTGATTCACCCTCCAGACTTCACCTTCTCCATCTCCTTCTTCTGCTTCTTCTGATTCACCCTCCAGACTTCACCTTCTCCTTCTCCTTCGTCTACTTCTTCTGATTCACCCTCCAGACTACACCTTCTCCTTCTCCTTCTTCTACTTCTTCTGATTCACCCTCCAGACTTCACCTTCTCCTTCTCCTTCTTCTGCTTCTTCTGATTCACCCTCCAGACTTCACCTTCTCCTTCTCCTTATTCTGCTTCTTCTGAATCACCCTCCAGACTTCACCTTCTCCTTCTCCTTCTTCTGCTTCTTCTGATTCACCCTCCAGACTTCACCTTCTCCGTCTCCTTCTTCTGCTTCTTCTGATTCACCCTCCAGACTTCACCTTCACCTTCTCCTTCTTCTACTTCTTCTGATTCACCCTCCAGACTTCACCTTCTCCATCTCCTTCTTCTGCTTCTTCTGATTCACCCTCCAGACTTCACCTTCTCCTTCTCCTTCGTCTACTTCTTCTGATTCACCCTCCAGACTTCACCTTCTCCTTCTCCTTCTTCTGCTTCTTCTGATTCACCCTCCAGACTTCACCTTCTCCTTCTCCTTCTTCTACTTCTTCTGATTCACCCTCCAGACTTCACCTTCTCCTTCTCTTTCTTCTGCTTCTTCTGATTCACCCTCCAGACTTCACCTTCTCCTTCTCCTTATTCTGCTTCTTCTGATTCACCATCCAGACTTCACCTTCTCCTTCTCCTTCTTCTGCTTCTTCTGATTCACCCTCCAGACTTCACCTTCTCCTTCTCCTTCTTCTGCTTCTTCTGATTCACCCTCCAGGCTTCACCTTCTCCTTCTCCTTCTTCTACTTCTTCTGATTCACCCTCCAGACTTCACCTTCTCCTTCTCCTTCTTCTGCTTCTTATGATTCACCCTCCAGACTTCACCTTCTCCTTCTCCTTCGTCTACTTCTTCTGATTCACCCTCCAGACTACACCTTCTCCTTCTCCTTCTTCTACATCTTCTGATTCACCCTCCAGACTTCACCTTCTCCTTCTCCTTCTTCTGTTTCTTCTGATTCACCCTCCAGACTTCATCTTCTCCTTCTCCTTCTTCTACTTCTTCTGATTCACCCTCCAGACTTCACCTTCTCCTTCTCCTTCTTCTACTTCTTCTGATTCACCCTCCAGACTTCATCTTCTCCTTCTCCTTCTTCTGCTTCTTCTGATTCACCCTCCAGACTTCACCTTCTCCTTCTCCTTCTTCTGCTTCTTCTGATTCACCCTCCAGACTTCAACTTCTCCTTCTCCTTCTTCTACTTCTTCTGATTCACCCTCCAGACTTCACCTTCTCCTTCTCCTTCTTTTACTTCTTCTGATTCACCCTCCAGTCTTCACCTTCTCCTTCTCCTTCTTCTGTTTCTTCTGCTTCACCCTCCAGACTTCACCTTCTCCTTCTCTTTCTTCTGCTTCTTCTGATTCACCCTCCAGACTTCACCTTCTCCTTCTCCTTCTTCTGATTCTTCTGATTCACCCTCCAGACTTCACCTTCTCCTCCTCCTTCTTCTGCTTCTTCTGATTCACCCTCCTGACTTCACCTTCTCCTTCTCCTTCTTCTACTTCTTCTGATTCACCCTCCTGACTTTACCTTCTCCTTCTCCTTCTTCTACTTCTTCTGCTTCACCCTCCAGACTTCACCTTCTCCTTCTCCTTCTTCTACTTCTTCTGATTCACCCTCCAGACTTCACCTTCTCCTTCTCCTTCTTCTGCTTCTTCTGATTCACCCTCCAGACTTCACCTTCTCATTCTCCTTCTTCTGCTTCTTCTGCTGCGCCCTCCAGACTTCACCTTCTCCTTCTCCTTCTTCTGCTTCTTCTGCTTCACACTCCAGACTTCACCTTCTCCTTCTCCTTCTTCTGCTTCTTCTGCTGCGCCCTCCAGGCTTCACCTTCTCCTTCTCCTTCTTCTGCTTCTTCTGCTTCACCGTCCTGACTTCACCTTCTCCTTCTCCTTCTTCTACTTCTTCTGCTACACCCCCCTGACTTCACCTGCTCCTTCTCCTTCTTCTGCTTCTTCTGATTCACCCTCCTAACTTCACCTTCTCCTTCTCCTTCTTCTGCTTCTTCTGATTCACCCTCCTGACTTCACCTTCTCCTTCTCCTTCTTCTGCTTCTTCTGATTCACCCTCCAGACTTCATCTTCTCCTTCTCCTTCTTCTGCTTCTTCTGATTCACCCTCCAGACTTCACCTTCTCCTTCTCCTTCTTCTGCTTCTTCTGATTCACCCTCCAGACCTCACCTTCTCCTTCTCCTTCTTCTACTTCTTCTGATTCACCCTCCAGACTTCATCTTCTCCTTCTCCTTCTTCTGCTTCTTCTGATTCACCCTCCAGACTTCACCTTCTCCTTCTCCTTCTTCTGCTTCTTCTGATTCACCCTCCAGACTTCACCTTCTCCTTCTCCTTCTTCTACTTCTTCTGATTCACCCTCCAGACTTCTCCTTCTCCTTCTCCTTCTTCTACTTCTTCTGATTCACCCTCCAGTCTTCACCTTCTCCTTCTCCTTCTTCTGTTTCTTCTGCTTCACCCTCCAGACTTCACCTTCTCCTTCTCTTTCTTCTGCTTCTTCTGCTTCACCCTCCAGACTTCACCTTCTCCTTCTCCTTCTTCTGATTCTTCTGATTCACCCTCCAGACTTCACCTTCTCTATCTCCTTCTTCTGCTTCTTCTGATTCACCCTCCTGACTTCACCTTCTCCTTCTCCTTCTTCTACTTCTTCTGATTCACCCTCCTGACTTCACCTTCTCCTTCTCCTTCTTCTACTTCTTCTGCTTCACCCTCCAGACTTCACCTTCTCCTTCTCCTTCTTCTACTTCTTCTGATTCACCCTCCAGACTTCACCTTCTCCTTCTCCTTCTTCTGCTTCTTCTGATTCACCCTCCAGACTTCACCTTCTCCTTCTCCTTATTCTGCTTCTTCTGATTCACCCTCCAGACTTCACCTTCTCCTTCTCCTTCTTCTGCTTCTTCTGATTCACCCTCCAGACTTCACCTTCTCCTTCTCCTTCTTCTGCTTCTTCTGATTCACCCTCCAGACTTCACCTTCTCCTTCTCCTTCTTCTGCTTCTTCTGATTCACCCTCCAGACTTCACCTTCTCCTTCTCCTTCTTCTACTTCTTCTGATTCACCCTCCAGACTTCACCTTCTCCTTCTCCTTCTTCTGCTTCTTCTGATTCACCCTCCTGACTTCACCTTCTCCTTCTCCTTCTTCTACATCTTCTGATTCACCCTCCTGACTTCACCTTCTCCTTCTCCTTCTTCTACTTCTTCTGCTTCACCCTCCAGACTTCACCTTCTCCTTCTCCTTCTTCTACTTCTTCTGATTCACCCTCCAGACTTCACCTTCTCTTTCTCCTTCTTCTACTTCTTCTGATTCACCCTCCAGACTTCACCTTCTCCTTCTCCTTCTTCTTCTTCTTCTGATTCACCCTCCAGACTTCACCTTCTCCTTCTCCTTCTTCTGCTTCTTCTGATTCACCCTCCAGACTTCACCTTCTCCTTCTCCTTATTCTGCTTCTTCTGAATCACCCTCCAGACTTCACCTTCTCCTTCTCCTTCTTCTGCTTCTTCTGATTCACCCTCCAGACTTCACCTTCTCCTTCTCCTTCTTCTGCTTCTTCTGATTCACCCTCCAGACTTCACCTTCACCTTCTCCTTCTTCTGCTTCTTCTGATTCACCCTCCAGACTTCACCTTCTCCTTCTCCTTCGTCTACTTCTTCTGATTCACCCTCCAGACTTCACCTTCTCCTTCTCCTTCTTCTGCTTCTTCTGATTCACCCTCCAGACTTCACCTTCTCCTTCTCCTTCTTCTACTTCTTCTGATTCACCCTCCAGACTTCACCTTCTCCTTCTCTTTCTTCTGCTTCTTCTGATTCACCCTCCAGACTTCACCTTCTCCTTCTCCTTCTTCTGATTCTTCTGATTCACCCTCCAGACTTCACCTTCTCCTTCTCCTTCTTCTGCTTCTTCTGATTCACCCTCCAGACTTCACCTTCTCCTTCTCCTTCTACTACTTCTTCTGATTCACCCTCCAGACTTCACCTTCTCCATCTCCTTCTTCTGCTTCTTCTGATTCACCCTCCAGACTTCACCTTCTCCTTCTCCTTCGTCTACTTCTTCTGATTCACCCTCCAGACTACACCTTCTCCTTCTCCTTCTTCTACTTCTTCTGATTCACCCTCCAGACTTCACCTTCTCCTTCTCCTTCTTCTGTTTCTTCTGATTCACCCTCCAGACTTCACCTTCTCCTTCTCCTTATTCTGCTTCTTCTGATTCACCCTCCAGACTTCACCTTCTCCTTCTCCTTCTTCTGCTTCTTCTGATTCACCCTCCAGACTTCACCTTCTCCTTCTCCTTCTTCTGCTTCTTCTGATTCACCCTCCAGACTTCACCTTCTCCTTCTCCTTCTTCTGCTTCTTCTGATTCACCCTCCAGACTTCACCTTCTCCTTCTCCTTCTTCTACTTCTTCTGATTCACCCTCCAGACTTCACCTTCTCCTTCTCCTTCTTCTGCTTCTTCTGATTCACCCTCCTGACTTCACCTTCTCCTTCTCCTTCTTCTACATCTTCTGATTCACCCTCCTGACTTCACCTTCTCCTTCTCCTTCTTCTACTTCTTCTGCTTCACCCTCCAGACTTCACCTTCTCCTTCTCCTTCTTCTACTTCTTCTGATTCACCCTCCAGACTTCACCTTCTCTTTCTCCTTCTTCTACTTCTTCTGATTCACCCTCCAGACTTCACCTTCTCCTTCTCCTTCTTCTTCTTCTTCTGATTCACCCTCCAGACTTCACCTTCTCCTTCTCCTTCTTCTGCTTCTTCTGATTCACCCTCCAGACTTCACCTTCTCCTTCTCCTTATTCTGCTTCTTCTGAATCACCCTCCAGACTTCACCTTCTCCTTCTCCTTCTTCTGCTTCTTCTGATTCACCCTCCAGACTTCACCTTCTCCTTCTCCTTCTTCTGCTTCTTCTGATTCACCCTCCAGACTTCACCTTCACCTTCTCCTTCTTCTGCTTCTTCTGATTCACCCTCCAGACTTCACCTTCTCCTTCTCCTTCGTCTACTTCTTCTGATTCACCCTCCAGACTTCACCTTCTCCTTCTCCTTCTTCTGCTTCTTCTGATTCACCCTCCAGACTTCACCTTCTCCTTCTCCTTCTTCTACTTCTTCTGATTCACCCTCCAGACTTCACCTTCTCCTTCTCTTTCTTCTGCTTCTTCTGATTCACCCTCCAGACTTCACCTTCTCCTTCTCCTTCTTCTGATTCTTCTGATTCACCCTCCAGACTTCACCTTCTCCTTCTCCTTCTTCTGCTTCTTCTGATTCACCCTCCAGACTTCACCTTCTCCTTCTCCTTCTACTACTTCTTCTGATTCACCCTCCAGACTTCACCTTCTCCATCTCCTTCTTCTGCTTCTTCTGATTCACCCTCCAGACTTCACCTTCTCCTTCTCCTTCGTCTACTTCTTCTGATTCACCCTCCAGACTACACCTTCTCCTTCTCCTTCTTCTACTTCTTCTGATTCACCCTCCAGACTTCACCTTCTCCTTCTCCTTCTTCTGTTTCTTCTGATTCACCCTCCAGACTTCACCTTCTCCTTCTCCTTCTTCTACTACTTCTGATTCACCCTCCAGACTTCACCTTCTCCTTCTCCTTCTTCTACTTCTTCTGATTCACCCTCCAGACTTCATTTTCTCCTTCTCCTTCTTCTGCTTCTTCTGATTCACCCTCCAGACTTCACCTTCTCCTTCTCCTTCTTCTGCTTCTTCTGATTCACCCTCCAGACTTCACCTTCTCCTTCTCCTTCTTCTACTTCTTCTGATTCACCCTCCAGACTTCACCTTCTCCTTCTCCTTCTTCTACTTCTTCTGATTCACCCTCCAATCTTCACCTTCTCCTTCTCCTTCTTCTGTTTCTTCTGCTTCACCCTCCAGACTTCACCTTCTCCTTCTCTTTCTTCTGCTTCTTCTGATTCACCCTCCAGACTTCACCTTCTCCTTCTCCTTCTTCTGATTCTTCTGATTCACCCTCCAGACTTCACCTTCTCCTTCTCCTTCTTCTGCTTCTTCTGATTCACCCTCCTGACTTCACCTTCTCCTTCTCCTTCTTCTACTTCTTCTGATTCACCCTCCTGACTTCACCTTCTCCTTCTCCTTCTTCTACTTCTTCTGCTTCACCCTCCAGACTTCACCTTCTCCTTCTCCTTCTTCTACTTCTTCTGATTCACCCTCCAGACTTCACCTTCTCCTTCTCCTTCTTCTGCTTCTTCTGATTCACCCTCCAGACTTCACCTTCTCCTTCTCCTTATTCTGCTTCTTCTGATTCACCCTCCAGACTTCACCTTCTCCTTCTCCTTATTCTGCTTCTTCTGATTCACCCTCCAGACTTCACCTTCTCCTTCTCCTTCCTTTGCTTCTTCTGATTCACCCTCCAGACTTCACCTTCTCCTTCTCCTTCTTCTGATTCTTCTGATTCACCCTCCAGACTTCACCTTCTCCTTCTCCATCTTCTGCTTCTTCTGATTCACCCTCCTGACTTCACCTTCTCCTTCTCCTTCTTCTACTTCTTCTGATTCACCCTCCTGACTTCACCTTCTCCTTCTCCATCTTCCACTTATCTGCTTCACCCTCCAGACTTCAACTTCTCCTTCTCCTTCTTCTACTTCTTCTGATTCACCCTCCAGACTTCACCTTCTCCTTCTCCTTCTTCTGCTTCTTCTGATTCACCCTCCAGACTTCACCTTCTCCTTCTCCTTCTTCTGCTTCTTCTGATTCACCCTCCAGACTTCACCTTCTCCTTCTCCTTCTTCTACTTCTTCTGATTCACCCTCCAGACTTCACCTTCTCCTTCTCCTTCTTCTGCTTCTTCTGATTCACCCTCCAGACTTCACCTTCTCCTTCTCCTTCGTCTACTTCTTCTGATTCACCCTCCAGACTACACCTTCTCCTTCTCCTTCTTCTACTTCTTCTGATTCACCCTCCAGACTTCACCTTCTCCTCCTCCTTCTTCTGTTTCTTTAGATTCACCCTCCAGACTTCATCTTCTCCTTCTCCTTCTTCTACTTCTTCTGATTCACCCTCCAGACTTCACCTTCTCCTTCTCTTTCTTCTGCTTCTTCTGATTCACCCTCCAGACTTCACCTTCTCCTCCTCCTTCTTCTGTTTCTTTAGATTCACCCTCCAGACTTCATTTTCTCCTTCTCCTTCTTCTGCTTCTTCTGATTCACCCTCCAGACTTCACCTTCTCCTTCTCCTTCTTCTGCTTCTTCTGATTCACCCTCCAGACTTCACCTTCTCCTTCTCCTTCTTCTACTTCTTCTGATTCACCCTCCAGACTTCACCTTCTCCTTCTCCTTCTTCTACTTCTTCTGATTCACCCTCCAATCTTCACCTTCTCCTTCTCCTTCTTCTGTTTCTTCTGCTTCACCCTCCAGACTTCACCTTCTCCTTCTCTTTCTTCTGCTTCTTCTGATTCACCCTCCAGACTTCACCTTCTCCTTCTCCTTCTTCTGATTCTTCTGATTCACCCTCCAGACTTCACCTTCTCCTTCTCCTTCTTCTGCTTCTTCTGATTCACCCTCCTGACTTCACCTTCTCCTTCTCCTTCTTCTACTTCTTCTGATTCACCCTCCTGACTTCACCTTCTCCTTCTCCTTCTTCTACTTCTTCTGCTTCACCCTCCAGACTTCACCTTCTCCTTCTCCTTCTTCTACTTCTTCTGATTCACCCTCCAGACTTCACCTTCTCCTTCTCCTTCTTCTGCTTCTTCTGATTCACCCTCCAGACTTCACCTTCTCCTTCTCCTTATTCTGCTTCTTCTGATTCACCCTCCAGACTTCACCTTCTCCTTCTCCTTATTCTGCTTCTTCTGATTCACCCTCCAGACTTCACCTTCTCCTTCTCCTTCCTTTGCTTCTTCTGATTCACCCTCCAGACTTCACCTTCTCCTTCTCCTTCTTCTGATTCTTCTGATTCACCCTCCAGACTTCACCTTCTCCTTCTCCATCTTCTGCTTCTTCTGATTCACCCTCCTGACTTCACCTTCTCCTTCTCCTTCTTCTACTTCTTCTGATTCACCCTCCTGACTTCACCTTCTCCTTCTCCATCTTCCACTTATCTGCTTCACCCTCCAGACTTCAACTTCTCCTTCTCCTTCTTCTACTTCTTCTGATTCACCCTCCAGACTTCACCTTCTCCTTCTCCTTCTTCTGCTTCTTCTGATTCACCCTCCAGACTTCACCTTCTCCTTCTCCTTCTTCTGCTTCTTCTGATTCACCCTCCAGACTTCACCTTCTCCTTCTCCTTCTTCTACTTCTTCTGATTCACCCTCCAGACTTCACCTTCTCCTTCTCCTTCTTCTGCTTCTTCTGATTCACCCTCCAGACTTCACCTTCTCCTTCTCCTTCGTCTACTTCTTCTGATTCACCCTCCAGACTACACCTTCTCCTTCTCCTTCTTCTACTTCTTCTGATTCACCCTCCAGACTTCACCTTCTCCTCCTCCTTCTTCTGTTTCTTTAGATTCACCCTCCAGACTTCATCTTCTCCTTCTCCTTCTTCTACTTCTTCTGATTCACCCTCCAGACTTCACCTTCTCCTTCTCTTTCTTCTGCTTCTTCTGATTCACCCTCCAGACTTCACCTTCTCCTTCTCCTTCTTCTGATTCTTCTGATTCACCCTCCAGACTTCACCTTCTCCTTCTCCTTCTTCTGCTTCTTCTGATTCACCCTCCAGACTTCACCTTCTCCTTCTCCTTCTACTACTTCTTCTGATTCACCCTCCAGACTTCACCTTCTCCATCTCCTTCTTCTGCTTCTTCTGATTCACCCTCCAGACTTCACCTTCTCCTTCTCCTTCGTCTACTTCTTCTGATTCACCCTCCAGACTACACCTTCTCCTTCTCCTTCTTCTACTTCTTCTGATTCACCCTCCAGACTTCACCTTCTCCTTCTCCTTCTTCTGTTTCTTCTGATTCACCCTCCAGACTTCACCTTCTCCTTCTCCTTCTTCTACTACTTCTGATTCACCCTCCAGACTTCACCTTCTCCTTCTCCTTCTTCTACTTCTTCTGATTCACCCTCCAGACTTCATTTTCTCCTTCTCCTTCTTCTGCTTCTTCTGATTCACCCTCCAGACTTCACCTTCTCCTTCTCCTTCTTCTGCTTCTTCTGATTCACCCTCCAGACTTCACCTTCTCCTTCTCCTTCTTCTACTTCTTCTGATTCACCCTCCAGACTTCACCTTCTCCTTCTCCTTCTTCTACTTCTTCTGATTCACCCTCCAGTCTTCACCTTCTCCTTCTCCTTCTTCTGTTTCTTCTGCTTCACCCTCCAGACTTCACCTTCTCCTTCTCTTTCTTCTGCTTCTTCTGATTCACCCTCCAGACTTCACCTTCTCCTTCTCCTTCTTCTGATTCTTCTGATTCACCCTCCAGACTTCACCTTCTCCTTCTCCTTCTTCTGCTTCTTCTGATTCACCCTCCTGACTTCACCTTCTCCTTCTCCTTCTTCTACTTCTTCTGATTCACCCTCCTGACTTCACCTTCTCCTTCTCCTTCTTCTACTTCTTCTGCTTCACCCTCCAGACTTCACCTTCTCCTTCTCCTTCTTCTACTTCTTCTGATTCACCCTCCAGACTTCACCTTCTCCTTCTCCTTCTTCTGCTTCTTCTGATTCACCCTCCAGACTTCACCTTCTCCTTCTCCTTATTCTGCTTCTTCTGATTCACCCTCCAGACTTCACCTTCTCCTTCTCCTTATTCTGCTTCTTCTGATTCACCCTCCAGACTTCACCTTCTCCTTCTCCTTATTCTGCTTCTTCTGATTCACCCTCCAGACTTCACCTTCTCCTTCTCCTTCCTTTGCTTCTTCTGATTCACCCTCCAGACTTCACCTTCTCCTTCTCCTTCTTCTGATTCTTCTGATTCACCCTCCAGACTTCACCTTCTCCTTCTCCATCTTCTGCTTCTTCTGATTCACCCTCCTGACTTCACCTTCTCCTTCTCCTTCTTCTACTTCTTCTGATTCACCCTCCTGACTTCACCTTCTCCTTCTCCATCTTCCACTTATCTGCTTCACCCTCCAGACTTCAACTTCTCCTTCTCCTTCTTCTACTTCTTCTGATTCACCCTCCAGACTTCACCTTCTCCTTCTCCTTCTTCTGCTTCTTCTGATTCACCCTCCAGACTTCACCTTCTCCTTCTCCTTCTTCTGCTTCTTCTGATTCACCCTCCAGACTTCACCTTCTCCTTCTCCTTCTTCTACTTCTTCTGATTCACCCTCCAGACTTCACCTTCTCCTTCTCCTTCTTCTGCTTCTTCTGATTCACCCTCCAGACTTCACCTTCTCCTTCTCCTTCGTCTACTTCTTCTGATTCACCCTCCAGACTACACCTTCTCCTTCTCCTTCTTCTACTTCTTCTGATTCACCCTCCAGACTTCACCTTCTCCTCCTCCTTCTTCTGTTTCTTTTGATTCACCCTCCAGACTTCATCTTCTCCTTCTCCTTCTTCTACTTCTTCTGATTCACCCTCCAGACTTCACCTTCTCCTTCTCTTTCTTCTGCTTCTTCTGATTCACCCTCCAGACTTCACCTTCTCCTTCTCCTTCTTCTGATTCTTCTGATTCACCCTCCAGACTTCACCTTCTCCTTCTCCTTCTTCTGCTTCTTCTGATTCACCCTCCAGACTTCACCTTCTCCTTCTCCTTCTACTACTTCTTCTGATTCACCCTCCAGACTTCACCTTCTCCATCTCCTTCTTCTGCTTCTTCTGATTCACCCTCCAGACTTCACCTTCTCCTTCTCCTTCGTCTACTTCTTCTGATTCACCCTCCAGACTACACCTTCTCCTTCTCCTTCTTCTACTTCTTCTGATTCACCCTCCAGACTTCACCTTCTCCTTCTCCTTCTTCTGTTTCTTCTGATTCACCCTCCAGACTTCACCTTCTCCTTCTCCTTCTTCTACTACTTCTGATTCACCCTCCAGACTTCACCTTCTCCTTCTCCTTCTTCTACTTCTTCTGATTCACCCTCCAGACTTCATTTTCTCCTTCTCCTTCTTCTGCTTCTTCTGATTCACCCTCCAGACTTCACCTTCTCCTTCTCCTTCTTCTGCTTCTTCTGATTCACCCTCCAGACTTCACCTTCTCCTTCTCCTTCTTCTACTTCTTCTGATTCACCCTCCAGACTTCACCTTCTCCTTCTCCTTCTTCTACTTCTTCTGATTCACCCTCCAGTCTTCACCTTCTCCTTCTCCTTCTTCTGTTTCTTCTGCTTCACCCTCCAGACTTCACCTTCTCCTTCTCTTTCTTCTGCTTCTTCTGATTCACCCTCCAGACTTCACCTTCTCCTTCTCCTTCTTCTGATTCTTCTGATTCACCCTCCAGACTTCACCTTCTCCTTCTCCTTCTTCTGCTTCTTCTGATTCACCCTCCTGACTTCACCTTCTCCTTCTCCTTCTTCTACTTCTTCTGATTCACCCTCCTGACTTCACCTTCTCCTTCTCCTTCTTCTACTTCTTCTGCTTCACCCTCCAGACTTCACCTTCTCCTTCTCCTTCTTCTACTTCTTCTGATTCACCCTCCAGACTTCACCTTCTCCTTCTCCTTCTTCTGCTTCTTCTGATTCACCCTCCAGACTTCACCTTCTCCTTCTCCTTATTCTGCTTCTTCTGATTCACCCTCCAGACTTCACCTTCTCCTTCTCCTTATTCTGCTTCTTCTGATTCACCCTCCAGACTTCACCTTCTCCTTCTCCTTCCTTTTCTTCTTCTGATTCACCCTCCAGACTTCACCTTCTCCTTCTCCTTCTTCTGATTCTTCTGATTCACCCTCCAGACTTCACCTTCTCCTTCTCCATCTTCTGCTTCTTCTGATTCACCCTCCTGACTTCACCTTCTCCTTCTCCTTCTTCTACTTCTTCTGATTCACCCTCCTGACTTCACCTTCTCCTTCTCCATCTTCCACTTATCTGCTTCACCCTCCAGACTTCAACTTCTCCTTCTCCTTCTTCTACTTCTTCTGATTCACCCTCCAGACTTCACCTTATCCTTCTCCTTCTTCTGCTTCTTCTGATTCACCCTCCAGACTTCACCTTCTCCTTCTCCTTCTTCTGCTTCTTCTGATTCACCCTCCAGACTTCACCTTCTCCTTCTCCTTCTTCTACTTCTTCTGATTCACCCTCCAGACTTCACCTTCTCCTTCTCCTTCTTCTGCTTCTTCTGATTCACCCTCCAGACTTCACCTTCTCCTTCTCCTTCGTCTACTTCTTCTGATTCACCCTCCAGACTACACCTTCTCCTTCTCCTTCTTCTACTTCTTCTGATTCACCCTCCAGACTTCACCGTCTCCTCCTCCTTCTTCTGCTTCTTCTGATTCACCCTCCAGACTTCATCTTCTCCTTCTCCTTCTTCTACTTCTTCTGATTCACCCTCCAGACTTCACCTTCTCCTTCTCCTTCTTCTACTTCTTCTGATTCACCCTCCAGACTTCATCTTCTCCTTCTCCTTCTTCTGCTTCTTCTGATTCACCCTCCAGACTTCACCTTCTCCTTCTCCTTCTTCTGCTTCTTCTGATTCACCCTCCAGACTTCAACTTCTCCTTCTCCTTCTTCTACTTCTTCCGATTCACCCTCCAGACTTCATCTTCTCCTTCTCCTTCTTCTGCTTCTTCTGATTCACCCTCCAGACTTCACCTTCTCCTTCTCCTTCTTCTGCTTCTTCTGATTCACCCTCCAGACTTCACCTTCTCCTTCTCCTTCTTCTACTTCTTCTGATTCACCCTCCAGACTTCACCTTCTCCTTCTCCTTCTTCTACTTCTTCTGATTCACCCTCCAGTCTTCACCTTCTCCTTCTCCTTCTTCTGTTTCTTCTGCTTCACCCTCCAGACTTCACCTTCTCCTTCTCTTTCCTCTGCTTCTTCTGATTCACCCTCCAGACTTCACCTTCTCCTTCTCCTTCTTCTGATTCTTCTGTTTCACCCTGCAGACTTCACCTTCTCCTTCTTCTGCTTCTTCTGATTCACCCTCCTGACTTCACCTTCTCCTTCTCCTTCTTCTACTTCTTCTGATTCACCCTCCTGACTTCAGCTTCTCCTTCTCCTTCTTCTACTTCTTCTGCTTCACCCTCCAGACTTCACCTTCTCCTTCTCCTTCTTCTGCTTCTTCTGATTCACCCTCCAGACTTCACCTTCTCCTTCTCCTTCTTCTGCTTCTTCTGATTCACCCTCCAGACTTCACCTTCTCCTTCTCCTTATTCTGCTTCTTCTGATTCACCCTCCAGACTTCACCTTCTCCTTCTCCTTATTCTGCTTCTTCTGATTCACCCTCCAGACTTCACCTTCTCCTTCTCCTTCCTCTGCTTCTTCTGATTCACCCTCCAGACTTCACCTTCTCCTTCTCCTTCTTCTGATTCTTCTGATTCACCCTCCAGACTTCACCTTCTCCTTCTCCATCTTCTGCTTCTTCTGATTCACCCTCCTGACTTCACCTTCTCCTTCTCCTTCTTCTACTTCTTCTGATTCACCCTCCTGACTTCACCTTCTCCTTCTCCATCTTCTACTTCTTCTGCTTCACCCTCCAGACTTCAACTTCTCCTTCTCCTTCTTCTGCTTCTTCTGATTCACCCTCCAGACTTCACCTTCTCCTTCTCCTTCTTCTGCTTCTTCTGATTCACCCTCCAGACTTCACCTTCTCCTTCTCCTTCTTCTACTTCATCTGATTCACCCTCCAGACTTCACCTTCTCCTTCTCCTTCTTCTGCTTCTTCTGATTCACCCTCCAGACTTCACCTTCTCCTTCTCCTTCGTCTACTTCTTCTGATTCACCCTCCAGACTACACCTTCTCCTTCTCCTTCTTCTACTTCTTCTGATTCACCCTCCAGACTTCACCTTCTCCTTCTCCTTCTTCTGTTTCTTCTGATTCACCCTTCAGACTTCATCTTCTCCTTCTCCTTCTTCTACTTCTTCTGATTCACCCTCCAGACTTCACCTTCTCCTTCTCCTTCTTCTGCTTCTTCTGATTCACCCTCCAGACTTCACCTTCTCCTTCTCCTTCTTCTGCTTCTTCTGATTCACCCTCCAGACTTCAACTTCTCCTTCTCCTTCTTCTACTTCTTCTGATTCACCCTCCAGACTTCACCTTCTCCTTCTCCTTCTTCTACTTCTTCTGATTCACCCTCCAGTCTTCACCTTCTCCTTCTCCTTCTTCTGTTTCTTCTGCTTCACCCTCCAGACTTCACCTTCTCCTTCTCTTTCTTCTGCTTCTTCTGATTCACCCTCCAGACTTCACCTTCTCCTTCTCCTTCTTCTGATTCTTCTGATTCACCCTCCTGACTTCACCTTCTCCTTCTCCTTCTTCTGCTTCTTCTGATTCACCCTCCAGACTTCACCTTCTCCTTCTCCTTCTTCTGCTTCTTCTGATTCACCCTCCAGACTTCAACTTCTCCTTCTCCTTCTTCTACTTCTTCTGATTCACCCTCCAGACTTCACCTTCTCCTTCTCCTTCTTCTACTTCTTCTGATTCACCCTCCAGTCTTCACCTTCTCCTTCTCCTTCTTCTGTTTCTTCTGCTTCACCCTCCAGACTTCACCTTCTCCTTCTCTTTCTTCTGCTTCTTCTGATTCACCCTGCAGACTTCACCTTCTCCTTCTCCTTCTTCTGATTCACCCTCCTGACTTCACCTTCTCCTTCTCCTTCTTCTACTTCTTCTGATTCACCCTCCTGACTTCACCTTCTCCTTCTCCTTCGTCTACTTCTTCTGATTCACCCTCCAGACTACACCTTCTCCTTCTCCTTCTTCTACTTCTTCTGATTCACCCTCCAGACTTCACCTTCTCCTTCTCCTTCTTCTGCTTCTTCTGATTCACCCTCCAGACTTCACCTTCTCATTCTCCTTCTTCTGCTTCTTCTGCTGCGCCCTCCAGACTTCACCTTCTCCTTCTCCTTCTTCTGCTTCTTCTGCTTCACACTCCAGACTTCACCTTCTCATTCTCCTTCTTCTGCTTCTTCTGCTGCGCCCTCCAGACTTCACCTTCTCCTTCTCCTTCTTCTGCTTCTTCTGATTCACCCTCCAGACTTCACCTTCTCCTTCTCCTTCTTCTGCTTCTTCTGATTCACCCTCCAGACCTCACCTTCTCCTTCTCCTTCTTCTACTTCTTCTGATTCACCCTCCAGACTTCATCTTCTCCTTCTCCTTCTTCTGCTTCTTCTGATTCACCCTCCAGACTTCACCTTCTCCTTCTCCTTCTTCTGCTTCTTCTGATTCACCCTCCAGACTTCACCTTCTCCTTCTCCTTCTTCTACTTCTTCTGATTCACCCTCCAGACTTCACCTTCTCCTTCTCCTTCTTCTACTTCTTCTGATTCACCCTCCAGTCTTCACCTTCTCCTTCTCCTTCTTCTGTTTCTTCTGCTTCACCCTCCAGACTTCACCTTCTCCTTCTCTTTCTTCTGCTTCTTCTGCTTCACCCTCCAGACTTCACCTTCTCCTTCTCCTTCTTCTGATTCTTCTGATTCACCCTCCAGACTTCACCTTCTCTATCTCCTTCTTCTGCTTCTTCTGATTCACCCTCCTGACTTCACCTTCTCCTTCTCCTTCTTCTACTTCTTCTGATTCACCCTCCTGACTTCACCTTCTCCTTCTCCTTCTTCTACTTCTTCTGCTTCACCCTCCAGACTTCAACTTCTCCTTCTCCTTCTTCTACTTCTTCTGATTCACCCTCCAGACTTCACCTTCTCCTTCTCCTTCTTCTGCTTCTTCTGATTCACCCTCCAGACTTCACCTTCTCCTTCTCCTTCTTCTGCTTCTTCTGATTCACCCTCCAGACTTCACCTTCTCCTTCTCCTTCTTCTACTTCTTCTGATTCACCCTCCAGACTTCACCTTCTCCTTCTCCTTCTTCTGCTTCTTCTGATTCACCCTCCAGACTTCACCTTCTCCTTCTCCTTCGTCTACTTCTTCTGATTCACCCTCCAGACTACACCTTCTCCTTCTCCTTCTTCTACTTCTTCTGATTCACCCTCCAGACTTCACCTTCTCCTTCTCCATCTTCTGTTTCTTCTGATTCACCCTCCAGACTTCATCTTCTCCTTCTCCTTCTTCTACTTCTTCTGATTCACCCTCCAGACTTCACCTTCTCCATCTCCTTCTTCTACTTCTTCTGATTCACCCTCCAGACTTCATCTTCTCCTTCTCCTTCTTCTGCTTCTTCTGATTCACCCTCCAGACTTCACCTTCTCCTTCTCCTTCTTCTGCTTCTTCTGATTCACCCTCCAGACTTCAACTTCTCCTTCTCCTTCTTCTACTTCTTCTGATTCACCCTCCAGACTTCACCTTCTCCTTCTCCTTCTTCTACTTCTTCCGATTCACCCTCCAGACTTCATCTTCTCCTTCTCCTTCTTCTGCTTCTTCTGATTCACCCTCCAGACTTCACCTTCTCCTTCTCCTTCTTCTGCTTCTTCTGATTCACCCTCCAGACTTCACCTTCTCCTTCTCCTTCTTCTACTTCTTCTGATTCACCCTCCAGACTTCACCTTCTCCTTCTCCTTCTTCTACTTCTTCTGATTCACCCTCCAGTCTTCACCTTCTCCTTCTCCTTCTTCTGTTTCTTCTGCTTCACCCTCCAGACTTCACCTTCTCCTTCTCTTTCTTCTGCTTCTTCTGATTCACCCTCCAGACTTCACCTTCTCCTTCTCCTTCTTCTGATTCTTCTGATTCACCCTCCAGACTTCACCTTCTCCTTCTCCTTCTTCTGCTTCTTCTGCTTCACCCTCCTGACTTCACCTTCTCCTTCTCCTTCTTCTACTTCTTCTGATTCACCCTCCTGACTTCACCTTCTCCTTCTCCTTCTTCTGCTTCTTCTGCTTCACCCTCCAGACTTCACCTTCTCCTTCTCCTTCTTCTGCTTCTTCTGATTCACCCTCCAGACTTCACCTTCTCCTTCTCCTTCTTCTGCTTCTTCTGATTCACCCTCCAGACTTCACCTTCGCCTTCTCCTTATTCTGCTTCTTCTGATTCACCCTCCAGACTTCACCTTCTCCTTCTCCTTATTCTGCTTCTTCTGATTCACCCTCCAGACTTCACCTTCTCCTTCTCCTTCCTCTGCTTCTTCTGATTCATCCTCCAGACTTCACCTTCTCCTTCTCCTTCTTCTGATTCTTCTGATTCACCCTCCAGACTTCACCTTCTCCTTCTCCATCTTTTGCTTCTTCTGATTCACCCTCCTGACTTCACCTTCTCCTTCTCCTTCTTCTACTTCTTCTGATTCACCCTCCTGACTTCACCTTCTCCTTCTCCATCTTCTACTTCCTCTGCTTCACCCTCCAGACTTCAACTTCTCCTTCTCCTTCTTCTACTTCTTCTGATTCACCCTCCAGACTTCACCTTCTCCTTCTCCTTCTTCTGCTTCTTCTGATTCACCCTCCAGACTTCACCTTCTCCTTCTCCTTCTTCTGCTTCTTCTGATTCACCCTCCAGACTTCACCTTCTCCTTCTCCTTCTTCTACTTCATCTGATTCACCCTCCAGACTTCACCTTCTCCTTCTCCTTCTTCTGCTTCTTCTGATTCACCCTCCAGACTTCACCTTCTCCTTCTCCTTCGTCTACTTCTTCTGATTCACCCTCCAGACTTCACCTTCTCCTTCTCCTTCTTCTGCTTCTTCTGATTCAACCTCCAGACTTCACCTTCTCCTTCTCCTTATTCTGCTTCTTCTGATTCACCCTCCAGACTTCACCTTCTCCTTCTCCTTCTTCTGCTTCTTCTGCTTCACACTCCAGACTTCACCTTCTCCTTCTCCTTCTTCTGCTTCTTCTGCTGCGCCCTCCAGGCTTCACCTTCTCCTTCTCCTTCTTCTGCTTCATCTGCTTCACCGTCCTGACTTCACCTTCTCCTTCTCCTTCTTCTACTTCTTCTGCTACACCCCCCTGACTTCACCTGCTCCTTCTCCTTCTGCTGCTTCTTCTGATTCACCCTCCTAACTTCACCTTCTCCTTCTCCTTCTTCTGCTTCTTCTGATTCACCCTCCTGACTTCACCTTCTCCTTCTCCTTCTTCTGCTTCTTCTGATTCACCCTCCAGACTTCACCTTCTCCTTCTCCTTCTTCTGCTTCTTCTGATTCACCCTCCAGACTTCACCTTCTCCTTCTCCTTCTTCTGCTTCTTCTGATTCACCCTCCAGACCTCACCTTCTCCTTCTCCTTCTTCTACTTCTTCTGATTCACCCTCCAGACTTCATCTTCTCCTTCTCCTTCTTCTGCTTCTTCTGATTCACCCTCCAGACTTCACCTTCTCCTTCTCCTTCTTCTGCTTCTTCTGATTCACCCTCCAGACTTCACCTTCTCCTTCTCCTTCTTCTACTTCTTCTGATTCACCCTCCAGACTTCACCTTCTCCTTCTCCTTCTTCTACTTCTTCTGATTCACCCTCCAGTCTTCACCTTCTCCTTCTCCTTCTTCTGTTTCTTCTGCTTCACCCTCCAGACTTCACCTTCTCCTTCTCTTTCTTCTGCTTCTTCTGCTTCACCCTCCAGACTTCACCTTCTCCTTCTCCTTCTTCTGATTCTTCTGACTCACCCTCCAGACTTCACCTTCTCTATCTCCTTCTTCTGCTTCTTCTGATTCACCCTCCTGACTTCACCTTCTCCTTCTCCTTCTTCTACTTCTTCCGATTCACCCTCCTGACTTCACCTTCTCCTTCTCCTTCTTCTACTTCTTCTGCTTCACCCTCCAGACTTCAACTTCTCCTTCTCCTTCTTCTACTTCTTCTGATTCACCCTCCAGACTTCACCTTCTCCTTCTCCTTCTTCTGCTTCTTCTGATTCACCCTCCAGACTTCACCTTCTCCTTCTCCTTCTTCTGCTTCTTCTGATTCACCCTCCAGGCTTCACCTTCTCCTTCTCCTTCTTCTGCTTCATCTGCTTCACCGTCCTGACTTCACCTTCTCCTTCTCCTTCTTCTACTTCTTCTGCTACACCCCCCTGACTTCACCTGCTCCTTCTCCTTCTTCTGCTTCTTCTGATTCACCCTCCTAACTTCACCTTCTCCTTCTCCTTCTTCTGCTTCTTCTGATTCACCCTCCTGACTTCACCTTCTCCTTCTCCTTCTTCTGCTTCTTCTGATTCACCCTCCAGACTTCACCTTCTCCTTCTCCTTCTTCTGCTTCTTCTGATTCACCCTCCAGACTTCACCTTCTCCTTCTCCTTCTTCTGCTTCTTCTGATTCACCCTCCAGACCTCACCTTCTCCTTCTCCTTCTTCTACCTCTTCTGATTCACCCTCCAGACTTCATCTTCTCCTTCTCCTTCTTCTGCTTCTTCTGATTCACCCTCCAGACTTCACCTTCTCCTTCTCCTTCTTCTGCTTCTTCTGATTCACCCTCCAGACTTCACCTTCTCCTTCTCCTTCTTCTACTTCTTCTGATTCACCCTCCAGACTTCACCTTCTCCTTCTCCTTCTTCTACTTCTTCTGATTCACCCTCCAGTCTTCACCTTCTCCTTCTCCTTCTTCTGTTTCTTCTGCTTCACCCTCCAGACTTCACCTTCTCCTTCTCTTTCTTCTGCTTCTTCTGCTTCACCCTCCAGACTTCACCTTCTCCTTCTCCTTCTTCTGATTCTTCTGATTCACCCTCCAGACTTCACCTTCTCTATCTCCTTCTTCTGCTTCTTCTGATTCACCCTCCTGACTTCACCTTCTCCTTCTCCTTCTTCTACTTCTTCTGATTCACCCTCCTGACTTCACCTTCTCCTTCTCCTTCTTCTACTTCTTCTGCTTCACCCTCCAGACTTCAACTTCTCCTTCTCCTTCTTCTACTTCTTCTGATTCACCCTCCAGACTTCACCTTCTCCTTCTCCTTCTTCTGCTTCTTCTGATTCACCCTCCAGACTTCACCTTCTCCTTCTCCTTCTTCTGCTTCTTCTGATTCACCCTCCAGACTTCACCTTCTCCTTCTCCTTCTTCTACTTCTTCTGATTCACCCTCCAGACTTCACCTTCTCCTTCTCCTTCTTCTGCTTCTTCTGATTCACCCTCCAGACTTCACCTTCTCCTTCTCCTTCGTCTACTTCTTCTGATTCACCCTCCAGACTACACCTTCTCCTTCTCCTTCTTCTACTTCTTCTGATTCACCCTCCAGACTTCACCTTCTCCTTCTCCATCTTCTGTTTCTTCTGATTCACCCTCCAGACTTCATCTTCTCCTTCTCCTGCTTCTACTTCTTCTGATTCACCCTCCAGACTTCACCTTCTCCTTCTCCTTCTTCTACTTCTTCTGATTCACCCTCCAGACTTCATCTTCTCCTTCTCCTTCTTCTGCTTCTTCTGATTCACCCTCCAGACTTCACCTTCTCCTTCTCCTTCTTCTGCTTCTTCTGATTCACCCTCCAGACTTCAACTTCTCCTTCTCCTTCTTCTACTTCTTCTGATTCACCCTCCAGACTTCACCTTCTCCTTCTCCTTCTTCTACTTCTTCCGATTCACCCTCCAGACTTCATCTTCTCCTTCTCCTTCTTCTGCTTCTTCTGATTCACCCTCCAGACTTCACCTTCTCCTTCTCCTTCTTCTGCTTCTTCTGATTCACCCTCCAGACTTCACCTTCTCCTTCTCCTTCTTCTACTTCTTCTGATTCACCCTCCAGACTTCACCTTCTCCTTCTCCTTCTTCTACTTCTTCTGATTCACCCTCCAGTCTTCACCTTCTCCTTCTCCTTCTTCTGTTTCTTCTGCTTCACCCTCCAGACTTCACCTTCTCCTTCTCTTTCTTCTGCTTCTTCTGATTCACCCTCCAGACTTCACCTTCTCCTTCTCCTTCTTCTGATTCTTCTGATTCACCCTCCAGACTTCACCTTCTCCTTCTCCTTCTTCTGCTTCTTCTGCTTCACCCTCCTGACTTCACCTTCTCCTTCTCCTTCTTCTACTTCTTCTGATTCACCCTCCTGACTTCACCTTCTCCTTCTCCTTCTTCTGCTTCTTCTGCTTCACCCTCCAGACTTCACCTTCTCCTTCTCCTTCTTCTGCTTCTTCTGATTCACCCTCCAGACTTCACCTTCTCCTTCTCCTTCTTCTGCTTCTTCTGATTCACCCTCCAGACTTCACCTTCTCCTTCTCCTTATTCTGCTTCTTCTGATTCACCCTCCAGACTTCACCTTCTCCTTCTCCTTATTCTGCTTCTTCTGATTCACCCTCCAGTCTTCACCTTCTCCTTCTCCTTCCTCTGCTTCTTCTGATTCACCCTCCAGACTTCACCTTCTCCTTCTCCTTCATCTGATTCTTCTGATTCACCCTCCAGACTTCACCTTCTCCTTCTCCATCTTCTGCTTCTTCTGATTCACCCTCCTGACTTCACCTTCTCCTTCTCCTTCTTCTACTTCTTCTGATTCACCCTCCTGACTTCACCTTCTCCTTCTCCATCTTCTACTTCCTCTGCTTCACCCTCCCGACTTCAACTTCTCCTTCGCCTTCTTCTACTTCTTCTGATTCACCCTCCAGACTTCACCTTCTCCTTCTCCTTCTTCTGCTTCTTCTGATTCACCCTCCAGACTTCACCTTCTCCTTCTCCTTCTTCTGCTTCTTCTGATTCACCCTCCAGACTTTACCTTCTCCTTCTCCTTCTTCTACTTCATCTGATTCACCCTCCAGACTTCACCTTCTCCTTCTCCTTCTTCTGCTTCTTCTGATTCACCCTCCAGACTTCACCTTCTCCTTCTCCTTCGTCTACTTCTTCTGATTCACCCTCCAGACTTCACCTTCTCCTCCTCCTTCTTCTGCTTCTTCTGATTCACCCTCCAGACTTCACCTTCTCCTTCTCCTTATTCTGCTTCTTCTGATTCACCCTCCAGACTTCACCTTCTCCTTCTCCTTATTCTGCTTCTTCTGATTCACCCTCCAGACTTCACCTTCTCCTTCTCCTTCCTCTGCTTCTTCTGATTCACCCTCCAGACTTCACCTTCTCCTTCTCCTTCTTCTGATTCTTCTGATTCACCCTCCAGACTTCACCTTCTCCTTCTCCATCTTCTGCTTCTTCTGATTCACCCTCCTGACTTCACCTTCTCCTTCTCCTTCTTCTACTTCTTCTGATTCACCCTCCTGACTTCACCTTCTCCTTCTCCATCTTCTACTTCCTCTGCTTCACCCTCCAGACTTCAACTTCTCCTTCTCCTTCTTCTACTTCTTCTGATTCACCCTCCAGACTTCACCTTCTCCTTCTCCTTCTTCTGCTTCTTCTGATTCACCCTCCAGACTTCACCTTCTCCTTCTCCTTCTTCTGCTTCTTCTGATTCACCCTCCAGACTTCACCTTCTCCTTCTCCTTTTTCTACTTCATCTGATTCACCCTCCAGACTTCACCTTCTCCTTCTCCTTCTTCTGCTTCTTCTGATTCACCCTCCAGACTTCACCTTCTCCTTCTCCTTCGTCTACTTCTTCTGATTCACCCTCCAGACTACACCTTCTCCTTCTCCTTCTTCTACTTCTTCTGATTCACCCTCCAGACTTCACCTTCTCCTTCTCCTTCTTCTGTTTCTTCTGATTCACCCTCCAGACTTCATCTTCTCCTTCTCCTTCTTCTACTTCTTCTGATTCACCCTCCAGACTTCACCTTCTCCTTCTCCTTCTTCTACTTCTTCTGATTCACCCTCCAGACTTCATCTTCTCCTTCTCCTTCTTCTGCTTCTTCTGATTCACCCTCCAGACTTCACCTTCTCCTTCTCCTTCTTCTGCTTCTTCTGATTCACCCTCCAGACTATAACTTCTCCTTCTCCTTCTTCTACTTCTTCTGATTCACCCTCCAGACTTCACCTTCTCCTTCTCCTTCTTCTACTTCTTCTGATTCACCCTCCAGTCTTCACCTTCTCCTTCTCCTTCTTCTGTTTCTTCTGCTTCACCCTCCAGACTTCACCTTCTCCTTCTCTTTCTTCTGCTTCTTCTGATTCACCCTCCAGACTTCACCTTCTCCTTCTCCTTCTTCTGATTCTTCTGATTCACCCTCCAGACTTCACCTTCTCCTTCTCCTTCTTCTGCTTCTTCTGATTCACCCTCCTGACTTCACCTTCTCCTTCTCCTTCTTTTACTTCTTCTGATTCACCCTCCTTACTTCACCTTCTCCTTCTCCTTCTTCTACTTCTTCTGCTTCACCCTCCAGACTTCACCTTCTCCTTCTCCTTCTTCTACTTCTTCTGATTCAACCTCCAGACTTCAGCTTCTCCTTCTCCTTCTTCTGCTTCTTCTGATTCACCCTCCAGACTTCACCTTCTCATTCTCCTTCTTCTGCTTCTTCTGCTTCACACTCCAGACTTCACCTTCTCCTTCTCCTTCTTCTGCTTCTTCTGCTGCGCCCTCCAGGCTTCACCTTCTCCTTCTCCTTCTTCTGCTTCTTCTGCTTCACCGTCCTGACTTCACCTTCTCCTTCTCCTTCTTCTACTTCTTCTGCGACACCCCCTTGACTTCACCTGCTCCTTCTCCTTCTTCTGCTTCTTCTGATTCACCCTCCTAACTTCACCTTCTCCTTCTCCTTCTTCTGCTTCTTCTGATTCACCCTCCTGACTTCACCTTCTCCTTCTCCTTCTTCTGCTTCTTCTGATTCACCCTCCAGACTTCACCTTCTCCTTCTCCTTCTTCTCCTTCTTCTGATTCACCCTCCAGACTTCACCTTCTCCTTCTCCTTCTTCTGCTTCTTCTGATTCACCCTCCAGACCTCACCTCCTCCTTCTCCTTATTCTACTTCTTCTGATTCACCCTCCAGACTTCATCTTCTCCTTCTCCTTCTTCTGCTTCTTCTGATTCACCCTCCAGACTTCACCTTCTCCTTCTCCTTCTTCTGCTTCTTCTGATTCACCCTCCAGACTTCACCTTCTCCTTCTCCTTCCTCTACTTCTTCTGATTCACCCTCCAGACTTCACCTTCTCCTTCTCCTTCTTCTGCTTCTTCTGATTCACCCTCCAGTCTTCACCTTCTCCTTCTCCTTCTTCTGTTTCTTCTGCTTCACCCTCCAGACTTCATCTTCTCCTTCTCTTTCTTCTGCTTCTTCTGCTTCACCCTCCAGACTTCACCTTCTCCTTCTCCTTCTTCTGATTCTACTGATTCACCCTCCAGACTTCACCTTCTCTATCTCCTTCTTCTGCTTCTTCTGATTCACCCTCCTGACTTCACCTTCTCCTTCTCCTTCTTCTACTTCTTCTGATTCACCCTCCTGACTTCACCTTCTCCTTCTCCTTCTTCTACTTCTTCTGCTTCACCCTCCAGACTTCACCTTCTCCTTCTCCTTCTTCTACTTCTTCTGATTCACCCTCCAGACTTCACCTTCTCCTTCTCCTTCTTCTGCTTCTTCTGATTCACCCTCCAGACTTAACCTTCTCCTTCTCCTTATTCTGCTTCTTCTGATTCACCCTCCAGACTTCACCTTCTCCTTCTCCTTCTTCTGCTTCTTCTGCTTCACCCTCCAGACTTCACCTTCTCCTTCTCCTTCTTCTGCTTCTTCTGATTCACCCTCCAGACTTCACCTTCACCTTCTCCTTCTTCTACTTCTTCTGATTCACCCTCCAGACTTCACCTTCTCCTTCTCCTTATTCTGCTTCTTCTGATTCACCCTCCAGACTTCACCTTCTCCTTCTCCTTCTTCTGCTTCTTCTGATTCACCCTCCAGACTTCACCTTCTCCTTCTCCTTCTTCTGCTTCTTCTGATTCACCCTCCAGACTTCATCTTCTCCTTCTCCTTCTTCTACTTCTTCTGATTCACCCTCCAGACTTCACCTTCTCCTTCTCCTTCTTCTACTTCTTCTGATTCACCCTCCAGACTTCATCTTCTCCTTCTCCTTCTTCTGCTTCTTCTGATTCACCCTCCAGACTTCACCTTCTCCTTCTCCTTCTTCTGCTTCTTCTGATTCGCCTCCAGACTTCAGCTTCTCCTTCTCCTTCTTATACTTCTTCTGATTCACCCTCCAGACTTCACCTTCTCCTTCTCCTTCTTCTACTTCTTCTGATTCACCCTCCAGTCTTCACCTTCTCCTTCTTCTGTTTCTTCTGCTTCACCCTCCAGACTTCACCTTCTCCTTCTCTTTCTTCTGCTTCTTCTGATTCACCCTCCAGACTTCACCTTCTCCTTCTCCTTCTTCTGATTCTTCTGATTCACCATCCAGACTTCACCTTCTCCTTCTCCTTCTTCTGCTTCTTCTGATTCACCCTCCAGACTTCACCTTCTCCTTCTCCTTCTTCTGCTTCTTCTGATTCACCCTCCAGACTTCACCTTCTCCTTCTCCTTCTTCTACTTCTTCTGATTCACCCTCCAGACTTCACCTTCTCCTTCTCCTTCTTCTGCTTTTTCTGATTCACCCTCCTGACTTCACCTTATCCTTCTCCTTCTTCGACATCTTCTGATTCACCCTCCTGACTTCACCTTCTCCTTCTCCTTCTTCTACTTCTTCTGCTTCACCCGCCAGACTTCACCTTCTCCTTCTCCTTCTTCTACTTCTTCTGATTCACCCTCCAGACTTCACCTTCTCCTTCTCCTTCTTCTACTTCTTCTGATTCACCCTCCAGACTTCACCTTCTCCTTCTCCTTCTTCTACTTCTTCTGATTCACCCTCCAGACTTCACCTTCTCCTTCTCCTTCTTCTGCTTCTTCTGATTCACCCTCCAGACTTCACCTTCTCCTTCTCCTTATTCTGCTTCTTCTGAATCACCCTCCAGACTTCACCTTCTCCTTCTCCTTCTTCTGCTTCTTCTGATTCACCCTCCAGACTTCACCTTCTCCTTCTCCTTCTTCTGATTCTTCTGATTCACCCTCCAGACTTCACCTTCTCCTTCTCCTTCTTCTACGTCTTCTGATTCACCCTCCAGACTTCACCTTCTCCATCTCCTTCTTCTGCTTCTTCTGATTCACCCTCCAGACTTCACCTTCTCCTTCTCCTTCATCTACTTCTTCTGATTCACCCTCCAGACTTCACCTTCTCCTTCTCCTTCTTCTGCTTCTTCTGATTCACCCTCCAGACTTCACCTTCTCCTTCTCCTTCTTCTGCTTCTTCTGATTCACCCTCCAGACTTCACCTTCTCCTTCTCCTTCTTCTACTTCTTCTGATTCACCCTCCAGACTTCACCTTCACGTTCTCCTTCTTCTGCTTCTTCTGATTCACCCTCCAGACTTCACCTTCTCCTTCTCCTTCGTCTACTTCTTCTGATTCACCCTCCAGACTACACCTTCTCCTTCTCCTTCTTCTACTTCTTCTGATTCACCCTCCAGACTTCACCTTCTCCTTCTCCTTATTCTGTTTCTTCTGATTCACCCTCCAGACTTCATCTTCTCCTTCTCCTTCTTCTACTTCTTCTGATTCACCCTCCAGACTTCACCTTTTCCTTCTCCTTCTTCTACTTCTTCTGATTCACCCTCCAGACTTCATCTTCTCCTTCTCCTTCTTCTGCTTCTTCTGATTCACCCTCCAGACTTCACCTTCTCCTTCTCCTTCTTCTGCTTCTTCTGATTCACCCTCCAGACTTCAACTTCTCCTTCTCCTTCTTCTACTTCTTCTGATTCACCCTCCAGACTTCACCTTCTCCTTCTCCTTCTTCTACTTCTTCTGATTCACCCTCCAGTCTTCACCTTCTCCTTCTCCTTCTTCTGTTTCTTCTGCTTCACCCTCCAGACTTCACCTTCTCCTTCTCTTTCTTCTGCTTCTTCTGATTCACCCTCCAGACTTCACCTTCTCCTTCTCCTTCTTCTGATTCTTCTGATTCACCCTCCAGACTTCACCTTCTCCTTCTCCTTCTTCTGCTTCTTCTGATTCACCCTCCAGACTTCAGCTTCTCCTTCTCCTTCTTCTACTTCTTCTGATTCACCCTCCAGACTTCACCTTCTCCTTCTCCTTCGTCTACTTCTTCTGATTCACCCTCCAGACTACACCTTCTCCTTCTCCTTCTTCTACTTCTTCTGATTCATCCTCCAGACTTCACCTTCTCCTTCTCCTTCTTCTGCTTCTTCTGATTCATCCTCCAGACTTCACCTTCTCCTTCTCCTTATTCTGCTTCTTCTTATTCACCCTCCAGACTTCACCTTCTCCTTCTCCTTATTCTGCTTCTTTTGATTCACCCTCCAGACTTCACCTTCTCCTTCTCCTTCCTCTGCTTCTTCTGATTCACCCTCCAGACTTCACCTTCTCCTTCTCCTTCTTCTGATTCTTCTGATTCACCCTCCAGACTTCACCTTCTCCTTCTCCATCTTCTGCTTCTTCTGATTCACCCTCCTGACTTCACCTTCTCCTTCTCCTTCTTCTACTTCTTCTGATTCACCCTCCTGACTTCATCTTCTCCTTCTCCATCTTCTACTTCTTCTGCTTCACCCTCCAGACTTCAACTTCTCCTTCTCCTTCTTCTACTTCTTCTGATTCACCCTCCAGACTTCACCTTCTCCTTCTCCTTCTTCTGCTTCTTCTGATTCACCCTCCAGACTTCACCTTCTCCTTCTCCTTCTTCTGCTTCTTCTGATTCACCCTCCAGACTTCAGCTTCTCCTTCTCCTTCTTCTACTTCTTCTGATTCACCCTCCAGACTTCACCTTCTCCTTCTCCTTCTTCTGCTTCTTCTGATTCACCCTCCAGACTTCACCTTCTCCTTCTCCTTCGTCTACTTCTTCTGATTCACCCTCCAGACTACACCTTCTCCTTCTCCTTCTTCTACTTCTTCTGATTCACCCTCCAGACTTCACCTTCTCCTTCTCCTTATTTTGTTTCTTCTGATTCACCCTCCAGACTTCATCTTCTCCTTCTCCTTCTTCTACTTCTTCTGATTCACCCTCCAGACTTCACCTTCTCCTTCTCCTTCTTCTACTTCTTCTGATTCACCCTCCAGACTTCGTCTTCTCCTTCTCCTTCTTCTGCTTCTTCTGATTCACCCTCCAGACTTCACCTTCTCCTTCTCCTTCTTCTGCTTCTTCTGATTCACCCTCCAGACTTCAACTTCTCCTTCTCCTTCTTCTACTTCTTCTGATTCACCCTCCAGACTTCACCTTCTCCTTCTCCTTCTTCTACTTCTTCTGATTCACCCTCCAGTCTTCACCTTCTCCTTCTCCTTCTTCTGTTTCTTCTGCTTCACCCTCCAGACTTCACCTTCTCCTTCTCTTTCTTCTGCTTCTTCTGATTCACCCTCCAGACTTCACCTTCTCCTTCTCCTTCTTCTGATTCTTCTGATTCACCCTCCAGACTTCACTTTCTCCTTCTCCTTCTTCTGCTTCTTCTGATTCACCCTCCTGACTTCACCTTCTCCTTCTCCTTCTTCTACTTCTTCTGATTCACCCTCCTGACTTCACCTTCTCCTTCTCCTTCTTCTACTTCTTCTGCTTCACCCTCCAGACTTCACCTTCTCCTTCTCCTTCTTCTACTTCTTCTGATTCATCCTCCAGACTTCACCTTCTCCTTCTCCTTCTTCTGCTTCTTCTGATTCATCCTCCAGACTTCACCTTCTCCTTCTCCTTATTCTGCTTCTTCTGATTCACCCTCCAGACTTCACCTTCTCCTTCTCCTTATTCTGCTTCTTTTGATTCACCCTCCAGACTTCACCTTCTCCTTCTCCTTCCTCTGCTTCTTCTGATTCACCCTCCAGACTTCACCTTCTCCTTCTCCTTCTTCTGATTCTTCTGATTCACCCTCCAGACTTCACCTTCTCCTTCTCCATCTTCTGCTTCTTCTGATTCACCCTCCTGACTTCACCTTCTCCTTCTCCTTCTTCTACTTCTTCTGCTTCACCCTCCAGCCTTCACCTTCTCCTTCTCCTTCTTCTACTTCTTCTGATTCATCCTCCAGACTTCACCTTCTCCTTCTCCTTCTTCTGCTTCTTCTGATTCACCCTCCAGACTTTACCTTCTCCTTCTCCTTCTTCTGCTTCTTCTGATTCACCCTCCAGACTTCACCTTCTCCTTCTCCTTCTTCTGCTTCTTCTGATTCACCCTCCAGACCTCACCTTCTCCTTCTCCTTCTTCTACTTCTTCTGATTCACCCTCCAGACTTCATCTTCTCCTTCTCCTTCTTCTGCTTCTTCTGATTCACCCTCCAGACTTCACCTTCTCCTTCTCCTTCTTCTGCTTCTTCTGATTCACCCTCCAGACTTCACCTTCTCCTTCTCCTTCTTCTACTTCTTCTGATTCACCCTCCAGACTTCACCTTCTCCTTCTCCTTCTTCTACTTCTTCTGATTCACCCTCCAGACTTCACCTTCTCCTTCTCCTTCTTCTGCTTCTTCTGATTCACCCTCCAGACTTAACCTTCTCCTTCTCCTTATTCTGCTTCTTCTGATTCACCCTCCAGACTTCACCTTCTCCTTCTCCTTCTTCTGCTTCTTCTGATTCACCCTCCAGACTTCACCTTCTCCTTCTCCTTCTTCTGCTTCTTCTGATTCACCCTCCAGACTTCACCTTCTCCTTCTCCTTCTTCTACTTCTTCTGATTCACCCTCCAGACTTCACCTTCTCCTTCTCCTTCTTCTGCTTTTTCTGATTCACCCTCCTGACTTCACCTTATCCTTCTCCTTCTTCGACATCTTCTGATTCACCCTCCTGACTTCACCTTCTCCTTCTCCTTCTTCTACTTCTTCTGCTTCACCCTCCAGACTTCACCTTCTCCTTCTCCTTCTTCTACTTCTTCTGATTCACCCTCCAGACTTCACCTTCTCCTTCTCCTTCTTCTACTTCTTCTGATTCACCCTCCAGACTTCACCTTCTCCTTCTCCTTCTTCTACTTCTTCTGATTCACCCTCCAGACTTCACCTTCTCCTTCTCCTTCTTCTGCTTCTTCTGATTCACCCTCCAGACTTCACCTTCTCCTTCTCCTTATTCTGCTTCTTCTGAATCACCCTCCAGACTTCACCTTCTCCTTCTCCTTCTTCTGCTTCTTCTGATTCACCCTCCAGACTTCACCTTCTCCTTCTCCTTCTTCTGATTCTTCTGATTCACCCTCCAGACTTCACCTTCTCCTTCTCCTTCTTCTACGTCTTCTGATTCACCCTCCAGACTTCACCTTCTCCATCTCCTTCTTCTGCTTCTTCTGATTCACCCTCCAGACTTCACCTTCTCCTTCTCCTTCATCTACTTCTTCTGATTCACCCTCCAGACTTCACCTTCTCCTTCTCCTTCTTCTGCTTCTTCTGATTCACCCTCCAGACTTCACCTTCTCCTTCTCCTTCTTCTGCTTCTTCTGATTCACCCTCCAGACTTCACCTTCTCCTTCTCCTTCTTCTACTTCTTCTGATTCACCCTCCAGACTTCACCTTCACGTTCTCCTTCTTCTGCTTCTTCTGATTCACCCTCCAGACTTCACCTTCTCCTTCTCCTTCGTCTACTTCTTCTGATTCACCCTCCAGACTACACCTTCTCCTTCTCCTTCTTCTACTTCTTCTGATTCACCCTCCAGACTTCACCTTCTCCTTCTCCTTATTCTGTTTCTTCTGATTCACCCTCCAGACTTCATCTTCTCCTTCTCCTTCTTCTACTTCTTCTGATTCACCCTCCAGACTTCACCTTTTCCTTCTCCTTCTTCTACTTCTTCTGATTCACCCTCCAGACTTCATCTTCTCCTTCTCCTTCTTCTGCTTCTTCTGATTCACCCTCCAGACTTCACCTTCTCCTTCTCCTTCTTCTGCTTCTTCTGATTCACCCTCCAGACTTCAACTTCTCCTTCTCCTTCTTCTACTTCTTCTGATTCACCCTCCAGTCTTCACCTTCTCCTTCTCCTTCTTCTACTTCTTCTGATTCACCCTCCAGTCTTCACCTTCTCCTTCTCCTTCTTCTGTTTCTTCTGCTTCACCCTCCAGACTTCACCTTCTCCTTCTCTTTCTTCTGCTTCTTCTGATTCACCCTCCAGACTTCACCTTCTCCTTCTCCTTCTTCTGATTCTTCTGATTCACCCTCCAGACTTCACCTTCTCCTTCTCCTTCTTCTACTTCTTCTGATTCATCCTCCAGACTTCACCTTCTCCTTCTCCTTCTTCTGCTTCTTCTGATTCATCCTCCAGACTTCACCTTCTCCTTCTCCTTATTCTGCTTCTTCTTATTCACCCTCCAGACTTCACCTTCTCCTTCTCCTTATTCTGCTTCTTTTGATTCACCCTCCAGACTTCACCTTCTCCTTCTCCTTCCTCTGCTTCTTCTGATTCACCCTCCAGACTTCACCTTCTCCTTCTCCTTCTTCTGATTCTTCTGATTCACCCTCCAGACTTCACCTTCTCCTTCTCCATCTTCTGCTTCTTCTGATTCACCCTCCTGACTTCACCTTCTCCTTCTCCTTCTTCTACTTCTTCTGATTCACCCTCCTGACTTCACCTTCTCCTTCTCCATCTTCTACTTCTTCTGCTTCACCCTCCAGACTTCAACTTCTCCTTCTCCTTCTTCTACTTCTTCTGATTCACCCTCCAGACTTCACCATCTCCTTCTCCTTCTTCTGCTTCTTCTGATTCACCCTCCAGACTTCACCTTCTCCTTCTCCTTCTTCTGCTTCTTCTGATTCACCCTCCAGACTTCACCTTCTCCTTCTCCTTCTTCTACTTCTTCTGATTCACCTTCCAGACTTCACCTTCTCCTTCTCCTTCTTCTGCTTCTTCTGATTCACCCTCCAGACTTCACCTTCTCCTTCTCCTTCGTCTACTTCTTCTGATTCACCCTCCAGACTACACCTTCTCCTTCTCCTTCTTCTACTTCTTCTGATTCACCCTCCAGACTTCACCTTCTCCTTCTCCTTATTTTGTTTCTTCTGATTCACCCTCCAGACTTCATCTTCTCCTTCTCCTTCTTCTACTTCTTCTGATTCACCCTCCAGACTTCACCTTCTCCTTCTCCTTCTTCTACTTCTTCTGATTCACCCTCCAGACTTCGTCTTCTCCTTCTCCTTCTTCTGCTTCTTCTGATTCACCCTCCAGACTTCACCTTCTCCTTCTCCTTCTTCTGCTTCTTCTGATTCACCCTCCAGACTTCAACTTCTCCTTCTCCTTCTTCTACTTCTTCTGATTCACCCTCCAGACTTCACCTTCTCCTTCTCCTTCTTCTACTTCTTCTGATTCACCCTCCAGTCTTCACCTTCTCCTTCTCCTTCTTCTGTTTCTTCTGCTTCACCCTCCAGACTTCACCTTCTCCTTCTCTTTCTTCTGCTTCTTCTGATTCACCCTCCAGACTTCACCTTCTCCTTCTCCTTCTTCTGATTCTTCTGATTCACCCTCCAGACTTCACCTTCTCCTTCTCCTTCTTCTGCTTCTTCTGATTCACCCTCCTGACTTCACCTTCTCCTTCTCCTTCTTCTACTTCTTCTGATTCACCCTCCTGACTTCACCTTCTCCTTCTTCTACTTCTTCTGCTTCACCCTCCAGACTTCACCTTCTCCTTCTCCTTCTTCTACTTCTTCTGATTCATCCTCCAGACTTCACCTTCTCCTTCTCCTTCTTCTGCTTCTTCTGATTCATCCTCCAGACTTCACCTTCTCCTTCTCCTTATTCTGCTTCTTCTGATTCACCCTCCAGACTTCACCTTCTCCTTCTCCTTATTCTGCTTCTTTTGATTCACCCTCCAGACTTCACCTTCTCCTTCTCCTTCCTCTGCTTCTTCTGATTCACCCTCCAGACTTCACCTTCTCCTTCTCCTTCTTCTGATTCTTCTGATTCACCCTCCAGACTTCACCTTCTCCTTCTCCATCTTCTGCATCTTCTGATTCACCCTCCTGACTTCACCTTCTCCTTCTCCTTCTTCTACTTCTTCTGATTCACCCTCCTGACTTCACCTTCTCCTTCTCCATCTTCTACTTCTTCTGCTTCACCCTCCAGACTTCAACTTCTCCTTCTCCTTCTTCTACTTCTTCTGATTCACCCTCCAGACTTCACCTTCTCCTTCTCCTTCTTCTGCTTCTTCTGATTCACCCTCCAGACTTCACCTTCTCCTTCTTCTGCTTCTTCTGATTCACCCTCCAGACTTCACCTTCTCCTTCTCCTTCGTCTACTTCTTCTGATTCACCCTCCAGACTACACCTTCTCCTTCTCCTTCTTCTACTTCTTCTGATACACCCTCCAGACTTCACCTTCTCCTTCTCCTTCTTCTGTTTCTTCTAATTCACCCTCCAGACTTCATCTTCTCCTTCTCCTTCTTCTACTTCTTCTGATTCACACTCCAGACTTCACCTTCTCCTTCTCCTTCTTCTACTTCTTCTGATACACCCTCCAGACTTCATCTTCTCCTTCTCCTTCTTCTGCTTCTTCTGATTCACCCTCCAGACTTCACCTTCTCCTTCTCCTTCTTCTGCTTCTTCTGATTCACCCTCCAGACTTCAACTTCTCCTTCTCCTTCTTCTACTTCTTCTGATTCACCCTCCAGACTTCAACTTCTCCTTCTCCTTCTTCTACTTCTTCTGATACACCCTCCAGTCTTCACCTTCTCCTTCTCCTTCTTCTGTTTCTTCTGCTTCACCCTCCAGACTTCACCTTCTCCTTCTCTTTCTTCTGCTTCTTCTGATTCACCCTCCAGACTTCACCTTCTCCTTCTCCTTCTTCTGATTCTTCTGATTCACCCTCTAGACTTCACCTTCTCCTTCTCCTTCTTCTGCTTCTTCTGATTCACCCTCCTGACTTCACCTTCTCCTTCTCCTTCTTCTACTTCTTCTGATTCATCCTCCTGACTTCACCTTTTCCTTCTCCTTCTTCTACTTCTTCTGCTTCACCCTCCAGACTTCACCTTCTCCTTCTCCTTCTTCTACTTCTTCTGATTCACCCTCCGTACTTCACCTTCTCATTCTCCTTCTTCTGCTTCTTCTGCTGCGCCCTCCAGACTTCACCTTCTCCTTCTCCTTCTTCTGCTTCTTCTGCTTCACACTCCAGACTTCACCTTCTCCTTCTCCTACTTTTGCTTCTTCTGCTGCGCCCTCCAGGCTTCACCTTCTCCTTCTCCTTCTTCTGCTTCTTCTGCTTCACCGTCCTGACTTCACCTTCTCCTTCTCCTTCTTCTACTTCTTCTGCTACACCCCCCTGACTTCACCTGCTCCTTCTCCTTTTTCTGCTTCTTCTGATTCACCCTCCTAACTTCACCTTCTCCTTCTCCTTCTTCTGCTTCTTCTGATTCACCCTCCTGACTTCACCTTCTCCTTCTCCTTCTTCTGCTTCTTCTGATTCACCCTCCAGACTTCACCTTCTCCTTCTCCTTCTTCTGCTTCTTCTGATTCACCCTCCAGACTTCACCTTCTCCTTCTCCTTCTTCTGCTTCTTCTGATTCACCCTCCAGACCTCACCTTCTCCTTCTCCTTCTTCTACTTCTTCTGATTCACCCTCCAGACTTCATCTTCTCCTTCTCCTTCTTCTGCTTCTTCTGATTCACCCTCCAGACTTCACCTTCTCCTTCTGCTTCTTCTGCTTCTTCTGATTCACCCTCCAGACTTCACCTTCTCCTTCTCCTTCTTCTACTTCTTCTGATTCACCCTCCAGACTTCACCTTCTCCTTCTCCTTCTTCTACTTCTTCTGATTCACCCTCCAGTCTTCACCTTCTCCTTCTCCTTCTTCTGTATCTTCTGCTTCACCCTCCAGACGTCACCTTCTCCTTCTCTTTCTTATGCTTCTTCTGCTTCACCCTCCAGACTTCACCTTCTCCTTCTCTTTCTTCTGCTTCTTCTGATTCACCCTCCAGACTTCACCTTCTCCTTCTCCTTCTTCTGATTCTTCTGATTCACCCTCTAGACTTCACCTTCTCCTTCTCCTTCTTCTGCTTCTTCTGATTCACCCTCCTGACTTCACCTTCTCCTTCTCCTTCTTCTACTTCTTCTGATTCATCCTCCTGACTTCACCTTTTCCTTCTCCTTCTTCTACTTCTTCTGCTTCACCCTCCAGACTTCACCTTCTCCTTCTCCTTCTTCTACTTCTTCTGATTCACCCTCCGTACTTCACCTTCTCATTCTCCTTCTTCTGCTTCTTCTGCTGCGCCCTCCAGACTTCACCTTCTCCTTCTCCTTCTTCTGCTTCTTCTGCTTCACACTCCAGACTTCACCTTCTCCTTCTCCTACTTTTGCTTCTTCTGCTGCGCCCTCCAGGCTTCACCTTCTCCTTCTCCTTCTTCTACTTCTTCTGCTACACCCCCCTGACTTCACCTGCTCCTTCTCCTTTTTCTGCTTCTTCTGATTCACCCTCCTAACTTCACCTTCTCCTTCTCCTTCTTCTGCTTCTTCTGATTCACCCTCCTGACTTCACCTTCTCCTTCTCCTTCTTCTGCTTCTTCTGATTCACCCTCCAGACTTCACCTTCTCCTTCTCCTTCTTCTGCTTCTTCTGATTCACCCTCCAGACTTCATCTTCTCCTTCTCCTTCTTCTACTTCTTCTGATTCACCCTCCAGACTTCACCTTCTCCTTCTCCTTCTTCTACTTCTTCTGATTCACCCTCCAGACTTCATCCTCTCCTTCTCCTTCTTCTGCTTCTTCTGATTCTCCCTCCAGACTTCACCTTCTCCTTCTCCTTCTTCTGCTTCTTCTGATTCACCCTCCAGACTTCAACTTCTCCTTCTCCTTCTTCTACTTCTTCTGGTTCACCCTCCAGACTTCACCTTCTCCTTCTCCTTCTTCTACTTCTTCTGATTCACCCTCCAGTCTTCATCTTCTCCTTCTCCTTCTTCTGTTTCTTCTGCTTCACCCTCCAGACTTCACCTTCTCCTTCTCTTTCTTCTGCTTCTTCTGATTCACCCTCCAGACTTCACCTTCTCCTTCTCCTTCTTCTGATTCTTCTGATTCACCCTCCAGACTTCACCTTCTCCTTCTCCTTCTTCTGCTTCTTCTGATTCACCCTCCTGACTTCACCTTCTCCTTCTCCTTCTTCTACTTCTTCTGATTCACCCTCCTGACTTCACCTTCTCCTTCTCCTTCTTCTACTTCTTCTGCTTCACCCTCCAGACTTCACCTTCTCCTTCTCCTTCTTCTACTTCTTCTGATTCATCCTCCAGACTTCACCTTCTCCTTCTCCTTCTTCTGCTTCTTCTGATTCACCCTCCAGACTTCACCTTCTCCTTCTCCTTATTCTGCTTCTTCTGATTCACCCTCCAGACTTCACCTTCTCCTTCTCCTTATTCTGCTTCTTTTGATTCACCCTCCAGACTTCACCTTCTCCTTCTCCTTCCTCTGCTTCTTCTGATTCACCCTCCAGACTTCACCTTCTCCTTCTCCTTCTTCTGATTCTTCTGATTCACCCTCCAGACTTCACCTTCTCCTTCTCCATCTTCTGCTTCTTCTGATTCACCCTCCTGACTTCACCTTCTCCTTCTCCTTCTTCTACTTCTTCTGATACACCCTCCTGACTTCACCTTCCCCTTCTTCATCTTCTACTTCTTCTGCTTCACCCTCCAGACTTCAACTTCTCCTTCTCCTTCTTCTACTTCTTCTGATTCACCCTCCAGACTTCACCTTCTCCTTCTCCTTCTTCTGCTTCTTCTGATTCACCCTCCAGACTTCACCTTCTCCTTCTCCTTCTTCTGCTTCTTCTGATTCACCCTCCAGACTTCACCTTCTCCTTCTCCTTCTTCTACTTCTTCTGATTCACCCTCCAGACTTCACCTTCTCCTTCTCCTTCTTCTGCTTCTTCTGATTCTCCCTCCAGACTTCACCTTCTCCTTCTCCTTCGTCTACTTCTTCTGATTCACCCTCCAGACTACACCTTCTCCTTCTCCTTCTTCTACTTCTTCTGATTCACCCTCCAGACTTCACCTTCTCCTTCTCCTTCTTCTGTTTCTTCTAATTCACTCTCCAGACTTCATCTTCTCCTTCTCCTTCTTCTACTTCTTCTGATTCACACTCCAGACTTCACCTTCTCCTTCTCCTTCTTATACTTCTTCTGATTCACCCTCCAGACTTCATCTTCTCCTTCTCCTTCTTCTGCTTCTTCTGATTCACCCTCCAGACTTCACCTTCTCCTTCTCCTTCTTCTGCTTCTTCTGATTCACCCTCCAGACTTCACCTTCTCCTTCTCCTTCTTCTACTTCTTCTGATTCACCCTCCAGACTTCACCTTCTCCTTCTCCTTCTTCTGCTTCTTCTGATTCACCCTCCTGACTTCACCTTCTCCTTCTCCTTCTTCTACATCTTCTGATTCACCCTCCTGACTTCACCTTCTCCTTCTCCTTCTTCTACTTCTTCTGCTTCACCCTCCAGACTTCACCTTCTCCTTCTCCTTCTTCTACTTCTTCTGATTCACCCTCCAGACTTCACCTTCTCCTTCTCCTTATTCTGTTTCTTCTGATTCACCCTCCAGACTTCATCTTCTCCTTCTCCTTCTTCTACTTCTTCTGATTCACCCTCCAGACTTCACCTTCCCATTCTCATTCTTCTACTTCTTCTGATTCACCCTCCAGACTTCATCTTCTCCTTCTCCTTCTTCTGCTTCTTCTGATTCACCCTCCAGACTTCACCTTCTCCTTCTCCTTCTTCTGCTTCTTCTGATTCACCCTCCAGACTTCAACTTCTCCTTCTCCTTCTTCTACTTCTTCTGATTCACCCTCCAGACTTCACCTTCTCCTTCTCCTTCTTCTACTTCTTCTGATTCACCCTCCAGTCTTCACCTTCTCCTTCTCCTTCTTCTGATTCTTCTGATTCACCCTCCAGACTTCACCTTCTCCTTCTCCTTCTTCTGCTTCTTCTGATTCACCCTCCTGACTTCACCTTCTCCTTCTCCTTCTTCTACTTCTTCTGATTCACCCTCCTGACTTCACCTTCTCCTTCTCCTTCTTCTACTTCTTCTGCTTCACCCTCCAGACTTCACCTTCTCCTTCTCCTTCTTCTACTTCTTCTGATTCATCCTCCAGACTTCACCTTCTCCTTCTCCTTCTTCTGCTTCTTCTGATTCACCCTCCAGACTTCACCTTCTCCTTCTCCTTATTCTGCTTCTTCTGATTCACCCTCCAGACTTCACCTTCTCCTTCTCCTTATTCTGCTTCTTTTGATTCACCCTCCAGACTTCACCTTCTCCTTCTCCTTCCTCTGATTCTTCTGATTCACCCTCCAGACTTCACCTTCTCCTTCTCCATCTTCTGCTTCTTCTGATTCACCCTCCTGACTTCACCTTCTCCTTCTCCTTCTTCTACTTCTTCTGATTCACCCTCCTGACTTCACCTTCTCCTTCTTCATCTTCTACTTCTTCTGCTTCACCCTCCAGACTTCAACTTCTCCTTCTCCTTCTTCTACTTCTTCTGATTCACCCTCCAGACTTCACCTTCTCCTTCTCCTTCTTCTGCTTCTTCTGATTCACCCTCCAGACTTCACCTTCTCCTTCTCCTTCTTCTACTTCTTCTGATTCACCCTCCAGACTTCACCTTCTCCTTCTCCTTCTTCTGCTTCTTCTGATTCACCCTCCAGACTTCACCTTCTCCTTCTCCTTCGTCTACTTCTTCTGATTCACCCTCCAGACTACACCTTCTCCTTCTCCTTCTTCTACTTCTTCTGATTCACCCTCCAGACTTCACCTTCTCCTTCTCCTTCTTCTGTTTCTTCTAATTCACCCTCCAGACTTCATCTTCTCCTTCTCCTTCTTCTACTTCTTCTGATTCACACTCCAGACTTCACCTTCTCCTTCTCCTTCTTATACTTCTTCTGATTCACCCTCCAGACTTCATCTTCTCCTTCTCCTTCTTCTGCTTCTTCTGATTCACCCTCCAGACTTCACCTTCTCCTTCTCCTTCTTCTGCTTCTTCTGATTCACCCTCCAGACTTCAACTTCTCCTTCTCCTTCTTCTACTTCTTCTGATTCACCCTCCAGACTTCACCTTCTCCTTCTCCTTCTTCTACTTCTTCTGATTCACCCTCCAGTCTTCAGCTTCTCCTTCTCCTTCTTCTGTTTCTTCTGCTTCACCCTCCAGACTTCACCTTCTCCTTCTCTTTCTTCTGCTTCTTCTGATTCACCCTCCAGACTTCACCTTCTCCTTCTCCTTCTTCTGATTCTTCTGATTCACCCTCCAGACTTCACCTTCTCCTTCTCCTTCTTCTGCTTCTTCTGATTCACCCTCCTGACTTCACCTTCTCCTTCTCCTTCTTCTACTTCTTCTGATTCACCCTCCTGACTTCACCTTCTCCTTCTCCTTCTTCTACTTCTTCTGCTTCACCCTCCAGACTTCACCTTCTCCTTCTCCTTCTTCTACTTCTTCTGATTCACCCTCCAGACTTCACCTTCTCCTTCTCCTTCTTCTGCTTCTTCTGATTCACCCTCCAGACTTCACCTTCTCATTCTCCTTCTTCTGCTTCTTCTGCTGCGCCCTCCAGACTTCACCTTCTCCTTCTCCTTCTTCTGCTTCTTCTGCTTCACACTCCAGACTTCACCTTCTCCTTCTCCTTCTTTTGCTTCTTCTGCTGCGCACTCCAGGCTTCACCTTCTCCTTCTCCTTCTTCTGCTTCTTCTGCTTCACCGTCCTGACTTCACCTTCTCCTTCTCCTTCTTCTACTTCTTCTGCTACACCCCCCTGACTTCACCTGCTCCTTCTCCTTTTTCTGCTTCTTCTGATTCACCCTCCTAACTTCACCTTCTCCTTCTCCTTCTTCTGCTTCTTCTGATTCACCCTCCTGACTTCACCTTCTCCTTCTCCTTCTTCTGCTTCTTCTGATTCACCCTCCAGACTTCACCTTCTCCTTCTCCTTCTTCTGCTTCTTCTGATTCACCCTCCAGACTTCACCTTCTCCTTCTCCTTCTTCTGCTTCTTCTGATTCACCCTCCAGACCTCACCTTCTCCTTCTCCTTCTTCTACTTCTTCTGATTCACCCTCCAGACTTCATCTTCTCCTTCTCCTTCTTCTGCTTCTTCTGATTCACCCTCCAGACTTCACCTTCTCCTTCTGCTTCTTCTGCTTCTTCTGATTCACCCTCCAGACTTCACCTTCTCCTTCTCCTTCTTCTACTTCTTCTGATTCACCCTCCAGACTTCACCTTCTGCTTCTCCTTCTTCTACTTCTTCTGATTCACCCTCCAGTCTTCACCTTCTCCTTCTCCTTCTTCTGTTTCTTCTGCTTCACCCTCCAGACATCACCTTCTCCTTCTCTTTCTTCTGCTTCTTCTGCTTCACCCTCCAGACTTCACCTTCTCCTTCTCCTTCTTCTGATTCTTCTGATTCACCCTCCAGACTTCACCTTCTCTATCTCCTTCTTCTGCTTCTTCTGATTCACCCTCCTGACTTCACCTTCTCCTTCTCCTTCTTCTACTTCTTCTGATTCACCCTCCTGACTTCACCTTCTCCTTCTCCTTCTTCTACTTCTTCTGCTTCACCCTCCAGACTTCACCTTCTCCTTCTCCTTCTTCTACTTCTTCTGATTCACCCTCCAGACTTCACCTTCTCCTTCTCCTTCTTCTGATTCTTCTGATTCACCCTCCAGACTTCACCTTCTCTATCTCCTTCTTCTGCTTCTTCTGATTCACCCTCCTGACTTCACCTTCTCCTTCTCCTTCTTCTACTTTTTCTGATTCACCCTCCAGACTTCACCTTCTCCTTCTCCTTCTTCTGCTTCTTCTGATTCACCCTCCTGACTTCACCTTCTCCTTCTCCTTCTTCTACATCTTCTGATTCACCCTCCTGACTTCACCTTCTCCTTCTCCTTCTTCTACTTCTTCTGCTTCACCCTCCAGACTTCACCTTCTCCTTCTCCTTCTTCTACTTCTTCTGATTCACCCTCCAGACTTCACCTTCTCCTTCTCCTTCTTCTACTTCTTCTGATTCACCCTCCAGACTTCACCTTCTCCTTCTCCTTCTTCTACTTCTTCTGATTCACCCTCCAGACTTCACCTTCTCCTTCTCCTTCTTCTGCTTCTTCTGATTCACCCTCCAGACTTCACCTTCTCCTTCTCCTTATTCTGCTTCTTCTGAATCACCCTCCAGACTTCACCTTCTCCTTCTCCTTCTTCTGCTTCTTCTGATTCACCCTCCAGACTTCACCTGTTCCTTCTCCTTCTTCTGCTTCTTCTGATTCACCCTCCAGACTTCACCTTCTCCTTCTCCTTCTTCTGCTTCTTCTGATTCACCCTCCAGACTTCACCTTCTCCTTCTCCTTCGTCTACTTCTTCTGATTCACCCTCCAGACTTCACCTTCTCCTTCTCCTTCTTCTGCTTCTTCTGATTCACCCTCCAGACTTCACCTTCTCCTTCTCCTTCTTCTACTTCTTCTGATTCACCCTCCAGACTTCACCTTCTCCTTCTCTTTCTTCTGCTTCTTCTGATTCACCCTCCAGACTTCACCTTCTCCTTCTCCTTCTTCTGATTCTTCTGATTCACCCTCCAGACTTCACCTTCTCCTTCTCCTTCTTCTGCTTCTTCTGATTCACCCTCCTGACTTCACCTTCTCCTTCTCCTTCTTCTACATCTTCTGATTCAACCTCCAGACTTCACCTTCCCCTTCTCCTTCTTCTGCTTCTTCTGATTCACCCTCCAGACTTCACCTTCACCTTCTCCTTATTCTGCTTCTTCTGAATCACCCTCCTGACTTCACCTTCTCCTTCTCCTTCTTCTACTTCTTCTGCTTCACCCTCCAGACTTCACCTTCTCCTTCTCCTTCTTCTACGTCTTCTGATTCACCCTCCAGACTTCACCTTCTCCTTCTCCTTCTTCTACTTCTTCTGATTAACCCTCCAGACTTCACCTTCTCCTTCACCTTCTTCTACTTCTTCTGATTCAACCTCCAGACTTCACCTTCCCCTTCTCCTTATTCTGCTTCTTCTGATTCACCCTCCAGACTTCACCTTCACCTTCTCCTTATTCTGCTTCTTCTGAATCACCCTCCAGACTTCACCTTCTCCTTCTCCTTCTTCTGCTTCTTCTGATTCACCCTCCAGACTTCACCTTCTCCTTCTCCTTCTTCTGCTTCTTCTGATTCACCCTCCAGACTTCACCTTCTCCTTCTCCTTCTTCTACTTCTTCTGATTCACCCTCCAGACTTCACCTTCTCCTTCTCCTTCTTCTGCTTCTTCTGATTCACCCTCCAGACTTCACCTTCTCCTTCTCCTTCGTCTACTTCTTCTGATTCACCCTCCAGACTACACCTTCTCCTTCTCCTTCTTCTACTTCTTCTGATTCACCCTCCAGACTTCACCTTCTCCTTCTCCTTCTTCTGTTTCTTCTAATTCACCCTCCAGACTTCATCTTCTCCTTCTCCTTCTTCTACTTCTTCTGATTCACACTCCAGACTTCACCTTCTCCTTCTCCTTCTTATACTTCTTCTGATTCACCCTCCAGACTTCATCTTCTCCTTCTCCTTCTTCTGCTTCTTCTGATTCACCCTCCAGACTTCACCTTCTCCTTCTCCTTCTTCTGCTTCTTCTGATTCACCCTCCAGACTTCAACTTCTCCTTCTCCTTCTTCTACTTCTTCTGATTCACCCTCCAGACTTCACCTTCTCCTTCTCCTTCTTCTACTTCTTCTGATTCACCCTCCAGTCTTCACCTTCTCCTTCTCCTTCTTCTGTTTCTTCTGCTTCACCCTCCAGACTTCACCTTCTCCTTCTCTTTCTTCTGCTTCTTCTGATTCACCCTCCAGACTTCACCTTCTCCTTCTCCTTCTTCTGATTCTTCTGATTCACCCTCCAGACTTCACCTTCTCCTTCTCCTTCTTCTGCTTCTTCTGATTCACCCTCCTGACTTCACCTTCTCCTTCTCCTTCTTCTACTTCTTCTGATTCACCCTCCTGACTTCACCTTCTCCTTCTCCTTCTTCTACTTCTTCTGCTTCACCCTCCAGACTTCACCTTCTCCTTCTCCTTCTTCTACTTCTTCTGATTCACCCTCCAGACTTCACCTTCTCCTTCTCCTTCTTCTGCTTCTTCTGATTCACCCTCCAGACTTCACCTTCTCATTCTCCTTCTTCTGCTTCTTCTGCTGCGCCCTCCAGACTTCACCTTCTCCTTCTCCTTCTTCTGCTTCTTCTGCTTCACACTCCAGACTTCACCTTCTCCTTCTCCTTCTTTTGCTTCTTCTGCTGCGCACTCCAGGCTTCACCTTCTCCTTCTCCTTCTTCTGCTTCTTCTGCTTCACCGTCCTGACTTCACCTTCTCCTTCTCCTTCTTCTACTTCTTCTGCTACACCCCCCTGACTTCACCTGCTCCTTCTCCTTTTTCTGCTTCTTCTGATTCACCCTCCTAACTTCACCTTCTCCTTCTCCTTCTTCTGCTTCTTCTGATTCACCCTCCTGACTTCACCTTCTCCTTCTCCTTCTTCTGCTTCTTCTGATTCACCCTCCAGACTTCACCTTCTCCTTCTCCTTCTTCTGCTTCTTCTGATTCACCCTCCAGACTTCACCTTCTCCTTCTCCTTCTTCTGCTTCTTCTGATTCACCCTCCAGACCTCACCTTCTCCTTCTCCTTCTTCTACTTCTTCTGATTCACCCTCCAGACTTCATCTTCTCCTTCTCCTTCTTCTGCTTCTTCTGATTCACCCTCCAGACTTCACCTTCTCCTTCTGCTTCTTCTGCTTCTTCTGATTCACCCTCCAGACTTCACCTTCTCCTTCTCCTTCTTCTACTTCTTCTGATTCACCCTCCAGACTTCACCTTCTGCTTCTCCTTCTTCTACTTCTTCTGATTCACCCTCCAGTCTTCACCTTCTCCTTCTCCTTCTTCTGTTTCTTCTGCTTCACCCTCCAGACATCACCTTCTCCTTCTCTTTCTTCTGCTTCTTCTGCTTCACCCTCCAGACTTCACCTTCTCCTTCTCCTTCTTCTGATTCTTCTGATTCACCCTCCAGACTTCACCTTCTCTATCTCCTTCTTCTGCTTCTTCTGATTCACCCTCCTGACTTCACCTTCTCCTTCTCCTTCTTCTACTTCTTCTGATTCACCCTCCTGACTTCACCTTCTCCTTCTCCTTCTTCTACTTCTTCTGCTTCACCCTCCAGACTTCACCTTCTCCTTCTCCTTCTTCTACTTCTTCTGATTCACCCTCCAGACTTCACCTTCTCCTTCTCCTTCTTCTACTTCTTCTGATTCACCCTCCAGACTTCACCTTCTCCTTCTCCTTATTCTGCTTCTTCTGATTCACCCTCCAGACTTCACCTTCTCCTTCTCCTTCTTCTGCTTCTTCTGATTCACACTCCAGACTTCACCTTCTCCTTCTCCTTCTTCTGCTTCTTCTGATTCACCCTCCAGACTTCACCTTCTCCTTCTCCTTCTTCTACTTTTTCTGATTCACCCTCCAGACTTCACCTTCTCCTTCTCCTTCTTCTGCTTCTTCTGATTCACCCTCCTGACTTCACCTTCTCCTTCTCCTTCTTCTACATCTTCTGATTCACCCTCCTGACTTCACCTTCTCCTTCTCCTTCTTCTACTTCTTCTGCTTCACCCTCCAGACTTCACCTTCTCCTTCTCCTTCTTCTACTTCTTCTGATTCACCCTCCAGACTTCACCTTCTCCTTCTCCTTCTTCTACTTCTTCTGATTCACCCTCCAGACTTCACCTTCTCCTTCTCCTTCTTCTACTGCTTCTGATTCACCCTCCAGACTTCACCTTCTCCTTCTCCTTCTTCTGCTTCTTCTGATTCACCCTCCAGACTTCACCTTCTCCTTCTCCTTATTCTGCTTCTTCTGAATCACCCTCCAGACTTCACCTTCTCCTTCTCCTTCTTCTGCTTCTTCTGATTCACCCTCCAGACTTCACCTGTTCCTTCTCCTTCTTCTGCTTCTTCTGATTCACCCTCCAGACTTCACCTTCTCCTTCTCCTTCTTCTGCTTCTTCTGATTCACCCTCCAGACTTCACCTTCTCCTTCTCCTTCGTCTACTTCTTCTGATTCACCCTCCAGACTTCACCTTCTCCTTCTCCTTCTTCTGCTTCTTCTGATTCACCCTCCAGACTTCACCTTCTCCTTCTCCTTCTTCTACTTCTTCTGATTCACCCTCCAGACTTCACCTTCTCCTTCTCTTTCTTCTGCTTCTTCTGATTCACCCTCCAGACTTCACCTTCTCCTTCTCCTTCTTCTGATTCTTCTGATTCACCCTCCAGACTTCACCTTCTCCTTCTCCTTCTTCTGCTTCTTCTGATTCACCCTCCTGACTTCACCTTCTCCTTCTCCTTCTTCTACATCTTCTGATTCACCCTCCTGACTTCACCTTCTCCTTCTCCTTCTTCTACTTCTTCTGCTTCACCCTCCAGACTTCACCTTCTCCTTCTCCTTCTTCTACGTCTTCTGATTCACCCTCCAGACTTCACCTTCTCCTTCTCCTTCTTCTACTTCTTCTGATTAACCCTCCAGACTTCACCTTCTCCTTCACCTTCTTCTACTTCTTCTGATTCAAACTCCAGACTTCACCTTCTCCTTCTCCTTCTTCTGCTTCTTCTGATTCACCCTCCAGACTTCACCTTCACCTTCTCCTTATTCTGCTTCTTCTGAATCACCCTCCAGACTTCACCTTCTCCTTCTCCTTCTTCTGCTTCTTCTGATTCACCCTCCAGACTTCACCTTCTCCTTGTCCTTCTTCTGCTTCTTCTGATTCACCCTCCAGACTTAACCTTCTCCTTCTCCTTCTTCTACTTCTTCTGATTCACCCTCCAGACTTCACCTTCTCCATCTCCTTCTTCTGCTTCATCTGATTCACCCTCCAGACTTCACCTTCTCCTTCTCCTTCGTCTACTTCTTCTGATTCACCCTCCAGACTACACCTTCTCCTTCTCCTTCTTCTACTTCTTCTGATTCACCCTCCAGACTTCACCTTCTCCTTCTCCTTCTTCTGTTTCTTCTGATTCACCCTCCAGACTTCACCTTCTCCTTCTCCTTCTTCTACTACTTCTGATTCACCCTCCAGACTTCACCTTCTCCTTCTCCTTCTTCTACTTCTTCTGATTCACCCTCCAGACTTCATCTTCTCCTTCTCCTTCTTCTGCTTCTTCTGATTCACCCTCCAGACTTCACCTTCTCCTTCTCCTTCTTCTGCTTCTTCTGATTCACCCTCCAGACTTCACCTTCTCCTTCTCCTTCTTCTACTTCTTCTGATTCACCCTCCTGACTTCACCTTCTCCTTCTCCTTCTTCTACTACTTCTGATTCACCCTCCAGACTTCACCTTCTCCTTCTCCTTCTTCTACTTCTTCTGATTCACCCTCCAGACTTCATCTTCTCCTTCTCCTTCTTCTGCTTCTTCTGATTCACCCTCCAGACTTCACCTTCTCCTTCTCCTTCTTCTGCTTCTTCTGATTCACCCTCCAGACTTCACCTTCTCCTTCTCCTTCTTCTGTTTCTTCTGATTCACCCTCCAGACTTCACCTTCTCCTTCTCCTTCTTCTACTACTTCTGATTCACCCTCCAGACTTCACCTTCTCCTTCTCCTTCTTCTGCTTCTTCTGATTCACCCTCCAGACTTCACCTTCTCCTTCTCCTTCTTCTGATTCTTCTGATTCACCCTCCAGACTTCACCTTCTCCTTCTCCTTCTTCTGCTTCTTCTGATTCACCCTCCTGACTTCACCTTCTCCTTCTCCTTCTTCTACTTCTTCTGATTCACCCACCTGACTTCACCTTCTCCTTCTCCTTCTTCTACTTCTTCTGCTTCACCCTCCAGACTTCACCTTCTCCTTCTCCTTCTTCTACTTCTTCTGATTCACCCTCCAGACTTCACCTTCTCCTTCTCCTTCTTCTGCTTCTTCTGATTCACCCTCCAGACTTCACCTTCTCCTTCTCCTTATTCTGCTTCTTCTGATTCACCCTCCAGACTTCACCTTCTCCTTCTCCTTATTCTGCTTCTTCTGATTCACCCTCCAGACTTCACCTTCTCCTTCTCCTTCCTCTGCTTCTTCTGATTCACCCTCCAGACTTCACCTTCTCCTTCTCCTTCTTCTGATTCTTCTGATTCACCCTCCAGACTTCACCTTCTCCTTCTCCATCTTCTGCTTCTTCTGATTCACCCTCCTGACTTCACCTTCTCCTTCTCCTTCTTCTACTTCTTCTGATTCACCCTCCTGACTTCACCTTCTCCTTCTCCATCTTCTAATTCTCCTGCTTCACCCTCCAGACTTCAACTTCTCCTTCTCCTTCTTCTACTTCTTCTGATTCACCCTCCAGACTTCACCTTCTCCTTCTCCTTCTTCTGCTTCTTCTGATTCACCCTCCAGACTTCATCTTCTCCTTCTCCTTATTCTGCTTCTTCTGATTCACCCTCCAGACTTCACCTTCTCCTTCTCCTTCTTCTGCTTCTTCTGATTCACCCTGCAGACTTCACCTTCTCCTTCTCCTTCTTCTGCTTCTTCTGATTCACCCTCCAGACTTCACCTTCTCCTTCTCCTTCTTCTGCTTCTTCTGATTCACCCTCCAGACTTCACCTTCTCCCTCTCCTTCTTCTACTTCTTCTGATTCACCCTCCAGACTTCACCTTCTCCTTCTCTTTCTTCTGCTTCTTCTGATTCACCCTCCAGACTTCACCTTCCCCTTCTCCTTCTTCTGATTCTTCTGATTCACCCTCCAGACTTCACCTTCTCCTTCTCCTTCTTCTGCTTCTTCTGATTCACCCTCCTGACTTCACCTTCTCCTTCTCCTTCTACTACTTCTTCTGCTTCACCCTCCAGACTTCACCTTCTCCTTCTCCTTCTTCTACTTCTTCTGATTCACCCTCCAGACTTGACCTTCTCCTTTTCCTTCTTCTACTTCTTCTGATTCACCCTCCAGACTTCACCTTCTCCTTCTCCTTCTTCTGCTTCTTCTGCTTCACCGTCCTGACTTCACCTTCTCCTTCTCTTTCTTCTGCTTCTTCTGATTCACCCTCCAGACTTCACCTTCTCCTTCTCCTTCTTCTGATTCTTCTGATTCACCCTCCAGACTTCACCTTCTCCTTCTCCTTCTTCTGCTTCTTCTGATTCACCCTCCTGACTTCACCTTCTCCTTCTCCTTCTTCTACTTCTTCTGATTCACCATCCTGACTTCACCTTCTCCTTCTCCTTCTTCTACTTATTCTGCTTCATCCCCCTGACATCACCTGCTCCTTCTCCTTCTTCTGCTTCTTCTGATTCACCCTCCTAACTTCACCTTCTCCTTCTCCTTCTTCTGCTTCTTCTGATTCACCCTCCTGACTTCACCTTCTCCTTCTCCTTCTTCTGCTTCTTCTGATTCACCCTCCAGACTTCACCTTCTCCTTCTCCTTCTTCTGCTTCTTCTGATTCACCCTCCAGACTTCACCTTCTCCTTCTCCTTCTTCTGCTTCTTCTGATTCACCCTCCAGACTACACCTTCTCCTTCTCCTTCTTCTACTTCTTCTGATTCACCCTCCAGACTTCACCTTCTCCTTCTCCTTCTTCTGCTTCTTCTGATTCACCCTCCAGACTTCACCTTCTCCTTCTCCTTCTTCTGCTTCTTCTGATTCACCCTCCAGACTTCACCTTCTCCTTCTCCTTCTTCTACTTCTTCTGATTCACCCTCCAGTCCTCACCTTCTCCTTCTCCTTCTTCTGTTTCTTCTGCTTCACCCTCCAGACTTCACCTTCTCCTTCTCTTTCTTCTGCTTCTTCTGATTCACCCTCCAGACTTCACCTTCTCCTTCTCCTTCTTCTGATTCTTCTGATTCACCCTACAGACTTCACCTTCTCCTTCTCCTTCTTCTGCTTCTTCTGATTCACCCTCCTGATTTCACCTTCTCCTTCTCCTTCTTCTACTTCTTCTGATTCACCCTCCTGACTTCACCTTCTCCTTCTCCTTCTTCTGCTTCACCCTCCAGACTTCACCTTCTCCTTCTCCTTCTTCTACTTCTTCTGATTCACCCTCCAGACTTCACCTTCTCCTTCTCCTTCTTCTGCTTCTTCTGATTCACCCTCCAGACTTCACCTTCTCCTTCTCCTTATTCTGCTTCTTCTCATTCACCCTCCAGACTTCACCTTCTCCTTCTCCTTCTTCTGCTTCTTCTGATTCACCCTCCAGACTTCACCTTCTCCTTCTACTTCTTCTGCTTCTTCTGATTCACCCTCCAGACTTCACCTTCTCCTTCTCCTTCCTCTGCTTCTTCTGATTCACCCTCCAGACTTCACCTTCTCCTTCTCCTTCTTCTACTTCTTCTGATTCACCCTCCAGACTTCACCATCTCCTTCTCTTTCTTCTGCTTCTTCTGATTCACCCTCCAGACTTCACCTTCTCCTTCTCCTTCTTCTGATTCTTCTGATTCACCCTCCAGACTTCACCTTCTCCTTCTCCTTCTTCTGCTTCTTCTGATTCACCTTCCTGACTTCACCTTCTCCTTCTCCTTCTTCTACTTCTTCTGATTCACCCTCCTGACTTCACCTTCTCCTTCTCCTTCTTCTACTTCTTCTGCTTCACCCTCCAGACTTCACCTTCTCCTTCTCCTTCTTCTACTTCTTCTGATTCAACCTCCAGACTTCACCTTCTCCTTCTCCTTCTTCTACTTCTTCTGATTCTCCCTCCAGACTTCACCTTCTCCTTCTCCTTCTTCTACTTCTTCTGATTCACCCTCCAGACTTCACCTTCTCCTTCTCCTTCTTCTGCTTCTTCTGATTCACCCTCCAGACTTCACCTTCTCCTTCTCCTTCTTCTGCTTCTTCTGATTCACCCTCCAGACTTCACCTTCTCCTTCTCTTTCTTCTGCTTCTTCTGATTCACCCTCCAGACTTCACCTTCTCCTTCTCCTTCTTCTGATTCTTCTCATTCACCCTCCAGACTTCACCTTCTCCTTCTCCTTCTTCTGCTTCTTCTGATTCACCCTCCTGACTTCACCTTCTCCTTCTCCTTCTTCTACATCTTCTGATTCACCCTCCTGACTTCACCTTCTCCTTCTCCTTCTTCTACTTCTTCTGCTTCACCCTCCAGACTTCACCTTCTCCTTCTCCTTCTTCTACGTCTTCTGATTCACCCTCCAGACTTCACCTTCTCCTTCTCCTTCTTCTACTTCTTCTGATTAACCCTCCAGACTTCACCTTCTCCTTCACCTTCTTCTACTTCTTCTGATTCAACCTCCAGACTTCACCTTCTCCTTCTCCTTCTTCTGCTTCTTCTGATTCACCCTCCAGACTTCACCTTCACCTTCTCCTTATTCTGCTTCTTCTGAATCACCCTCCAGACTTCACCTTCTCCTTCTCCTTCTTCTGCTTCTTCTGATTCACCCTCCAGACTTCACCTTCTCCTTCTCCTTCTTCTGCTTCTTCTGATTCACCCTCCAGACTTCACCTTCTCCTTCTCCTTCTTCTACTTCTTCTGATTCACCCTCCAGACTTCACCTTCTCCATCTCCTTCTTCTGCTTCATCTGATTCACCCTCCAGACATCACCTTCTCCTTCTCCTTCGTCTACTTCTTCTGATTCACCCTCCAGACTACACCTTCTCCTTCTCCTTCTTCTACTTCTTCTGATTCACCCTCCAGACTTCACCTTCTCCTTCTCCTTCTTCTGTTTCTTCTGATTCACCCTCCAGACTTCACCTTCTCCTTCTCCTTCTTCTACTACTTCTGATTCACCCTCCAGACTTCACCTTCTCCTTCTCCTTCTTCTACTTCTTCTGATTCACCCTCCAGACTTCATCTTCTCCTTCTCCTTCTTCTGCTTCTTCTGATTCACCCTCCAGACTTCACCTTCTCCTTCTCCTTCTTCTGCTTCTTCTGATTCACCCTCCAGACTTCACCTTCTCCTTTTCCTTCTTCTACTTCTTCTGATTCACCCTCCAGACTTCACCTTCTCCTTCTCCTTCTTCTACTTCTTCTGATTCACCCTCCAGTCTTCACCTTCTCCTTCTCCTTCTTCTGTTTCTTCTGCTTCACCCTCCAGACTTCACCTTCTCCTTCTCTTTCTTCTGCTTCTTCTGATTCACCCTCCAGACTTCACCTTCTCCTTCTCCTTCTTCTGATTCTTCTGATTCACCCTCCAGACTTCACCTTCTCCTTCTCCTTCTTCTGCTTCTTCTGATTCACCCTCCTGACTTCACCTTCTCCTTCTCCTTCTTCTACTTCTTCTGATTCACCCACCTGACTTCACCTTCTCCTTCTCCTTCTTCTACTTCTTCTGCTTCACCCTCCAGACTTCACCTTCTCCTTCTCCTTCTTCTACTTCTTCTGATTCACCCTCCAGACTTCACCTTCTCCTTCTCCTTCTTCTGCGTCTTCTGATTCACCCTCCAGACTTCACCTTCTCCTTCTCCTTATTCTGCTTCTTCTGATTCACCCTCCAGACTTCACCTTCTCCTTCTCCTTATTCTGCTTCTTCTGATTCACCCTCCAGACTTCACCTTCTCCTTCTCCTTCCTCTGCTTCTTCTGATTCACCCTCCAGACTTCACCTTCTCCTTCTCCTTCTTCTGATTCTTCTGATTCACCCTCCAGACTTCACCTTCTCCTTCTCCATCTTCTGCTTCTTCTGATTCACCCTCCTGACTTCACCTTCTCCTTCTCCTTCTTCTACTTCTTCTGATTCACCCTCCTGACTTCACCTTCTCCTTCTCCATCTTCTAATTCTCCTGCTTCACCCTCCAGACTTCAACTTCTCCTTCTCCTTCTTCTACTTCTTCTGATTCACCCTCCAGACTTCACCTTCTCCTTCTCCTTCTTCTGCTTCTTCTGATTCACCCTCCAGACTTCACCTTCTCCTTCTCCTTATTCTGCTTCTTCTGATTCACCCTCCAGACTTCACCTTCTCCTTCTCCTTCTTCTGCTTCTTCTGATTCACCCTGCAGACTTCACCTTCTCCTTCTCCTTCTTCTGCTTCTTCTGATTCACCCTCCAGACTTCACCTTCTCCTTCTCCTTCTTCTGCTTCTTCTGATTCACCCTCCAGACTTCACCTTCTCCCTCTCCTTCTTCTACTTCTTCTGATTCACCCTCCAGACTTCACCTTCTCCTTCTCTTTCTTCTGCTTCTTCTGATTCACCCTCCAGACTTCACCTTCCCCTTCTCCTTCTTCTGATTCTTCTGATTCACCCTCCAGACTTCACCTTCTCCTTCTCCTTCTTCTGCTTCTTCTGATTCACCCTCCTGACTTCACCTTCTCCTTCTCCTTCTTCTACTTCTTCTGATTCACCATCCTGACTTCACCTTCTCCTTCTCCTTCTTCTACTTCTTCTGCTTCACCCTCCAGACTTCACCTTCTCCTTCTCCTTCTTCTACTTCTTCTGATTCACCCTCCAGACTTGACCTTCTCCTTTTCCTTCTTCTACTTCTTCTGATTCACCCTCCAGACTTCACCTTCTCCTTCTCCTTCTTCTGCTTCTTCTGCTTCACCGTCCTGACTTCACCTTCTCCTTCTCTTTCTTCTGCTTCTTCTGATTCACCCTCCAGACTTCACCTTCTCCTTCTCCTTCTTCTGATTCTTCTGATTCACCCTCCAGACTTCACCTTCTCCTTCTCCTTCTTCTGCTTCTTCTGATTCACCCTCCTGACTTCACCTTCTCCTTCTCCTTCTTCTACTTCTTCTGATTCACCATCCTGACTTCACCTTCTCCTTCTCCTTCTTCTACTTATTCTGCTTCATCCCCCTGACATCACCTGCTCCTTCTCCTTCTTCTGCTTCTTCTGATTCACCCTCCTAACTTCACCTTCTCCTTCTCCTTCTTCTGCTTCTTCTGATTCACCCTCCTGACTTCACCTTCTCCTTCTCCTTCTTCTGCTTCTTCTGATTCACCCTCCAGACTTCACCTTCTCCTTCTCCTTCTTCTGCTTCTTCTGATTCACCCTCCAGACTTCACCTTCTCCTTCTCCTTCTTCTGCTTCTTCTGATTCACCCTCCAGACTACACCTTCTCCTTCTCCTTCTTCTACTTCTTCTGATTCACCCTCCAGACTTCACCTTCTCCTTCTCCTTCTTCTACTTCTTCTGCTTCACCCTCCAGACTTCACCTTCTCCTTCTCTTTCTTCTGCTTCTTCTGATTCACCCTCCAGACTTCACCTTCTCCTTCTCCTTCTTCTGATTCTTCTGATTCACCCTACAGACTTCACCTTCTCCTTCTCCTTCTTCTGCTTCTTCTGATTCACCCTCCTGATTTCACCTTCTCCTTCTCCTTCTTCTACTTCTTCTGATTCACCCTCCTGACTTCACCTTCTCCTTCTCCTTCTTCTGCTTCACCCTCCAGACTTCACCTTCTCCTTCTCCTTCTTCTACTTCTTCTGATTCACCCTCCAGACTTCACCTTCTCCTTCTCCTTCTTCTGCTTCTTCTGATTCACCCTCCAGACTTCACCTTCTCCTTCTCCTTATTCTGCTTCTTCTCATTCACCCTCCAGACTTCACCTTCTCCTTCTCCTTCTTCTGCTTCTTCTGATTCACCCTCCAGACTTCACCTTCTCCTTCTACTTCTTCTGCTTCTTCTGATTCACCCTCCAGACTTCACCTTCTCCTTCTCCTTCCTCTGCTTCTTCTGATTCACCCTCCAGACTTCACCTTCTCCTTCTCCTTCTTCTACTTCTTCTGATTCACCCTCCAGACTTCACCATCTCCTTCTCTTTCTTCTGCTTCTTCTGATTCACCCTCCAGACTTCACCTTCTCCTTCTCCTTCTTCTGATTCTTCTGATTCACCCTCCAGACTTCACCTTCTCCTTCTCCTTCTTCTGCTTCTTCTGATTCACCTTCCTGACTTCACCTTCTCCTTCTCCTTCTTCTACTTCTTCTGATTCACCCTCCTGACTTCACCTTCTCCTTCTCCTTCTTCTACTTCTTCTGCTTCACCCTCCAGACTTCACCTTCTCCTTCTCCTTCTTCTACTTCTTCTGATTCAACCTCCAGACTTCACCTTCTCCTTCTCCTTCTTCTACTTCTTCTGATTCTCCCTCCAGACTTCACCTTCTCCTTCTCCTTCTTCTACTTCTTCTGATTCACCCTCCAGACTTCACCTTCTCCTTCTCCTTCTTCTGCTTCTTCTGATTCACCCTCCAGACTTCACCTTCTCCTTCTTCTGCTTCTTCTGATTCACCCTCCAGACTTCACCTTCTCCTTCTCCTTCTTCTACTTCTTCTGATTCACCCTCCAGACTTCACCTTCTCCATCTCCTTCTTCTGCTTCTTCTGATTCACCCTCCAGACTTCACCTTCTCCTTCTCCTTCGTCTACTTCTTCTGATTCACCCTCCAGACTACACCTTCTCCTTCTCCTTCTTCTACTTCTTCTGATTCACCCTCCAGACTTCACCTTCTCCTTCTCCTTCTTCTGTTTCTTCCGATTCACCCTCCAGACTTCACCTTCTCCTTCTCCTTCTTCTGCTTCTTCTGATTCACCCTCCAGACTTCACCTTCTCCTTCTCCTTCTTCTACTTCTTCTGATTCACCCTCCAGTCTTCACCTTCTCCTTCTCCTTCTTCTGTTTCTTCTGCTTCACCCTCCAGACTTCACCTTCTCCTTCTCTTTCTTCTGCTTCTTCTGATTCACCCTCCAGACTTCACCTTCTCCTTCTCCTTCTTCTGATTCTTCTGATTCACCCTACAGACTTCACCTTCTCCTTCTCCTTCTTCTGCTTCTTCTGATTCACCCTCCTGATTTCACCTTCTCCTTCTCCTTCTTCTACTTCTTCTGATTCACCCTCCTGACTTCACCTTCTCCTTCTACTTCTTCTGCTTCACCCTCCAGACTTCACCTTCTCCTTCTCCTTCTTCTACTTCTTCTGATTCACCCTCCAGACTTCACCTTCTCCTTCTCCTTCTTCTGCTTCTTCTGATTCACCCTCCAGACTTCACCTTCTCCTTCTCCTTATTCTGCTTCTTCTCATTCACCCTCCAAACTTCACCTTCTCCTTCTCCTTCTTCTGCTTCTTCTGATTCACCCTCCAGACTTCACCTTCTCCTTCTACTTCTTCTGCTTCTTCTGATTCACCCTCCAGACTTCACCTTCTCCTTCTCCTTCCTCTGCTTCTTCTGATTCACCCTCCAGACTTCACCTTCTCCTTCTCCTTCTTCTACTTCTTCTGATTCACCCTCCAGACTTCACCATCTCCTTCTCTTTCTTCTGCTTCTTCTGATTCACCCTCCAGACTTCACCTTCTCCTTCTCCTTCTTCTGATTCTTCTGATTCACCCTCCAGACTTCACCTTCTCCTTCTCCTTCTTCTGCTTCTTCTGATTCACCTTCCTGACTTCACCTTCTCCTTCTCCTTCTTCTACTTCTTCTGATTCACCCTCCTGACTTCACCTTCTCCTTCTCCTTCTTCTACTTCTTCTGCTTCACCCTCCAGACTTCACCTTCTCCTTCTCCTTCTTCTACTTCTTCTGATTCAACCTCCAGACTTCACCTTCTCCTTCTCCTTCTTCTACTTCTTCTGATTCTCCCTCCAGACTTCACCTTCTCCTTCTCCTTCTTCTACTTCTTCTGATTCACCCTCCAGACTTCACCTTCTCCTTCTCCTTCTTCTGCTTCTTCTGATTCACCCTCCAGACTTCACCTTCTCCTTCTTCTGCTTCTTCTGATTCACCCTCCAGACTTCACCTTCTCCTTCTCCTTCTTCTACTTCTTCTGATTCACCCTCCAGACTTCACCTTCTCCATCTCCTTCTTCTGCTTCTTCTGATTCACCCTCCAGACTTCACCTTCTCCTTCTCCTTCGTCTACTTCTTCTGATTCACCCTCCAGACTACACCTTCTCCTTCTCCTTCTTCTACTTCTTCTGATTCACCCTCCAGACTTCACCTTCTCCTTCTCCTTCTTCTGTTTCTTCTGATAAACCGTCCAGACTTCACCTTCTCCTTCTCCTTCTTCTACTACTTCTGATTCACCCTCCAGACTTCACCTTCTCCTTCTCCTTCTTCTACTTCTTCTGATTCACCCTCCAGACTTCATCTTCTCCTTCTCCTTCTTCTGCTTCTTCTGATTCACCCTCCAGACTTCACCTCCTCCTTCTCCTTCTTCTGCTTCTTCTGATTCACCCTCCAGACTTCACCTTCTCCTTCTCCTTCTTCTACTTCTTCTGATTCACCCTCCAGACTTCACCTTCTCCTTCTCCTTCTTCCACTTCTTCTGATTCACCCTCCAGTCTTCACCTTCTCCTTCTCCTTCTTCTGTTTCTTCTGCTTCACCCTCCAGACTTCACCTTCTCCTTCTCTTTCTTCTGCTTCTTCTGATTCACCCTCCAGACTTCACCTTCTCCTTCTCCTTCTTCTGATTCTTCTGATTCACCCTCCAGACTTCACCTTCTCCTTCTCCTTCTTCTGCTTCTTCTGATTCACCCTCCTGACTTCACCTTCTCCTTCTCCTTCTTCTACTTCTTCTGATTCACCCTCCTGACTTCACCTTCTCCTTCTCCTTCTTCTACTTCTTCTGCTTCACCCTCCAGACTTCACCTTCTCCTTCTCCTTCTTCTACTTCTTCTGATTCACCCTCCAGACTTCATCTTCTCCTTCTCCTTCTTCTGCTTCTTCTGTTTCACCCTCCAGACTTCACCTTCTCCTTCTCCTTATTCTGCTTCTTCTGATTCACCCTCCAGACTTCACCTTCTCCTTCTCCTTATTCTGCTTCTTCTGATTCACTCTCCAGACTTCACCTTCTCCTTCTCCTTCTTCTGCTTCTTCTGATTCACCCTCCTGACTTCACCTTCTCCTTCTCCTTCTTCTACTTCTTCTGATTCACCCTCCTGACTTCACCTTCTCCTTCTCCTTCTTCTACTTCTTCTGCTTCACCCTCCAGACTTCACCTTCTCCTTCTCCGTCTTCTACTTCTTCTGATTCACCCTCCAGACTACACCTTCTCCTTCTCCTTCTTCTGCTTCTTCTGATTCACCCTCCATACTTCACCTTCACTTCTCCTTATTCTGCTTCTTCTGATTCACCCTCCAGACTTCAACTTCTCCTTCTCCTTCTTCTGCTTCTTCTGATTCACCCTCCAGACTTCACCTTCTCCTTCTCCTTCTTCTGCTTCTTCTGATTCACCCTCCAGACTTCACCTTCTCCTTCTCCTTCTTCTGCTTCTTCTGATTCACCCTCCAGACTTCACCTTCTCCTTCTCCTTCTTCTACTTCTTCTGATTCACCCTCCAGACTTCACCTTCTCCTTCTCTTTCTTCTGCTTCTTCTGATTCACCCTCCAGACTTCACCTTCTCCTTCTCCTTCTTCTACTTCTTCTGATTCACCCTCCACACTTCATCTTCTCCTTCTCCTTCTTCTGCTTCTTCTGATTCACCCTCCAGACTTCACCTTCTCCTTCTTCTGCTTCTTCTGATTCACCCTCCAGACTTCACCTTCTCCTCCTCCTTCTTCTACTTCTTCTGATTCACCCTCCAGACTTCACCTCCTCCTTCTCCTTCTTCCACTTCTTCTGATTCACCCTCCAGTCTTCACCTTCTCCTTCTCCTTCTTCTGTTTCTTCTGCTTCACCCTCCAGACTTCACCTTCTCCTTCTCTTTCATCTGCTTCTTCTGATTCACCCTCCAGACTTCACCTTCTCCTTCTCCTTCTTCTGATTCTTCTGATTCACCCTCCAGACTTCACCTTCTCCTTCTCCTTTTTCTGCTTCTTCTGATTCACCCTCCTGACTTCACCTTCTCCTTCTCCTTCTTCTACTTCTTCTGATTCACACTCCTGACTTCACCTTCTCCTTCTCCTTCTTCTACTTCTTCTGATTCACCCTCCAGACTTCATCTTCTCCTTCTCCTTCTTCTGCTTCTTCTGATTCACCCTCCAGACTTCACCTTCTCCTTCTCCTTATTCTGCTTCTTCTGATTCACCCTCCAGACTTCACCTTCTCCTTCTCCTTATTCTGCTTCTTCTGATTCACCCTCCAGACTTCACCTTCTCCTTCTCCTTCTTCTGCTTCTTCTGATTCACCCTCCTGACTTCACCTTCTCCTTCTCCTTCTTCTGCTTCTTCTGTTTCACCCTCCAGACTTCACCTTCTCCTTCTCCTTCTTCTACTTCTTCTGATTCACCCTCCAGACCTCACCTTCTCCTTCTCCTTCTTCTACTTCTTCTGATTCACCCTCCAGATTTCATCTTCTCCTTCTCCTTCTTCTACTTCTTCTGCTTCATCCCCCTGACATCACCTGCTCCTTCTCCTCCTTCTGCTTCTTCTGATTCACCCTCCTAACTTCACCTTCTCCTTCTCCTTCTTCTGCTTCTTCTGATTCACCCTCCTGACTTCACCTTCTCCTTCTCCTTCTTCTGCTTCTTCTGATTCACCCTCCAGACTTCACCTTCACCTTCTCTTTCTTCTGCTTCTTCTGATTCACCCTCCAGACTTCACCTTCTCCTTCTCCTTCTTCTGATTCTTCTGATTCACCCTCCAGACTTCACCTTCTGCTTCTCCTTCTTCTGCTTCTTCTGATTCACCCTCCTGACTTCACCTTCTCCTTCTCCTTCTTCTACTTCTTCTGATTCACCCTCCAGACTTGACCTTCTCCTTCTCCTTCTTCTACTTATTCTGATTCACCCTCCAGACTTTACCTTCTCCTTCTCCTTCTTCTGCTTCTTCTGCTTCACCGTCCTGACTTCACCTTCTCCTTCTCCTTCTTCTACTTCTTCTGCTTCATCCCGCTGACATCACCTGCTCCTTCTCCTTCTTCTGCTTCTTCTGATTCACCCTCCTAACTTCACCTTCTCCTTCTCCTTCTTCTGCTTCTTCTGATTCACCCTCCTGACTTCACCTTCTACTTCTCCTTCTTCTGCTTCTTCTGATTCACCCTCCAGACTTCACCTTCTCCTTCTCCTTCTTCTGCTTCTTCTGATTCACCCTCCAGACTTCACCTTCTCCTTCTCCTTCTTCTGATTCTTCTGATTCACCCTCCAGACTTCACCTTCTCCTTCTCCTTCTTCTGCTTCTTCTGATTCACCCTCCTGACTTCACCTTCTCCTTCTCCTTCTTCTACTTCTTCTGCTTCACCCTCCAGACTTCACCTTCTCCTTCTCCTTCTTCTGCTTCTTCTGATTCACCCTCCAGACTTCTCCTTCTCCTTCTCCTTCGTCTACTTCTTCTGATTCACCCTCCAGACTACACCTTCTCCTTCCCCTTCTTCTACTTCTTCTGATTCACCCTCCAGACTTCACCTTCTCCTTCTCCTTCTTCTGTTTCTTCTGATTCACCGTCCAGAGTTCACCTTCTCCTTCTCCTTCTTCTACTACTTCTGATTCACCCTCCAGACTTCACCTTCTGCTTCTCCTTCTTCTACTTCTTCTGATTCACCCTCCAGACTTCATCTTCTCCTTCTCCTTCTTCTGCTTCTTCTGATTCACCCTCCAGACTTCACCTTCTCCTTCTCCTTCTTCTGCTTCTTCTGATTCACCCTCCAGACTTCACCTTCTCCTTCTCCTTCTTCTACTTCTTCTGATTCACCCTCCAGACTTCACCTTCTCCTTCTCCTTCTTCTACTTCTTCTGATTCACCCTCCAGTCTTCACCTTCTCCTTCTCCTTCTTCTGTTTCTTCTGCTTCACCCTCCAGACTTCACCTTCTCCTTCTCTTTCTTCTGCTTCTTCTGGTTCACCCTCCAGACTTCACCTTCTCCTTCTCCTTCTTCTGATTCTTCTGATTCACCCTCCAGACTTCACCTTCTCCTTCTCCTTCTTCTGCTTCTTCTGATTCACCCTCCTGACTTCACCTTCTCCTTCTCCTTCTTCTACTTCTTCTGCTTCACCCTCCAGACTTCACCTTCTCCTTCTCCTTCTTCTACTTCTTCTGATTCACCCTCCAGACTTCATCTTCTCCTTCTCCATCTTCTGCTTCTTCTGATTCACCCTCCAGACTTCACCTTCTCCTTCTCCTTATTCTGCTTCTTCTGATTCACCCTTCAGACTTCACCTTCTCCTTCTCCTTATTCTGCTTCTTCTGATTCACCCTCCAGACTTCACCTTCTCCTTCTCCTTCCTCTGCTTCTTCTGATTCACCCTCCAGACTTCACCTTCTCCTTCTCCTTCTTCTGATTCTTCGGATTCACCCTCCAGACTTCACCTTCTCCTTCTCCTTCTTCTGCTTCTTCTGATTCACCCTCCTGACTTCACCTTCTCCTTCTCCTTCTTCTACTTCTTCTGATTCACCCTCCTGACTTCACCTTCTCCTTCTCCTTCTTCTACTTCTTCTGCTTCACCCTCCAGACTTCACCTTCTCCTTCTCCTTCTTCTACTTCTTCTGATTCACCCTCCAGACTTCACCTTCTCCTTCTCCTTCTTCTGCTTCTTCTGATTCACCCTCCAGACTTCACCTTCTCCTTCCCCTTATTCTGCTTCTTCTGATTCACCCTCCAGACTTCACCTTCTCCTTGTCCTTCTTCTGCTTCTTCTGATTCACACTCCAGACTTCACCTTCTCCTTCTCCTTCTTCTACTTCTTCTGATTCACCCTCCAGACTTCACCTTCTCCTTCTCTTTCTTCTGCTTCTTCTGATTCACCCTCCAGACTTCACCTTCTCCTTCTCCTTCTTCTGATTCTTCTGATTCACCCTCCAGACTTCACCTTCTTCTTCTCCTTCTTCTGCTTCTTCTGATTCACCCTCCTGACTTCACCTTCTCCTTCTCCTTCTTCTACTTCTTCTGATTCACCCTCCTGACTTCACCTTCTCCTTCTCCTTCTTCTACTTCTTCTGCTTCACCCTCCAGACTTCAACTTCTCCTTCTCCTTTTTCTACTTCTTCTGATTCACCCTCCAGACTTGACCTTCTCCTTCTCCTTCTTCTGCTTCTTCTGATTCACCCTCCAGACTTCACCTTCTCCTTCTCCTTCTTCTGCTTCTTCTGCTTCATCCCCCTGACATCACCTGCTCCTTCTCCTTCTTCTGCTTCTTCTGATTCACCCTCCTGACTTCACCTTCTCCTTCTCCTTCTTCTACTTCTTCTGCTTCACCCTCCAGACTTCACCTTCTCCTTCTCCTTCTTCTACTTCTTCTGATTCACCCTCCAGACTTCATCTTCTCCTTCTCCTTCTTCTGCTTCTTCTGATTCACCCTCCAGACTTCACCTTCTCCTTCTCCTTATTCTGCTTCTTCTGATTCACCCTTCAGACTTCACCTTCTCCTTCTCCTTATTCTGCTTCTTCTGATTCACCCTCCAGACTTCACCTTCTCCTTCTCCTTCCTCTGCTTCTTCTGATTCACCCTCCAGACTTCACCTTCTCCTTCTCCTTCTTCTGATTCTTCGGATTCACCCTCCAGACTTCACCTTCTCCTTCTCCTTCTTCTGCTTCTTCTGATTCACCCTCCTGACTTCACCTTCTCCTTCTCCTTCTTCTACTTCTTCTGATTCACCCTCCTGACTTCACCTTCTCCTTCTCCTTCTTCTACTTCTTCTGCTTCACCCTCCAGACTTCACCTTCTCCTTCTCCTTCTTCTACTTCTTCTGATTCACCCTCCAGACTTCACCTTCTCCTTCTCCTTCTTCTGCTTCTTCTGATTCACCCTCCAGACTTCACCTTCTCCTTCCCCTTATTCTGCTTCTTCTGATTCACCCTCCAGACTTCACCTTCTCCTTGTCCTTCTTCTGCTTCTTCTGATTCACACTCCAGACTTCACCTTCTCCTTCTCCTTCTTCTACTTCTTCTGATTCACCCTCCAGACTTCACCTTCTCCTTCTCTTTCTTCTGCTTCTTCTGATTCACCCTCCAGACTTCACCTTCTCCTTCTCCTTCTTCTGATTCTTCTGATTCACCCTCCAGACTTCACCTTCTTCTTCTCCTTCTTCTGCTTCTTCTGATTCACCCTCCTGACTTCACCTTCTCCTTCTCCTTCTTCTACTTCTTCTGATTCACCCTCCTGACTTCACCTTCTCCTTCTCCTTCTTCTACTTCTTCTGCTTCACCCTCCAGACTTCAACTTCTCCTTCTCCTTTTTCTACTTCTTCTGATTCACCCTCCAGACTTGACCTTCTCCTTCTCCTTCTTCTGCTTCTTCTGATTCACCCTCCAGACTTCACCTTCTCCTTCTCCTTCTTCTGCTTCTTCTGCTTCATCCCCCTGACATCACCTGCTCCTTCTCCTTCTTCTGCTTCTTCAGATTCACCCTCCTAACTTCACCTTCTCCTTCTCCTTCTTCTGCTTCTTCTGATTCACCCTCCTGACTTCACCTTCTCCTTCTCCTTCTTCTGCTTCTTCTGATTCACCCTCCAGACTTCACCTTCTCCTTCTCCTTCTTCTGCTTCTTCTGATTCACCCTCCAGACTTCACCTTCTCCTTCTCCTTCTTCTGCTTCTTCTGATTCACCCTCCAGACCTCACCTTCTCCTTCTCCTTCTTCTACTTCTTCTGATTCACCCTCCAGACTTCATCTTCTCCTTCTCCTTCTTCTGCTTCTTCTGATTCAACCTCCAGACTTCACCTTCTCCTTCTCCTTCTTCTGCTTCTTCTGATTCACCCTCCAGACATCACCTTCTCCTTCTCCTTCTTCTACTTCTTCTGATTCACCCTCCAGACTTCACCTTCTCCTTCTCCTTCTTCTACTTCTTCTGATTCACCCTCCAGTCTTCACCTTCTCCTTCTCCTTCTTCTGTTTCTTCTGCTTCACCCTCCAGACTTCACCTTCTCCTTGTCTTTCTTCTGCTTCTTCTGAATCACCCTCCAGACTTCACCTTCTCCTTCTCCTTCTTCTGATTCTTCTGATTCACCCTCCAGACTTCACCTTCTCCTTCTCCTTCTTCTGCTTCTTCTGATTCACCCTCCTGACTTCACCTTCTCCTTCTCCTTCTTCTACTTCTTCTGATTCACCCTCCTGACTTCACCTTCTCCTTCTCCTTCTTCTACTTCTTCTGCTTCACCCTCCAGACTTCACCTTCTCCTTCTCCTTCTTCTACTTCTTCTGATTCACCCTTCAGACTTCACCTTCTTCTTCTCCTTTTTCTGCTTCTTCTGATTCACCCTCCAGACTTCACCTTCTCCTTCTCCTTCTTCTGCTTCTTCTGATTCACCCTCCAGACTTCACCTTCTCCTTCTCCTTCTTCTGCTTCTTCTGATTCACCCTCCAGACTTCACCTTCTCCTTCTCCTTCGCCTACTTCTTCTGATTCACCCTCCAGACAACACCTTCTCCTTCTCCTTCTTCTACTTCTTCTGATTCACCCTCCAGACTTCACCTTCTCCTTCCCCTTCTTCTGCTTCTTCTGATTCACCCTCCTGACTTCACCTTCTCCTTCTCCTTCTTCTACTTCTTCTGATTCACCCTCCTGACTTCACCTTCTCCTTCTCCTTCTTCTACTTCTTCTGCTTCACCCTCCAGACTTCACCTTCTCCTTCTCCTTCTTCTACTTCTTCTGATTCACCCTCCAGACTTGACCTTCTCCTTCTCCTTCTTCTACTTATTCTGATTCACCCTCCAGACTTCACATTCTCCTTCTCCTTCTTCTGCTTCTTCTGCTTCACCGTCCTGACTTCACCTTCTCCTTCTCCTTCTTCTACTTCTTCTGCTTCATCCCGCTGACATCACCTGCTCCTTCTCCTTCTTCTGCTTCTTCTGATTCACCCTCCTAACTTCACCTTCTCCTTCTCCTTCTTCTGCTTCTTCTGATTCACCCTCCTGACTTCACCTTCTCCTTCTCCATCTTCGGCTTCTTCTGATTCACCCTCCAGACTTCACCTTCTCCTTCTCCTTCTTCGGCTTCTTCTGATTCACCCTCCAGACTTCACCTTCTCCTTCTCCTTCTTCTGATTCTTCTGATTCACCCTCCAGACTTCACCTTCTCCTTCTCCTTCTTCTGCTTCTTCTGATTCACCCTCCTGACTTCACCTTCTCCTTCTCCTTCTTCAACTTCTTCTGATTCACCCTCCTGACTTCACCTTCTCCTTCTCCTTCTTCTACTTCTTCTGCTTCACCCTCCAGACTTCACCTTCTCCTTCTCCTTCTTCTGCTTCTTCTGATTCACCCTCCAGACTTCTCCTTCTCCTTCTCCTTCTTCTGCTTCTTCTGATTCACCCTCCAGACTTCACCTTCTCCTTCTCCTTCTTCTACTTCTTCTGATTCACCCTCCAGACTTCACCTTCTCCTTCTCCTTCCTCTACTTCTTCTGATTCACCCTCCAGTCTTCACCTTCTCCTTCTCCTTCTTCTGTTTCTTCTGCTTCACCCTCCAGACTTCACCTTCTCCTTCTCTTTCTTCTGCTTCTTCTGATTCACCCTCCAGACTTCAACTTCTACTTCTCCTTCTTCTGATTCTTCTGATTCACCCTCCAGACTTCACCTTCTCCTTCTCCTTCTTCTGCTTCTTCTGATTCACCCTCCTGACTTCACCTTCTCCTTCTTCTTCTTCTACTTCTTCTGATTCACCCTCCTGACTTCACCTTCTCCTTCTCCTTCTTCTACTTCTTCTGCTTCACCCTCCAGACTTCACCTTCTCCTTCTCCTTCTTCTACTTCTTCTGATTCACCCTCCAGACTTCATCTTCTCCTTCTCCTTCTTCTGCTTCTTCTGATTCACCCTCCAGACTTCACCTTCTCCTTCTCCTTATTCTGCTTCTTCTGATTCACCCTCCAGACTTCACCTTCTCCTTCTCCTTATTCTGCTTCTTCTGATTCACCCTCCAGACTTCACCTTCTCCTTCTCCTTCCTCTGCTTCTTCTGATTCACCCTCCAGACTTCACCTTCTCCTTCTCCTTCTTCTGATTCTTCTGATTCACCCTCCAGACTTCACCTTCTCCTTCTCCTTCTTCTGCTTCTTCTGATTCACCCTCCTGATTTCACCTTCTCCTTCTCCTTCTTCTACTTCTTCTGATTCGCCCTCCTGACTTCACCTTCTCCTTCTCCTTCTTCTACTTCTTCTGCTTCACCCTCCAGACTTCACCTTCTCCTTCTCCTTCTTCTACTTCTTCTGATTCACCCTCCAGACTTCACCTTCTCCTTCTCCTTCTTCTGCTTCTTCTGATTCACCCTCCAGACTTCAACTTCTCCTTCTCCTTATTCTGCTTCTTCTGATTCACCCTCTAGACTTCACCTTCTCCTTCTCCTTCTTCTGCTTCTTCTGATTCACACTCCAGACTTCACCTTCTCCTTCTCCTTCTTCTACTTCTTCTGATTCACCCTCCAGACTTCACCTTCTCCTTCTCTTTCTTCTGCTTCTTCTGATTCACCCTCCAGACTTCACCTTCTCCTTCTCCTTCTTCTGATTCTTCTGATTCACCCTCCAGACTTCACCTTCTCCTTCTCCTTCTTCTGCTTCTTCTGATTCACCCTCCTGACTTCACCTTCTCCTTCTCCTTCTTCTACTTCTTCTGATTCACCCTCCTGACTTCACCTTCTCCTTCTCCTTCTTCTACTTCTTCTGCTTCACCCTCCAGACTTCACCTTCTCCTTCTCCTTATTCTACTTCTTCTGATTCACCCTCCAGACTTGACCTTCTCCTTCTCCTTCTTCTACTTCTTCTGATTCATCCTCCAGACTTCACCTTCTCCTTCTCCTTCTTCTGCTTCTTCTGCTTCACCGTCCTGACTTCACCTTCTCCTTCTCCTTCTTCTACTTCTTCTGCTTCATCCCCCTGACATCACCTGCTCCTTCTCCTTCTTCTGCTTCTTCTGATTCACCCTCCTAACTTCACCTTCTCCTTCTCCTTCTTCTGCTTCTTCTGATTCACCCTCCTGACTTCTCCTTCTCCTTCTCCTTCTTCTGCTTCTTCTGATTCACTCTCCAGACTTCACCTTCTCCTTCTCTTTCTTCTGCTTCTTCTGATTCACCCTCCAGACTTCACCTTCTCCTTCTCCTTCTTCTGATTCTTCTGATTCACCCTCCAGACTTCACCTTCTCCTTCTCCTTCTTCTGCTTCAACTGATTCACCCTCCTGACTTCACCTTCTCCTTCTCCTTCTTCTACTTCTTCTGATTCACCCTCCTGACTTCACCTTCTTCTTCTCCTTCTTCTACTTCTTCTGCTTCACCCTCCAGACTTCACCTTCTCCTTCTCCTTCTTCTACTTCTTCTGATTCACCCTCCAGACTTCACCTTCTCCTTCTCCTTCTTTTGCTTCTTCTGCTTCACACTCCAGACTTCACCTTCTCCTTCTCCTTCTTCTGCTTCTTCTGATTCATCCTCCTTACTACACCTTCTCCTTCTCCTTCTTCTGCTTCTTCTGATTCACCCTCATTGACTTCACCTTCTCCTTCTCCTTATTCTGCTTCTTCTGTTTCACCCTCCAGACTTCACCTTCCCCTTCTCCTTCTTCTGCTTCTTCTGATTCACCCTCCAGACTTCACCTTCTCCTTCTCCTTCTTCTGCTTCTTCTGATTCACCCTCCAGACTTCACCTTCTCCTTCTCCTTCTTCTACTTCTTCTGATTCACCCTCCAGACTTCACCTTCTCCTTCTCCTTCTTCTGCTTCTTCTGGTTCACCCTCCAGACTTCACCTTCTCCTTCTCCTTCGTCTACTTCTTCTGATTCACCCTCCAGACTACACCTTCTCCTTCTCCTTCTTCTACTTCTTCTGATTCACCCTCCAGACTTCACCTTCTCCTTCTCCTTCTTCTGTTTCTTCTGATTCACCCTCCAGACTTCACCTTCTCCTTCTCCTTCTTCTACTTCTTCTGATTCACCCTCCAGACTTCACCATCTCCTTCTCCTTCTTCTACTTCTTCTGATTCACCCTCCAGACTTCACCTTCTCCTTCTCCTTCTTCTACTTCTTCTGCTTCTCCCTCCAGACTTCACCTTCTCCTTCTCCTTCTTCTGCTTCTTCTGATTCACCCTCCAGACTTCACCTTCTCCTTCTCTTTCTTCTGCTTCTTCTGATTCACCCTCCAGACTTCACCTTCTCCTTCTCCTTCTTCTGATTCTTCTGATTCACCCTCCAGACTTCACCTTCTCCTTCTCCTTCTTCTGCTTCTTCTGATTCACCCTCCTGACTTCACCTTCTCCTTCTCCTTCTTCTACTTCTTCTGATTCACCCTCCTGACTTCACCTTCTCCTTCTCCTTCTTCTACTTCTTCTGCTTCACCCTCCAGACTTCACCTTCTCCTTCTCCTTCTTCTACTTCTTCTGATTCACCCTCCAGACTTCACCTTCTCCTTCTCCTTCTTTTGCTTCTTCTGCTTCACACTCCAGACTTCACCTTCTCCTTCTCCTTCTTCTGCTTCTTCTGATTCACCCTCCTTACTTCACCTTCTCCTTCTCCTTCTTCTGCTTCTTCTGATTCACCCTCCTGACTTCACCTTCTCCTTCTCCTTATTCTGCTTCTTCTGTTTCACCCTCCAGACTTCACCTTCTCCTTCTCCTTCTTCTGCTTCTTCTGATTCACCCTCCAGACTTCACCTTCTCCTTCTCCTTCTTCTGCTTCTTCTGATTCACCCTCCAGACTTCACCTTCTCCTTCTCCTTCTTCTACTTCTTCTGATTCACCCTCCAGACTTCACCTTCTCCTTCTCCTTCTTCTACTTCTTCTGCTTCTCCCTCCAGACTTCACCTTCTCCTTCTCCTTCTTCTGCTTCTTCTGATTCACCCTCCAGACTTCACCTTCTCCTTCTCCTTCTTCTGATTCTTCTGATTCACCCTCCAGACTTCACCTTCTCCTTCTCCTTCTTCTGCTTCTTACGATTCACCCTCCTGACTTCATCTTCTCCTTCTCCTTCTTCTACTTCTTCTGATTCACCCTCCTGACTTCACCTTCTCCTGCTCCTTCTTCTACTTCTTCTGCTTCACCCTCCAGACTTCACCTTCTCCTTCTCCTTCTTCTACTTCTTCTGATTCACCCTTCAGACTTCACCTTCTCCTTCTCCTTTTTCTGCTTCTTCTGATTCACCCTCCAGACTTCACCTTCTCCTTCTCCTTATTCTGCTTCTTCTGATTAACCCTCCAGACTTCACCTTCTCCTTCTCCTTCTTCTGCTTCTTCTGATTCACCCTCCAGACTTCACCTTCTCCTTCTCCTTCTTCTGCTTCTTCTGATTCACCCTCCAGACTTCACCTTCTCCTTCTCCTTCGTCTACTTCTTCTGATTCACCCTCCAGACTACACCTTCTCCTTCTCCTTCTTCTACTTCTTCTGATTCACCCTCCAGACTTCACCTTCTCCTTCTCCTTCTTCTGTTTCTTCTGATTCACCGTCCAGACTTCACCTTCTCCTTCTCCTTCTTCTACTAATTCTGATTCACCCTCCAGACTTCACCTTCTCCTTCTCCTTCTTCTACTTCTTCTGATTCACCCTCCAGACTTCATCTTCTCCTTCTCCTTCTTCTGCTTCTTCTGATTCACCCTCCAGACTTCACCTTCTCCTTCTCCTTCTTCTGCTTCTTCTGATTCACCCCCCAGACTTCACCTTCTCCTTCTCCTTCTTCTACTTCTTCTGATTCACCCTCCAGACTTCACCTTCTCCTTCTCCTTCTTCTACTTCTTCTGATTCACCCTCCAGTCTTCACCTTCTCCTTCTTCTGTTTCTTCTGCTTCACCCTCCAGACTTCACCTTCTCCTTCTCTTTCTTCTGCTTCTTCTGATTCACCCTCCAGACTTCACCTTCTCCTTCTCCTTCTTCTGCTTCATCTGATTCACCCTCCTGACTTCACCTTCTCCTTCTTCTTCTTCTACTTCTTCTGATTCACCCTCCTGACTTCACCTTCTCCTTCTCCTTCTTCTACTTCTTCTGCTTCACCCTCCAGACTTCACCTTCTCCTTCTCCTTCTTCTACTTCTTCTGATTCACCCTCCAGACTTCATCTTCTCCTTCTCCTTCTTCTGCTTCTTATGATTCACCCTCCAGACTTCACCTTCTCCTTCTCCTTATTCTACTTCTTCTGATTCACCCTCCAGACTTCACCTTCTCCTTCTCCTTATTCTGCTTCTTCTGATTCACCCTCCAGACTTCACCTTCTCCTTCTCCTTCCTCTGCTTCTTCTGATTCACCCTCCAGACTTCACCTTCTCCTTCTCCTTCTTCTGATTCTTCTGATTCACCCTCCAGACTTCACCTTCTCCTTCTCCTTCTTCTGCTTCTTCTGATTCACCCTCCTGACTTCACCTTCTCCTTCTCCTTCTTCTACTTCTTCTCATTCACCCTCCTGACTTCACCTTCTCCTTCTCCTTCTTCTACTTCTTCTGCTTCGCCCTCCAGAATTCACCTTCTCCTTCTCCTTCTTCTACTTCTTCTGATTCACCCTCCAGACTTCACCTTCTCCTTCTCCTTCTTCTGCTTCTTCTGATTCACCCTCCAGACTTCACCTTCTCCTTCTCCTTATTCTGCTTCTTCTGATTCACCCTCTAGACTTCACCTTCTCCTTCTCCTTCTTCTGCTTCTTCTGATTCACACTCCAGACTTCACCTTCTCCTTCTCCTTCTTCTACTTCTTCTGATTCACCCTCCAGACTTCACCTTCTCCTTCTCTTTCTTCTGCTTCTTCTGATTCACCCTCCAGACTTCACCTTCTCCTTCTCCTTCTTCTGATTCTTCTGATTCACCCTCCAGACTTCACCTTCTCCTTCTCCTTCTTCTGCTTCTTCTGATTCACCCTCCTGACTTCACCTTCTCCTTCTCCTTCTTCTACTTCTTCTGATTCACCCTCCTGACTTCACCTTCTCCTTCTCCTTCTTCTACTTCTACTGCTTCACCCTCCAGACTTCACCTTCTCCTTCTCCTTATTCTACTTCTTCTGATTCACCCTCCAGACTTGACCTTCTCCTTCTCCTTCTTCTACTTCTTCTGATTCACCCTCCAGACTTCACCTTCTCCTTCTCCTTCTTCTGCTTCTTCTGCTTCACCGTCCTGACTTCACCTTCTCCTTCTCCTTCTTCTACTTCTTCTGCTTCATCCCCCTGACATCACCTGCTCCTTCTCCTTCTTCTGCTTCTTCTGATTCACCCTCCTAACTTCACCTTCTCCTTCTCCTTCTTCTGCTTCTTCTGATTCACCCTCCTGACTTCACCTTCTCCTTCTCCTTCTTCTGCTTCTTCTGATTCACCCTCCAGACTTCACCTACTCCTTCTCCTTCTTCTGCTTCTTCTGATTCACCCTCCAGACTTCACCTTCTCCTTCTCCTTCTTCTGCTTCTTCTGATTCACCCTCCAGACCTCACCTTCTCCTTCTCCTTCTTCTACTTCTTCTGATTCACCCTCCAGACTTCATCTTCTCCTTCTCCTTCTTCTGCTTCTTCTGATTCACCCTCCAGACTTCACCTTCTCCTTCTCCTTCTTCTGCTTCTTCTGATTCACCCTCCAGACTTCACCTTCTCCTTCTCCTTCTTCTACTTCTTCTGATTCACCCTCCAGACTTCACCTTCTCCTTCTCCTTCTTCTACTTCTTCTGATTCACCCTCCAGTCTTCACCTTCTCCTTCTCCTTCTTCTATTTCTTCTGCTTCACCCTCCAGACTTCACCTTCTCCTTCTCTTTCTTCTGCTTCTTCTGATTCACCCTCCAGACTTCACCTTCTCCTTCTCCTTCTTCTGATACTTCTGATTCACCCTCCAGACTTCACCTTCTCCTTCTCCTTCTTCTGCTTCTTCTGATTCACCCTCCTGACTTCACCTTCTGCTTCTCCTTCTTCTACTTCTTCTGATTCACCCTCCTGACTTCACCTTCTCCTTCTCCTTCTTCTACTTCTTCTGCTTCACCCTCCAGACTTCACCTTCTCCTTCTCCTTCTTCTACTTCTTCTGATTCACCCTCCTGACTTCATCTTCTCCTTCTCCTTCTTCTACTTCTTCTGATTCACCCTCCTGACTTCACCTTCTCCTTCTCCTTCTTCTGATTCTTCTGATTCACCCTCCAGACTTCACCTTCTCCTTCTCCTTCTTCTGCTTCTTACGATTCACCCTCCTGACTTCATCTTCTCCTTCTCCTTCTTCTACTTCTTCTGATTCACCCTCCTGACTTCACCTTCTGCTTCTCCTTCTTCTACTTCTTCTGATTCACCATCCTGACTTCACCTTCTCCTTCTCCTTCTTCTACTTCTTCTGCTTCACCCTCCAGACTTCACCTTCTCCTTCTCCTTCTTCTACTTCTTCTGATTCACCCTTCAGACTTCACCTTCTCCTTCTCCTTTTTCTGCTTCTTCTGATTCACCCTCCAGACTTCACCTTCTCCTTCTCCTTCTTCTGATTCTTCTGATTCACCCTCCAGACTTCACCTTCTCCTTCTCCTTCTTCTGCTTCTTACGATTCACCCTCCTGACTTCATCTTCTCCTTCTCCTTCTTCTACTTCTTCTGATTCACCCTCCTGACTTCACCTTCTCCTGCTCCTTCTTCTACTTCTTCTGCTTCACCCTCCAGACTTCACCTTCTCCTTCTCCTTCTTCTACTTCTTCTGATTCACCCTTCAGACTTCACCTTCTCCTTCTCCTTTTTCTGCTTCTTCTGATTCACCCTCCAGACTTCAACTTCTCCTTCTCCTTATTCTGCTTCTTCTGATTCACCCTCCAGACTTCACCTTCTCCTTCTCCTTCTTCTGCTTCTTCTGATTCACCCTCCAGACTTCACCTTCTCCTTCTCCTTCTTCTGCTTCTTCTGATTCACCCTCCAGACTTCACCTTCTCCTTCTCCTTCGTCTACTTCTTCTGATTCACCCTCCAGACTACACCTTCTCCTTCTCCTTCTTCTACTTCTTCTGATTCACCCTCCAGACTTCACCTTCTCCTTCTCCTTCTTCTGTTTCTTCTGATTCACCGTCCAGACTTTACCTTCTCCTTCTCCTTCTTCTACTAATTCTGATTCACCCTCCAGACTTCACCTTCTCTTCTCCTTCTTCTACTTCTTCTGATTCACCCTCCAGACTTCATCTTCTCCTTCTCCTTCTTCTGCTTCTTCTGATTCACCCTCCAGACTTCACCTTCTCCTTCTCCTTCTTCTGCTTCTTCTGATTCACCCCCCAGACTTCACCTTCTCCTTCTCCTTCTTCTACTACTTCTGATTCACCCTCCAGACTTCACCTTCTCCTTCTCCTTCTTCTACTTCTTCTGATTCACCCTCCAGTCTTCACCTTCTCCTTCTTCTGTTTCTTCTGCTTCACCCTCCAGACTTCACCTTCTCCTTCTCTTTCTTCTGCTTCTTCTGATTCACCCTCCTGACTTCACCTTCTCCTTCTCCTTCTTCTACTTCTTCTGATTCACCCTCCTGACTTCACCTTCTCCTTCTCCTTCTTCTACTTCTTCTGCTTCACCCTCCAGACTTCACCTTCTCCTTCTCCTTCTTCTACTTCTTCTGATTCACCCTCCAGACTTCACCTTCTCCTTCTCCTTCTTTTGCTTCTTCTGCTTCACACTCCAGACTTCACCTTCTCCTTCTCCTTCTTCTGCTTCTTCTGATTCACCCTCCTTACTTCACCTTCTCCTTCTCCTTCTTCTGCTTCTTCTGATTCACCCTCCTGACTTCACCTTCTCCTTCTCCTTATTCTGCTTCTTCTGTTTCACCCTCCAGACTTCACCTTCTCCTTCTCCTTCTTCTGCTTCTTCTGATTCACCCTCCAGACTTCACCTTCTCCTTCTCCTTCTTCTGCTTCTTCTGATTCACCCTCCAGACTTCACCTTCTCCTTCTCCTTCTTCTACTTCTTCTGATTCACCCTCCAGACTTCACCTTCTCCTTCTCCTTCTTCTACTTCTTCTGCTTCTCCCTCCAGACTTCACCTTCTCCTTCTCCTTCTTCTGCTTCTTCTGATTCACCCTCCAGACTTCACCTTCTCCTTCTCCTTCTTCTGATTCTTCTGATTCACCCTCCAGACTTCACCTTCTCCTTCTCCTTCTTCTGCTTCTTACGATTCACCCTCCTGACTTCATCTTCTCCTTCTCCTTCTTCTACTTCTTCTGATTCACCCTCCTGACTTCACCTTCTCCTGCTCCTTCTTCTACTTCTTCTGCTTCACCCTCCAGACTTCACCTTCTCCTTCTCCTTCTTCTACTTCTTCTGATTCACCCTTCAGACTTCACCTTCTCCTTCTCCTTTTTCTGCTTCTTCTGATTCACCCTCCAGACTTCACCTTCTCCTTCTCCTTATTCTGCTTCTTCTGATTAACCCTCCAGACTTCACCTTCTCCTTCTCCTTCTTCTGCTTCTTCTGATTCACCCTCCAGACTTCACCTTCTCCTTCTCCTTCTTCTGCTTCTTCTGATTCACCCTCCAGACTTCACCTTCTCCTTCTCCTTCGTCTACTTCTTCTGATTCACCCTCCAGACTACACCTTCTCCTTCTCCTTCTTCTACTTCTTCTGATTCACCCTCCAGACTTCACCTTCTCCTTCTCCTTCTTCTGTTTCTTCTGATTCACCGTCCAGACTTCACCTTCTCCTTCTCCTTCTTCTACTAATTCTGATTCACCCTCCAGACTTCACCTTCTCCTTCTCCTTCTTCTACTTCTTCTGATTCACCCTCCAGACTTCATCTTCTCCTTCTCCTTCTTCTGCTTCTTCTGATTCACCCTCCAGACTTCACCTTCTCCTTCTCCTTCTTCTGCTTCTTCTGATTCACCCCCCAGACTTCACCTTCTCCTTCTCCTTCTTCTACTTCTTCTGATTCACCCTCCAGACTTCACCTTCTCCTTCTCCTTCTTCTACTTCTTCTGATTCACCCTCCAGTCTTCACCTTCTCCTTCTTCTGTTTCTTCTGCTTCACCCTCCAGACTTCACCTTCTCCTTCTCTTTCTTCTGCTTCTTCTGATTCACCCTCCAGACTTCACCTTCTCCTTCTCCTTCTTCTGCTTCATCTGATTCACCCTCCTGACTTCACCTTCTCCTTCTTCTTCTTCTACTTCTTCTGATTCACCCTCCTGACTTCACCTTCTCCTTCTCCTTCTTCTACTTCTTCTGCTTCACCCTCCAGACTTCACCTTCTCCTTCTCCTTCTTCTACTTCTTCTGATTCACCCTCCAGACTTCATCTTCTCCTTCTCCTTCTTCTGCTTCTTATGATTCACCCTCCAGACTTCACCTTCTCCTTCTCCTTATTCTACTTCTTCTGATTCACCCTCCAGACTTCACCTTCTCCTTCTCCTTATTCTGCTTCTTCTGATTCACCCTCCAGACTTCACCTTCTCCTTCTCCTTCCTCTGCTTCTTCTGATTCACCCTCCAGACTTCACCTTCTCCTTCTCCTTCTTCTGATTCTTCTGATTCACCCTCCAGACTTCACCTTCTCCTTCTCCTTCTTCTGCTTCTTCTGATTCACCCTCCTGACTTCACCTTCTCCTTCTCCTTCTTCTACTTCTTCTCATTCACCCTCCTGACTTCACCTTCTCCTTCTCCTTCTTCTACTTCTTCTGCTTCGCCCTCCAGAATTCACCTTCTCCTTCTCCTTCTTCTACTTCTTCTGATTCACCCTCCAGACTTCACCTTCTCCTTCTCCTTCTTCTGCTTCTTCTGATTCACCCTCCAGACTTCACCTTCTCCTTCTCCTTATTCTGCTTCTTCTGATTCACCCTCTAGACTTCACCTTCTCCTTCTCCTTCTTCTGCTTCTTCTGATTCACACTCCAGACTTCACCTTCTCCTTCTCCTTCTTCTACTTCTTCTGATTCACCCTCCAGACTTCACCTTCTCCTTCTCTTTCTTCTGCTTCTTCTGATTCACCCTCCAGACTTCACCTTCTCCTTCTCCTTCTTCTGATTCTTCTGATTCACCCTCCAGACTTCACCTTCTCCTTCTCCTTCTTCTGCTTCTTCTGATTCACCCTCCTGACTTCACCTTCTCCTTCTCCTTCTTCTACTTCTTCTGATTCACCCTCCTGACTTCACCTTCTCCTTCTCCTTCTTCTACTTCTACTGCTTCACCCTCCAGACTTCACCTTCTCCTTCTCCTTATTCTACTTCTTCTGATTCACCCTCCAGACTTGACCTTCTCCTTCTCCTTCTTCTACTTCTTCTGATTCACCCTCCAGACTTCACCTTCTCCTTCTCCTTCTTCTGCTTCTTCTGCTTCACCGTCCTGACTTCACCTTCTCCTTCTCCTTCTTCTACTTCTTCTGCTTCATCCCCCTGACATCACCTGCTCCTTCTCCTTCTTCTGCTTCTTCTGATTCACCCTCCTAACTTCACCTTCTCCTTCTCCTTCTTCTGCTTCTTCTGATTCACCCTCCTGACTTCACCTTCTCCTTCTCCTTCTTCTGCTTCTTCTGATTCACCCTCCAGACTTCACCTACTCCTTCTCCTTCTTCTGCTTCTTCTGATTCACCCTCCAGACTTCACCTTCTCCTTCTCCTTCTTCTGCTTCTTCTGATTCACCCTCCAGACCTCACCTTCTCCTTCTCCTTCTTCTACTTCTTCTGATTCACCCTCCAGACTTCATCTTCTCCTTCTCCTTCTTCTGCTTCTTCTGATTCACCCTCCAGACTTCACCTTCTCCTTCTCCTTCTTCTGCTTCTTCTGATTCACCCTCCAGACTTCACCTTCTCCTTCTCCTTCTTCTACTTCTTCTGATTCACCCTCCAGACTTCACCTTCTCCTTCTCCTTCTTCTACTTCTTCTGATTCACCCTCCAGTCTTCACCTTCTCCTTCTCCTTCTTCTATTTCTTCTGCTTCACCCTCCAGACTTCACCTTCTCCTTCTCTTTCTTCTGCTTCTTCTGATTCACCCTCCAGACTTCACCTTCTCCTTCTCCTTCTTCTGATTCTTCTGATTCACCCTCCAGACTTCACCTTCTCCTTCTCCTTCTTCTGCTTCTTCTGATTCACCCTCCTGACTTCACCTTCTGCTTCTCCTTCTTCTACTTCTTCTGATTCACCCTCCTGACTTCACCTTCTCCTTCTCCTTCTTCTACTTCTTCTGCTTCACCCTCCAGACTTCACCTTCTCCTTCTCCTTCTTCTACTTCTTCTGATTCACCCTCCTGACTTCATCTTCTCCTTCTCCTTCTTCTACTTCTTCTGATTCACCCTCCTGACTTCACCTTCTCCTTCTCCTTCTTCTGATTCTTCTGATTCACCCTCCAGACTTCACCTTCTCCTTCTCCTTCTTCTGCTTCTTACGATTCACCCTCCTGACTTCATCTTCTCCTTCTCCTTCTTCTACTTCTTCTGATTCACCCTCCTGACTTCACCTTCTGCTTCTCCTTCTTCTACTTCTTCTGATTCACCATCCTGACTTCACCTTCTCCTTCTCCTTCTTCTACTTCTTCTGCTTCACCCTCCAGACTTCACCTTCTCCTTCTCCTTCTTCTACTTCTTCTGATTCACCCTTCAGACTTCACCTTCTCCTTCTCCTTTTTCTGCTTCTTCTGATTCACCCTCCAGACTTCACCTTCTCCTTCTCCTTCTTCTGATTCTTCTGATTCACCCTCCAGACTTCACCTTCTCCTTCTCCTTCTTCTGCTTCTTACGATTCACCCTCCTGACTTCATCTTCTCCTTCTCCTTCTTCTACTTCTTCTGATTCACCCTCCTGACTTCACCTTCTCCTGCTCCTTCTTCTACTTCTTCTGCTTCACCCTCCAGACTTCACCTTCTCCTTCTCCTTCTTCTACTTCTTCTGATTCACCCTTCAGACTTCACCTTCTCCTTCTCCTTTTTCTGCTTCTTCTGATTCACCCTCCAGACTTCAACTTCTCCTTCTCCTTATTCTGCTTCTTCTGATTCACCCTCCAGACTTCACCTTCTCCTTCTCCTTCTTCTGCTTCTTCTGATTCACCCTCCAGACTTCACCTTCTCCTTCTCCTTCTTCTGCTTCTTCTGATTCACCCTCCAGACTTCACCTTCTCCTTCTCCTTCGTCTACTTCTTCTGATTCACCCTCCAGACTACACCTTCTCCTTCTCCTTCTTCTACTTCTTCTGATTCACCCTCCAGACTTCACCTTCTCCTTCTCCTTCTTCTGTTTCTTCTGATTCACCGTCCAGACTTTACCTTCTCCTTCTCCTTCTTCTACTAATTCTGATTCACCCTCCAGACTTCACCTTCTCTTCTCCTTCTTCTACTTCTTCTGATTCACCCTCCAGACTTCATCTTCTCCTTCTCCTTCTTCTGCTTCTTCTGATTCACCCTCCAGACTTCACCTTCTCCTTCTCCTTCTTCTGCTTCTTCTGATTCACCCCCCAGACTTCACCTTCTCCTTCTCCTTCTTCTACTTCTTCTGATTCACCCTCCAGACTTCACCTTCTCCTTCTCCTTCTTCTACTTCTTCTGATTCACCCTCCAGTCTTCACCTTCTCCTTCTTCTGTTTCTTCTGCTTCACCCTCCAGACTTCACCTTCTCCTTCTCTTTCTTCTGCTTCTTCTGATTCACCCTCCAGACTTCACCTTCTACTTCTCCTTCTTCTGATTCTTCTGATTCACCCTCCAGACTTCACCTTCTCCTTCTCCTTCTTCTGCTTCATCTGATTCACCCGCCTGACTTCACCTTCTCCTTCTTCTTCTTCTACTTCTTCTGATTCACCCTCCTGACTTCACTTTCTCCTTCTCCTTCTTCTACTTCTTCTGCTTCACCCTCCAGACTTCACCTTCTCCTTCTCCTTCTTCTACTTCTTCTGATTCACCCTCCAGACTTCATCTTCTCCTTCTCCTTCTTCTGCTTCTTATGATTCACCCTCCAGACTTCACCTTCTCCTTCTCCTTATTCTGCTTCTTCTGATTCACCCTCCAGACTTCACCTTCTCCTTCTCCTTCCTCTGCTTCTTCTGATTCACCCTCCAGACTTCACCTTCTCCTTCTCCTTCTTCTGATTCTTCTGATTCACCCTCCAGACTTCACCTTCTCCTTCTCCTTCTTCTGCTTCTTCTGATTCACCCTCCTGACTTCACCTTCTCCTTCTCCTTCTTCTACTTCTTCTGATTCACCCTCCTGACTTCACCTTCTCCTTCTCCTTCTTCTACTTCTTCTGCTTCGCCCTCCAGAATTCACCTTCTCCTTCTCCTTCTTCTACTTCTTCTGATTCACCCTCCAGACTTCACCTTCTCCTTCTCCTTCTTCTGCTTCTTCTGATTCACCCTCCAGACTTCACCTTCTCCTTCTCCTTATTCTGCTTCTTCTGATTCACCCTCTAGACTTCACCTTCTCCTTCTCCTTCTTCTGCTTCTTCTGATTCACACTCCAGACTTCACCTTCTCCTTCTCCTTCTTCTACTTCTTCTGATTCACCCTCCAGACTTCACCTTCTCCTTCTCTTTCTTCTGCTTCTTCTGATTCACCCTCCAGACTTCACCTTCTCCTTCTCCTTCTTCTGATTCTTCTGATTCACCCTCCAGACTTCACCTTCTCCTTCTCCTTCTTCTGCTTCTTCTGATTCACCCTCCTGACTTCACCTTCTCCTTCTCCTTCTTCTACTTCTTCTGATTCACCCTCCTGACTTCACCTTCTCCTTCTCCTTCTTCTACTTCTACTGCTTCACCCTCCAGACTTCACCTTCTCCTTCTCCTTATTCTACTTCTTCTGATTCACCCTCCAGACTTGACCTTCTCCTTCTCCTTCTTCTACTTCTTCTGATTCACCCTCCAGACTTCACCTTCTCCTTCTCCTTCTTCTGCTTCTTCTGCTTCACCGTCCTGACTTCACCTTCTCCTTCTCCTTCTTCTACTTCTTCTGCTTCATCCCCCTGACATCACCTGCTCCTTCTCCTTCTTCTGCTTCTTCTGATTCACCCTCCTAACTTCACCTTCTCCTTCTCCTTCTTCTGCTTCTTCTGATTCACCCTCCTGACTTCACCTTCTCCTTCTCCTTCTTCTGCTTCTTCTGATTCACCCTCCAGACTTCACCTTCTCCTTCTCCTTATTCTGCTTCTTCTGATTCACCCTCCAGACTTCACCTTCTCCTTCTCCTTCCTCTGCTTCTTCTGATTCACCCTCCAGACTTCACCTTCTCCTTCTCCTTCTTCTGATTCTTCTGATTCACCCTCCAGACTTCACCTTCTCCTTCTCCTTCTTCTGCTTCTTCTGATTCACCCTCCTGAGTTCACCTTCTCCTTCTCCTTCTTCTACTTCTTCTGATTCACCCTCCTGACTTCACCTTCTCCTTCTCCTTCTTCTACTTCTTCTGCTTCGCCCTCCAGAATTCACCTTCTCCTTCTCCTTCTTCTACTTCTTCTGATTCACCCTCCAGACTTCACCTTCTCCTTCTCCTTCTTCTGCTTCTTCTGATTCACCCTCCAGACTTCACCTTCTCCTTCTCCTTATTCTGCTTCTTCTGATTCAACCTCTAGACTTCACCTTCTCCTTCTCCTTCTTCTGCTTCTTCTGATTCACACTCCAGACTTCACCTATTCCTTCTCCTTCTACTTCTTCTGATTCACCCTCCAGACTTCACCTTCTCCTTCTCTTTCTTCTGCTTCTTCTGATTCACCCTCCAGACTTCACCTTCTCCTTCTCCTTCTTCTGATTCTTCTGATTCACCCTCCAGACTTCACCTTCTCCTTCTCCTTCTTCTGCTTCTTCTGATTCACCCTCCTGACTTCACCTTCTCCTTCTCCTTCTTCTACTTCTTCTGAATCACCCTCCTGACTTCACCTTCTCCTTCTCCTTCTTCTACTTCTACTGCTTCACCCTCCAGACTTCACCTTCTCCTTCTCCTTATTCTACTTCTTCTGATTCACCCTCCAGACTTGACCTTCTCCTTCTCCTTCTTCTACTTCTTCTGATTCACCCTCCAGACTTCACCTTCTCCTTCTCCTTCTTCTGCTTCTTCTGCTTCACCGTCCTGACTTCACCTTCTCCTTCTCCTTCTTCTACTTCTTCTGCTTCATCCCCCTGACATCACCTGCTCCTTCTCCTTCTTCTGCTTCTTCTGATTCACCCTCCTAACTTCACCTTCTCCTTCTCCTTCTTCTGCTTCTTCTGATTCACCCTCCTGACTTCACCTTCTCCTTCTCCTTCTTCTGCTTCTTCTGATTCACCCTCCAGACTTCACCTACTCCTTCTCCTTCTTCTGCTTCTTCTGATTCACCCTCCAGACTTCACCTTCTCCTTCTCCTTCTTCTGCTTCTTCTGATTCACCCTCCAGACCTCACCTTCTCCTTCTCCTTCTTCTACTTCTTCTGATTCACCCTCCAGACTTCATCTTCTCCTTCTCCTTCTTCTGCTTCTTCTGATTCACCCTCCAGACTTCACCTTCTCCTTCTCCTTCTTCTGCTTCTTCTGATTCACCCTCCAGACTTCACCTTCTCCTTCTCCTTCTTCTACTTCTTCTGATTCACCCTCCAGACTTCACCTTCTCCTTCTCCTTCTTCTACTTCTTCTGATTCACCCTCCAGTCTTCACCTTCTCCTTCTCCTTCTTCTATTTCTTCTGCTTCACCCTCCAGACTTCACCTTCTCCTTCTCTTTCTTCTGCTTCTTCTGATTCACCCTCCAGACTTCACCTTCTCCTTCTCCTTCTTCTGATTCTTCTGATTCACCCTCCAGACTTCACCTTCTCCTTCTCCTTCTTCTGCTTCTTCTGATTCACCCTCCTGACTTCACCTTCTGCTTCTCCTTCTTCTACTTCTTCTGATTCACCCTCCTGACTTCACCTTCTCCTTCTCCTTCTTCTACTTCTTCTGCTTCACCCTCCAGACTTCACCTTCTCCTTCTCCTTCTTCTACTTCTTCTGATTCACCCTTCAGACTTCACCTTCTCCTTCTCCTTTTTCTGCTTCTTCTGATTCACCCTCCAGACTTCACCTTCTCCTTCTCCTTATTCTGCTTCTTCTGATTCACCCTCCAGACTTCACCTTCTCCTTCTCCTTCTTCTGCTTCTTCTGATTCACCCTCCAGACTTCACCTTCTCCTTCTCCTTATTCTGCTTCTTCTGATTCACCCTCCAGACTTCACCTTCTCCTTCTCCTTCTTCTGCTTTTTCTGATTCACCCTCCAGACTTCACCTTCTCCTTCTCCTTCTTCTACTTCTTCTGATTCACCCTCCAGACTTCACCTTCTCCTTCTCTTTCTTCTGCTTCTTCTGATTCACCCTCCAGACTTCACCTTCTCCTTCTCCTTCTTCTACTTCTTCTGATTCACCCTTCAGACTTCACCTTCTCCTTCTCCTTTTTCTGCTTCTTCTGATTCACCCTCCAGACTTCACCTTCTCCTTCTCCTTCTTCTGATTCTTCTGATTCACCCTCCAGACTTCACCTTCTCCTTCTCCTTCTTCTGCTTCTTACGATTCACCCTCCTGACTTCATCTTCTCCTTCTCCTTCTTCTACTTCTTCTGATTCACCCTCCTGACTTCACCTTCTCCTGCTCCTTCTTCTACTTCTTCTGCTTCACCCTCCAGACTTCACCTTCTCCTTCTCCTTCTTCTACTTCTTCTGATTCACCCTTCAGACTTCACCTTCTCCTTCTCCTTTTTCTGCTTCTTCTGATTCACCCTCCAGACTTCACCTTCTCCTTCTCCTTATTCTGCTTCTTCTGATTCACCCTCCAGACTTCACCTTCTCCTTCTCCTTCTTCTGCTTCTTCTGATTCACCCTCCAGACTTCACCTTCTCCTTCTCCTTCTTCTGCTTCTTCTGATTCACCCTCCAGACTTCACCTTCTCCTTCTCCTTCGTCTACTTCTTCTGATTCACCCTCCAGACTACACCTTCTCCTTCTCCTTCTTCTACTTCTTCTGATTCACCCTCCAGACTTCACCTTCTCCTTCTCCTTCTTCTGTTTCTTCTGATTCACCGTCCAGACTTCACCTTCTCCTTCTCCTTCTTCTACTAATTCTGATTCACCCTCCAGACTTCACCTTCTCTTCTCCTTCTTCTACTTCTTCTGATTCACCCTCCAGACTTCATCTTCTCCTTCTCCTTCTTCTGCTTCTTCTGATTCACCCTCCAGACTTCACCTTCTCCTTCTCCTTCTTCTGCTTCTTCTGATTCACCCCCCAGACTTCACCTTCTCCTTCTCCTTCTTCTACTTCTTCTGATTCACCCTCCAGACTTCACCTTCTCCTTCTCCTTCTTCTACTTCTTCTGATTCACCCTCCAGTCTTCACCTTCTCCTTCTTCTGTTTCTTCTGCTTCACCCTCCAGACTTCACCTTCTCCTTCTCTTTCTTCTGCTTCTTCTGATTCACCCTCCAGACTTCACCTTCTACTTCTCCTTCTTCTGATTCTTCTGATTCACCCTCCAGACTTCACCTTCTCCTTCTCCTTCTTCTGCTTCATCTGATTCACCCTCCTGACTTCACCTTCTCCTTCTTCTTCTTCTACTTCTTCTGATTCACCCTCCTGACTTCACCTTCTCCTTCTCCTTCTTCTACTTCTTCTGCTTCACCCTCCAGACTTCACCTTCTCCTTCTACTTCTTCTACTTCTTCTGATTCACCCTCCAGACTTCATCTTCTCCTTCTCCTTCTTCTGCTTCTTATGATTCACCCTCCAGACTTCACCTTCTCCTTCTCCTTATTCTGCTTCTTCTGATTCACCCTCCAGACTTCACCTTCTCCTTCTCCTTATTCTGCTTCTTCTGATTCACCCTCCAGACTTCACCTTCTCCTTCTCCTTCCTCTGCTTCTTCTGATTCACCCTCCAGACTTCACCTTCTCCTTCTCCTTCTTCTGATTCTTCTGATTCACCCTCCAGACTTCACCTTCTCCTTCTCCTTCTTCTGCTTCTTCTGATTCACCCTCCTGACTTCACCTTCTCCTTCTCCTTCTTCTACTTCTTCTGATTCACCCTCCTGACTTCACCTTCTCCTTCTCCTTCTTGTACTTCTTCTGCTTCGCCCTCCAGAATTCACCTTCTCCTTCTCCTTCTTCTACTTCTTCTGATTCACCCTCCAGACTTCACCTTCTCCTTCTCCTTCTTCTGCTTCTTCTGATTCACCCTCCAGACTTCACCTTCTCCTTCTCCTTATTCTGCTTCTTCTGATTCACCCTCTAGACTTCACCTTCTCCTTCTCCTTCTTCTGCTTCTTCTGATTCACACTCCAGACTTCACCTTCTCCTTCTCCTTCTTCTACTTCTTCTGATTCACCCTCCAGACTTCACCTTCTCCTTCTCTTTCTTCTGCTTCTTCTGATTCACCCTCCAGACTTCACCTTCTCCTTCTCCTTCTTCTGATTCTTCTGATTCACCCTCCAGACTTCACCTTCTCCTTCTCCTTCTTCTACTTCTTCTGATTCACCCTCCAGACTTCATCTTCTCCTTCTCCTTCTTCTGCTTCTTCTGATTCACCCTCCAGACTTCACCTTCTCCTTCTCCTTCTTCTGCTTCTTCTGATTCACCTTCCAGACTTCACCTTCTCCTTCTCCTTCTTCTACTTCTTCTGATTCACCCTCCAGACTTCACCTTCTCCTTCTCCTTCTTCTACTTCTTCTGATTCACCCTCCAGTCTTCACCTTCTCCTTCTCCTTCTTCTATTTCTTCTGCTTCACCCTCCAGACTTCACCTTCTCCTTCTCTTTCTTCTGCTTCTTCTGATTCACCCTCCAGACTTCACCTTCTCCTTCTCCTTCTTCTGAATCTTCTGATTCACCCTCCAGACTTCACCTTCTCCTTCTCCTTCTTCTGCTTCTTCTGATTCACCCTCCTGACTTCACCTTCTCCTTCTCCTTCTTCTACTTCTTCTGATTCACCCTCCTGACTTCACCTTCTCCTTCTCCTTCTTCTACTTCTTCTGCTTCACCCTCCAGACTTCACCTTCTCCTTCTCCTTCTTCTACTTCTTCTGATTCACCCTTCAGACTTCACCTTCTCCTTCTCCTTTTTCTGCTTCTTCTGATTCACCCTCCAGACTTCACCTTCTCCTTCTCCTTATTCTGCTTCTTCTGATTCACCCTCCAGACTTCACCTTCTCCTTCTCCTTCTTCTGCTTCTTCTGATTCACCCTCCAGACTTCACCTTCTCCTTCTCCTTCTTCTGCTTCTTCTGATTCACCCTCCAGACTTCACCTTCTCCTTCTCCTTCTTCTGCTTTTTCTGATTCACCCTCCAGACTTCACCTTCTCCTTCTCCTTATTCTACTAATTCTGATTCACCCTCCAGACTTCACCTTCTCTTCTCCTTCTTCTACTTCTTCTGATTCACCCTCCAGACTTCATCTTCTCCTTCTCCTTCTTCTGCTTCTTCTGATTCACCCTCCAGACTTCACCTTCTCCTTCTCCTTCTTCTGCTTCTTCTGATTCACCCCCCAGACTTCACCTTCTCCTTCTCCTTCTTCTACTTCTTCTGATTCACCCTCCAGACTTCACCTTCTCCTTCTCCTTCTTCTACTTCTTCTGATTCACCCTCCAGTCTTCACCTTCTCCTTCTTCTGTTTCTTCTGCTTCACCCTCCAGACTTCACCTTCTCCTTCTCTTTCTTCTGCTTCTTCTGATTCACCCTCCAGACTTCACCTTCTACTTCTCCTTCTTCTGATTCTTCTGATTCACCCTCCAGACTTCACCTTCTCCTTCTCCTTCTTCTGCTTCATCTGATTCACCCGCCTGACTTCACCTTCTCCTTCTTCTTCTTCTACTTCTTCTGATTCACCCTCCTGACTTCACCTTCTCCTTCTCCTTCTTCTACTTCTTCTGCTTCACCCTCCAGACTTCACCTTCTCCTTCTCCTTCTTCTACTTCTTCTGATTCACCCTCCAGACTTCATCTTCTCCTTCTCCTTCTTCTGCTTCTTATGATTCACCCTCCAGACTTCACCTTCTCCTTCTCCTTACTCTGCTTCTTCTGATTCACCCTCCAGACTTCACCTTCTCCTTCTCCTTATTCTGCTTCTTCTGATTCACCCTCCAGACTTCACCTTCTCCTTCTCCTTCCTCTGCTTCTTCTGATTCACCCTCCAGACCTCACCTTCTCCTTCTCCTTCTTCTGATTCTTCTGATTCACCCTCCAGACTTCACCTTCTCCTTCTCCTTCTTCTGCTTCTTCTGATTCACCCTCCTGACTTCACCTTCTCCTTCTCCTTCTTCTACTTCTTCTGATTCACCCTCCTGACTTCACCTTCTCCTTCTCCTTCTTCTACTTCTTCTGCTTCGCCCTCCAGAATTCACCTTCTCCTTCTCCTTCTTCTACTTCTTCTGATTCACCCTCCAGACTTCACCTTCTCCTTCTCCTTCTTCTGCTTCTTCTGATTCACCCTCTAGACTTCACCTTCTCCTTCTCCTTCTTCTGCTTCTTCTGATTCACACTCCAGACTTCACCTTCTCCTTCTCCTTCTTCTACTTCTTCTGATTCACCCTCCAGACTTCACCTTCTCCTTCTCTTTCTTCTGCTTCTTCTGATTCACCCTCCAGACTTCACCTTCTCCTTCTCCTTCTTCTGATTCTTCTGATTCACCCTCCAGACTTCACCTTCTCCTTCTCCTTCTTCTGCTTCTTCTGATTCACCCTCCTGACTTCACCTTCTCCTTCTCCTTCTTCTACTTCTTCTGATTCACCCTCCTGACTTCACCTTCTCCTTCTCCTTCTTCTACTTCTACTGCTTCACCCTCCAGACTTCACCTTCTCCTTCTCCTTATTCTACTTCTTCTGATTCACCCTCCAGACTTGACCTTCTCCTTCTCCTTCTTCTACTTCTTCTGATTCACCCTCCAGACTTCACCTTCTCCTTCTCCTTCTTCTGCTTCTTCTGCTTCACCGTCCTGACTTCACCTTCTCCTTCTCCTTCTTCTACTTCTTCTGCTTCATCCCCTGACATCACCTGCTCCTTCTCCTTCTTCTGCTTCTTCTGATTCACCCTCCTAACTTCACCTTCTCCTTCTCCTTCTTCTGCTTCTTCTGATTCACCCTCCTGACTTCACCTTCTCCTTCTCCTTCTTCTGCTTCTTCTGATTCACCCTCCAGACTTCACCTTCTCCTTCTCCTTATTCTGCTTCTTCTGATTCACCCTCCAGACTTCACCTTCTCCTTCTCCTTCCTCTGCTTCTTCTGATTCACCCTCCAGACTTCACCTTCTCCTTCTCCTTCTTCTGATTCTTCTGATTCACCCTCCAGACTTCACCTTCTCCTTCTCCTTCTTCTGCTTCTTCTGATTCACCCTCCTGAGTTCACCTTCTCCTTCTCCTTCTTCTACTTCTTCTGATTCACCCTCCTGACTTCACCTTCTCCTTCTCCTTCTTCTACTTCTTCTGCTTCGCCCTCCAGAATTCACCTTCTCCTTCTCCTTCTTCTACTTCTTCTGATTCACCCTCCAGACTTCACCTTCTCCTTCTCCTTCTTCTGCTTCTTCTGATTCACCCTCCAGACTTCACCTTCTCCTTCTCCTTATTCTGCTTCTTCTGATTCAACCTCTAGACTTCACCTTCTCCTTCTCCTTCTTCTGCTTCTTCTGATTCACACTCCAGACTTCACCTATTCCTTCTCCTTCTACTTCTTCTGATTCACCCTCCAGACTTCACCTTCTCCTTCTCCTTCTTCTGATTCTTCTGATTCACCCTCCAGACTTCACCTTCTCCTTCTCCTTCTTCTGATTCTTCTGATTCACCCTCCAGACTTCACCTTCTCCTTCTCCTTCTTCTGCTTCTTCTGATTCACCCTCCTGACTTCACCTTCTCCTTCTCCTTCTTCTACTTCTTCTGAATCACCCTCCTGACTTCACCTTCTCCTTCTCCTTCTTCTACTTCTACTGCTTCACCCTCCAGACTTCACCTTCTCCTTCTCCTTATTCTACTTCTTCTGATTCACCCTCCAGACTTGACCTTCTCCTTCTCCTTCTTCTACTTCTTCTGATTCACCCTCCAGACTTCACCTTCTCCTTCTCCTTCTTCTGCTTCTTCTGCTTCACCGTCCTGACTTCACCTTCTCCTTCTCCTTCTTCTACTTCTTCTGCTTCATCCCCCTGACATCACCTGCTCCTTCTCCTTCTTCTGCTTCTTCTGATTCACCCTCCTAACTTCACCTTCTCCTTCTCCTTCTTCTGCTTCTTCTGATTCACCCTCCTGACTTCACCTTCTCCTTCTCCTTCTTCTGCTTCTTCTGATTCACCCTCCAGACTTCACCTACTCCTTCTCCTTCTTCTGCTTCTTCTGATTCACCCTCCAGACTTCACCTTCTCCTTCTCCTTCTTCTGCTTCTTCTGATTCACCCTCCAGACCTCACCTTCTCCTTCTCCTTCTTCTACTTCTTCTGATTCACCCTCCAGACTTCATCTTCTCCTTCTCCTTCTTCTGCTTCTTCTGATTCACCCTCCAGACTTCACCTTCTCCTTCTCCTTCTTCTGCTTCTTCTGATTCACCCTCCAGACTTCACCTTCTCCTTCTCCTTCTTCTACTTCTTCTGATTCACCCTCCAGACTTCACCTTCTCCTTCTCCTTCTTCTACTTCTTCTGATTCACCCTCCAGTCTTCACCTTCTCCTTCTCCTTCTTCTATTTCTTCTGCTTCACCCTCCAGACTTCACCTTCTCCTTCTCTTTCTTCTGCTTCTTCTGATTCACCCTCCAGACTTCACCTTCTCCTTCTCCTTCTTCTGATTCTTCTGATTCACCCTCCAGACTTCACCTTCTCCTTCTCCTTATTCTGCTTCTTCTGATTCACCCTCTAGACTTCACCTTCTCCTTCTCCTTCTTCTGCTTCTTCTGATTCACACTCCAGACTTCACCTTCTCCTTCTCCTTCTTCTACTTCTTCTGATTCACCCTCCAGACTTCACCTTCTCCTTCTCTTTCTTCTGCTTCTTCTGATTCACCCTCCAGACTTCACCTTCTCCTTCTCCTTCTTCTGATTCTTCTGATTCACCCTCCAGACTTCACCTTCTCCTTCTCCTTCTTCTACTTCTTCTGATTCACCCTCCAGACTTCATCTTCTCCTTCTCCTTCTTCTGCTTCTTCTGATTCACCCTCCAGACTTCACCTTCTCCTTCTCCTTCTTCTGCTTCTTCTGATTCACCCTCCAGACTTCACCTTCTCCTTCTCCTTCTTCTACTTCTTCTGATTCACCCTCCAGACTTCACCTTCTCCTTCTCCTTCTTCTACTTCTTCTGATTCACCCTCCAGTCTTCACCTTCTCCTTCTCCTTCTTCTATTTCTTCTGCTTCACCCTCCAGACTTCACCTTCTCCTTCTCTTTCTTCTGCTTCTTCTGATTCACCCTCCAGACTTCACCTTCTCCTTCTCCTTCTTCTGAATCTTCTGATTCACCCTCCAGACTTCACCTTCTCCTTCTCCTTCTTCTGCTTCTTCTGATTCACCCTCCTGACTTCACCTTCTCCTTCTCCTTCTTCTACTTCTTCTGATTCACCCTCCTGACTTCACCTTCTCCTTCTCCTTCTTCTACTTCTTCTGCTTCACCCTCCAGACTTCACCTTCTCCTTCTCCTTCTTCTACTTCTTCTGATTCACCCTTCAGACTTCACCTTCTCCTTCTCCTTTTTCTGCTTCTTCTGATTCACCCTCCAGACTTCACCTTCTCCTTCTCCTTATTCTGCTTCTTCTGATTCACCCTCCAGACTTCACCTTCTCCTTCTCCTTCTTCTGCTTCTTCTGATTCACCCTCCAGACTTCACCTTCTCCTTCTCCTTCTTCTGCTTCTTCTGATTCACCCTCCAGACTTCACCTTCTCCTTCTCCTTCTTCTGCTTTTTCTGATTCACCCTCCAGACTTCACCTTCTCCTTCTCCTTCTTCTACTAATTCTGATTCACCCTCCAGACTTCACCTTCTCTTCTCCTTCTTCTACTTCTTCTGATTCACCCTCCAGACTTCATCTTCTCCTTCTCCTTCTTCTGCTTCTTCTGATTCACCCTCCAGACTTCACCTTCTCCTTCTCCTTCTTCTGCTTCTTCTGATTCACCCCCCAGACTTCACCTTCTCCTTCTCCTTCTTCTACTTCTTCTGATTCACCCTCCAGACTTCACCTTCTCCTTCTCCTTCTTCTACTTCTTCTGATTCACCCTCCAGTCTTCACCTTCTCCTTCTTCTGTTTCTTCTGCTTCACCCTCCAGACTTCACCTTCTCCTTCTCTTTCTTCTGCTTCTTCTGATTCACCCTCCAGACTTCACCTTCTACTTCTCCTTCTTCTGATTCTTCTGATTCACCCTCCAGACTTCACCTTCTCCTTCTCCTTCTTCTGCTTCATCTGATTCACCCGCCTGACTTCACCTTCTCCTTCTTCTTCTTCTACTTCTTCTGATTCACCCTCCTGACTTCACCTTCTCCTTCTCCTTCTTCTACTTCTTCTGCTTCACCCTCCAGACTTCACCTTCTCCTTCTCCTTCTTCTACTTCTTCTGATTCACCCTCCAGACTTCATCTTCTCCTTCTCCTTCTTCTGCTTCTTATGATTCACCCTCCAGACTTCACCTTCTCCTTCTCCTTACTCTGCTTCTTCTGATTCACCCTCCAGACTTCACCTTCTCCTTCTCCTTATTCTGCTTCTTCTGATTCACCCTCCAGACTTCACCTTCTCCTTCTCCTTCCTCTGCTTCTTCTGATTCACCCTCCAGACCTCACCTTCTCCTTCTCCTTCTTCTGATTCTTCTGATTCACCCTCCAGACTTCACCTTCTCCTTCTCCTTCTTCTGCTTCTTCTGATTCACCCTCCTGACTTCACCTTCTCCTTCTCCTTCTTCTACTTCTTCTGATTCACCCTCCTGACTTCACCTTCTCCTTCTCCTTCTTCTACTTCTTCTGCTTCGCCCTCCAGAATTCACCTTCTCCTTCTCCTTCTTCTACTTCTTCTGATTCACCCTCCAGACTTCACCTTCTCCTTCTCCTTCTTCTGCTTCTTCTGATTCACCCTCTAGACTTCACCTTCTCCTTCTCCTTCTTCTGCTTCTTCTGATTCACACTCCAGACTTCACCTTCTCCTTCTCCTTCTTCTACTTCTTCTGATTCACCCTCCAGACTTCACCTTCTCCTTCTCTTTCTTCTGCTTCTTCTGATTCACCCTCCAGACTTCACCTTCTCCTTCTCCTTCTTCTGATTCTTCTGATTCACCCTCCAGACTTCACCTTCTCCTTCTCCTTCTTCTGCTTCTTCTGATTCACCCTCCTGACTTCACCTTCTCCTTCTCCTTCTTCTACTTCTTCTGATTCACCCTCCTGACTTCACCTTCTCCTTCTCCTTCTTCTACTTCTACTGCTTCACCCTCCAGACTTCACCTTCTCCTTCTCCTTATTCTACTTCTTCTGATTCACCCTCCAGACTTGACCTTCTCCTTCTCCTTCTTCTACTTCTTCTGATTCACCCTCCAGACTTCACCTTCTCCTTCTCCTTCTTCTGCTTCTTCTGCTTCACCGTCCTGACTTCACCTTCTCCTTCTCCTTCTTCTACTTCTTCTGCTTCATCCCCCTGACATCACCTGCTCCTTCTCCTTCTTCTGCTTCTTCTGATTCACCCTCCTAACTTCACCTTCTCCTTCTCCTTCTTCTGCTTCTTCTGATTCACCCTCCTGACTTCACCTTCTCCTTCTCCTTCTTCTGCTTCTTCTGATTCACCCTCCAGACTTCACCTTCTCCTTCTCCTTATTCTGCTTCTTCTGATTCACCCTCCAGACTTCACCTTCTCCTTCTCCTTCCTCTGCTTCTTCTGATTCACCCTCCAGACTTCACCTTCTCCTTCTCCTTCTTCTGATTCTTCTGATTCACCCTCCAGACTTCACCTTCTCCTTCTCCTTCTTCTGCTTCTTCTGATTCACCCTCCTGAGTTCACCTTCTCCTTCTCCTTCTTCTACTTCTTCTGATTCACCCTCCTGACTTCACCTTCTCCTTCTCCTTCTTCTACTTCTTCTGCTTCGCCCTCCAGAATTCACCTTCTCCTTCTCCTTCTTCTACTTCTTCTGATTCACCCTCCAGACTTCACCTTCTCCTTCTCCTTCTTCTGCTTCTTCTGATTCACCCTCCAGACTTCACCTTCTCCTTCTCCTTATTCTGCTTCTTCTGATTCAACCTCTAGACTTCACCTTCTCCTTCTCCTTCTTCTGCTTCTTCTGATTCACACTCCAGACTTCACCTATTCCTTCTCCTTCTACTTCTTCTGATTCACCCTCCAGACTTCACCTTCTCCTTCTCTTTCTTCTGCTTCTTCTGATTCACCCTCCAGACTTCACCTTCTCCTTCTCCTTCTTCTGATTCTTCTGATTCACCCTCCAGACTTCACCTTCTCCTTCTCCTTCTTCTGCTTCTTCTGATTCACCCTCCTGACTTCACCTTCTCCTTCTCCTTCTTCTACTTCTTCTGAATCACCCTCCTGACTTCACCTTCTCCTTCTCCTTCTTCTACTTCTACTGCTTCACCCTCCAGACTTCACCTTCTCCTTCTCCTTATTCTACTTCTTCTGATTCACCCTCCAGACTTGACCTTCTCCTTCTCCTTCTTCTACTTCTTCTGATTCACCCTCCAGACTTCACCTTCTCCTTCTCCTTCTTCTGCTTCTTCTGCTTCACCGTCCTGACTTCACCTTCTCCTTCTCCTTCTTCTACTTCTTCTGCTTCATCCCCCTGACATCACCTGCTCCTTCTCCTTCTTCTGCTTCTTCTGATTCACCCTCCTAACTTCACCTTCTCCTTCTCCTTCTTCTGCTTCTTCTGATTCACCCTCCTGACTTCACCTTCTCCTTCTCCTTCTTCTGCTTCTTCTGATTCACCCTCCAGACTTCACCTACTCCTTCTCCTTCTTCTGCTTCTTCTGATTCACCCTCCAGACTTCACCTTCTCCTTCTCCTTCTTCTGCTTCTTCTGATTCACCCTCCAGACCTCACCTTCTCCTTCTCCTTCTTCTACTTCTTCTGATTCACCCTCCAGACTTCATCTTCTCCTTCTCCTTCTTCTGCTTCTTCTGATTCACCCTCCAGACTTCACCTTCTCCTTCTCCTTCTTCTGCTTCTTCTGATTCACCCTCCAGACTTCACCTTCTCCTTCTCCTTCTTCTACTTCTTCTGATTCACCCTCCAGACTTCACCTTCTCCTTCTCCTTCTTCTACTTCTTCTGATTCACCCTCCAGTCTTCACCTTCTCCTTCTCCTTCTTCTATTTCTTCTGCTTCACCCTCCAGACTTCACCTTCTCCTTCTCTTTCTTCTGCTTCTTCTGATTCACCCTCCAGACTTCACCTTCTCCTTCTCCTTCTTCTGATTCTTCTGATTCACCCTCCAGACTTCACCTTCTCCTTCTCCTTCTTCTGCTTCTTCTGATTCACCCTCCTGACTTCACCTTCTGCTTCTCCTTCTTCTACTTCTTCTGATTCACCCTCCTGACTTCACCTTCTCCTTCTCCTTCTTCTACTTCTTCTGCTTCACCCTCCAGACTTCACCTTCTCCTTCTCCTTCTTCTACTTCTTCTGATTCACCCTTCAGACTTCACCTTCTCCTTCTCCTTTTTCTGCTTCTTCTGATTCACCCTCCAGACTTCACCTTCTCCTTCTCCTTATTCTGCTTCTTCTGATTCACCCTCCAGACTTCACCTTCTCCTTCTCCTTCTTCTGCTTCTTCTGATTCACCCTCCAGACTTCACCTTCTCCTTCTCCTTATTCTGCTTCTTCTGATTCACCCTCCAGACTTCACCTTCTCCTTCTCCTTCTTCTGCTTTTTCTGATTCACCCTCCAGACTTCACCTTCTCCTTCTCCTTCTTCTACTTCTTCTGATTCACCCTCCAGACTTCACCTTCTCCTTCTCTTTCTTCTGCTTCTTCTGATTCACCCTCCAGACTTCACCTTCTCCTTCTCCTTCTTCTACTTCTTCTGATTCACCCTTCAGACTTCACCTTCTCCTTCTCCTTTTTCTGCTTCTTCTGATTCACCCTCCAGACTTCACCTTCTCCTTCTCCTTCTTCTGATTCTTCTGATTCACCCTCCAGACTTCACCTTCTCCTTCTCCTTCTTCTGCTTCTTACGATTCACCCTCCTGACTTCATCTTCTCCTTCTCCTTCTTCTACTTCTTCTGATTCACCCTCCTGACTTCACCTTCTCCTGCTCCTTCTTCTACTTCTTCTGCTTCACCCTCCAGACTTCACCTTCTCCTTCTCCTTCTTCTACTTCTTCTGATTCACCCTTCAGACTTCACCTTCTCCTTCTCCTTTTTCTGCTTCTTCTGATTCACCCTCCAGACTTCACCTTCTCCTTCTCCTTATTCTGCTTCTTCTGATTCACCCTCCAGACTTCACCTTCTCCTTCTCCTTCTTCTGCTTCTTCTGATTCACCCTCCAGACTTCACCTTCTCCTTCTCCTTCTTCTGCTTCTTCTGATTCACCCTCCAGACTTCACCTTCTCCTTCTCCTTCGTCTACTTCTTCTGATTCACCCTCCAGACTACACCTTCTCCTTCTCCTTCTTCTACTTCTTCTGATTCACCCTCCAGACTTCACCTTCTCCTTCTCCTTCTTCTGTTTCTTCTGATTCACCGTCCAGACTTCACCTTCTCCTTCTCCTTCTTCTACTAATTCTGATTCACCCTCCAGACTTCACCTTCTCTTCTCCTTCTTCTACTTCTTCTGATTCACCCTCCAGACTTCATCTTCTCCTTCTCCTTCTTCTGCTTCTTCTGATTCACCCTCCAGACTTCACCTTCTCCTTCTCCTTCTTCTGCTTCTTCTGATTCACCCCCCAGACTTCACCTTCTCCTTCTCCTTCTTCTACTTCTTCTGATTCACCCTCCAGACTTCACCTTCTCCTTCTCCTTCTTCTACTTCTTCTGATTCACCCTCCAGTCTTCACCTTCTCCTTCTTCTGTTTCTTCTGATTCACCCTCCAGACTTCACCTTCTCCTTCTCTTTCTTCTGCTTCTTCTGATTCACCCTCCAGACTTCACCTTCTACTTCTCCTTCTTCTGATTCTTCTGATTCACCCTCCAGACTTCACCTTCTCCTTCTCCTTCTTCTGCTTCATCTGATTCACCCTCCTGACTTCACCTTCTCCTTCTTCTTCTTCTACTTCTTCTGATTCACCCTCCTGACTTCACCTTCTCCTTCTCCTTCTTCTACTTCTTCTGCTTCACCCTCCAGACTTCACCTTCTCCTTCTACTTCTTCTACTTCTTCTGATTCACCCTCCAGACTTCATCTTCTCCTTCTCCTTCTTCTGCTTCTTATGATTCACCCTCCAGACTTCACCTTCTCCTTCTCCTTATTCTGCTTCTTCTGATTCACCCTCCAGACTTCACCTTCTCCTTCTCCTTATTCTGCTTCTTCTGATTCACCCTCCAGACTTCACCTTCTCCTTCTCCTTCCTCTGCTTCTTCTGATTCACCCTCCAGACTTCACCTTCTCCTTCTCCTTCTTCTGATTCTTCTGATTCACCCTCCAGACTTCACCTTCTCCTTCTCCTTCTTCTGCTTCTTCTGATTCACCCTCCTGACTTCACCTTCTCCTTCTCCTTCTTCTACTTCTTCTGATTCACCCTCCTGACTTCACCTTATCCTTCTCCTTCTTGTACTTCTTCTGCTTCGCCCTCCAGAATTCACCTTCTCCTTCTCCTTCTTCTACTTCTTCTGATTCACCCTCCAGACTTCACCTTCTCCTTCTCCTTCTTCTGCTTCTTCTGATTCACCCTCCAGACTTCACCTTCTCCTTCTCCTTATTCTGCTTCTTCTGATTCACCCTCTAGACTTCACCTTCTCCTTCTCCTTCTTCTGCTTCTTCTGATTCACACTCCAGACTTCACCTTCTCCTTCTCCTTCTTCTACTTCTTCTGATTCACCCTCCAGACTTCACCTTCTCCTTCTCTTTCTTCTGCTTCTTCTGATTCACCCTCCAGACTTCACCTCCTCCTTCTCCTTCTTCTGATTCTTCTGATTCACCCTCCAGACTTCACCTTCTCCTTCTCCTTCTTCTGCTTCTTCTGATTCACCCTCCTGACTTCACCTTCTCCTTCTCCTTCTTCTACTTCTTCTGATTCACCCTCCTGACTTCACCTTCTCCTTCTCCTTCTTCTACTTCTACTGCTTCACCCTCCAGACTTCACCTTCTCCTTCTCCTTATTCTACTTCTTCTGATTCACCCTCCAGACTTGACCTTCTCCTTCTCCTTCTTCTACTTCTTCTGATTCACCCTCCAGACTTCACCTTCTCCTTCTCCTTCTTCTGCTTCTTCTGCTTCACCGTCCTGACTTCTCCTTCTCCTTCTGCTTCTTCTACTTCTTCTGCTTCATCCCCCTGACATCACCTGCTCCTTCTCCTTCTTCTGCTTCTTCTGATTCACCCTCCTAACTTCACCTTCTCCTTCTTCTGCTTCTTCTGATTCACCCTCCTGACTTCAGCTTCTCCTTCTCCTTCTTCTGCTTCTTCTGATTCACCCTCCAGACTTCACCTACTCCTTCTCCTTCTTCTGCTTCTTCTGATTCACCCTCCAGACTTCACCTTCTCCTTCTCCTTCTTCTGCTTCTTCTGATTCACCCTCCAGACCTCACCTTCTCCTTCTCCTTCTTCTACTTCTTCTGATTCACCCTCCAGACTTCATCTTCTCCTTCTCCTTCTTCTGCTTCTTCTGATTCACCCTCCAGACTTCACCTTCTCCTTCTCCTTCTTCTGCTTCTTCTGATTCACCCTCCAGACTTCACCTTCTCCTTCTCCTTCTTCTACTTCTTCTGATTCACCCTCCAGACTTCACCTTCTCCTTCTCCTTCTTCTACTTCTTCTGATTCACCCTCCAGTCTTCACCTTCTCCTTCTCCTTCTTCTATTTCTTCTGCTTCACCCTCCAGACTTCACCTTCTCCTTCTCTTTCTTCTGCTTCTTCTGATTCACCCTCCAGACTTCACCTTCTCCTTCTCCTTCTTCTGAATCTTCTGATTCACCCTCCAGACTTCACCTTCTCCTTCTCCTTCTTCTGCTTCTTCTGATTCACCCTCCTGACTTCACCTTCTCCTTCTCCTTCTTCTACTTCTTCTGATTCACCCTCCTGACTTCACCTTCTCCTTCTCCTTCTTCTACTTCTTCTGCTTCACCCTCCAGACTTCACCTTCTCCTTCTCCTTCTTCTACTTCTTCTGATTCACCCTTCAGACTTCACCTTCTCCTTCTCCTTTTTCTGCTTCTTCTGATTCACCCTCCAGACTTCACCTTCTCCTTCTCCTTATTCTGCTTCTTCTGATTCACCCTCCAGACTTCACCTTCTCCTTCTCCTTCTTCTGCTTCTTCTGATTCACCCTCCAGACTTCACCTTCTCCTTCTCCTTCTTCTGCTTCTTCTGATTCACCCTCCAGACTTCACCTTCTCCTTCTCCTTCTTCTGCTTTTTCTGATTCACCCTCCAGACTTCACCTTCTCCTTCTCCTTCTTCTACTAATTCTGATTCACCCTCCAGACTTCACCTTCTCTTCTCCTTCTTCTACTTCTTCTGATTCACCCTCCAGACTTCATCTTCTCCTTCTCCTTCTTCTGCTTCTTCTGATTCACCCTCCAGACTTCACCTTCTCCTTCTCCTTCTTCTGCTTCTTCTGATTCACCCCCCAGACTTCACCTTCTCCTTCTCCTTCTTCTACTTCTTCTGATTCACCCTCCAGACTTCACCTTCTCCTTCTCCTTCTTCTACTTCTTCTGATTCACCCTCCAGTCTTCACCTTCTCCTTCTTCTGTTTCTTCTGCTTCACCCTCCAGACTTCACCTTCTCCTTCTCTTTCTTCTGCTTCTTCTGATTCACCCTCCAGACTTCACCTTCTACTTCTCCTTCTTCTGATTCTTCTGATTCACCCTCCAGACTTCACCTTCTCCTTCTCCTTCTTCTGCTTCATCTGATTCACCCGCCTGACTTCACCTTCTCCTTCTTCTTCTTCTACTTCTTCTGATTCACCCTCCTGACTTCACCTTCTCCTTCTCCTTCTTCTACTTCTTCTGCTTCACCCTCCAGACTTCACCTTCTCCTTCTCCTTCTTCTACTTCTTCTGACTCACCCTCCAGACTTCATCTTCTCCTTCTCCTTCTTCTGCTTCTTATGATTCACCCTCCAGACTTCACCTTCTCCTTCTCCTTACTCTGCTTCTTCTGATTCACCCTCCAGACTTCACCTTCTCCTTCTCCTTATTCTGCTTCTTCTGATTCACCCTCCAGACTTCACCTTCTCCTTCTCCTTCCTCTGCTTCTTCTGATTCACCCTCCAGACCTCACCTTCTCCTTCTCCTTCTTCTGATTCTTCTGATTCACCCTCCAGACTTCACCTTCTCCTTCTCCTTCTTCTGCTTCTTCTGATTCACCCTCCTGACTTCACCTTCTCCTTCTCCTTCTTCTACTTCTTCTGATTCACCCTCCTGACTTCACCTTCTCCTTCTCCTTCTTCTACTTCTTCTGCTTCGCCCTCCAGAATTCACCTTCTCCTTCTCCTTCTTCTACTTCTTCTGATTCACCCTCCAGACTTCACCTTCTCCTTCTCCTTCTTCTGCTTCTTCTGATTCACCCTCCAGACTTCACCTTCTCCTTCTCCTTATTCTGCTTCTTCTGATTCACCCTCTAGACTTCACCTTCTCCTTCTCCTTCTTCTGCTTCTTCTGATTCACACTCCAGACTTCACCTTCTCCTTCTCCTTCTTCTACTTCTTCTGATTCACCCTCCAGACTTCACCTTCTCCTTCTCTTTCTTCTGCTTCTTCTGATTCACCCTCCAGACTTCACCTTCTCCTTCTCCTTCTTCTGATTCTTCTGATTCACCCTCCAGACTTCACCTTCTCCTTCTCCTTCTTCTGCTTCTTCTGATTCACTCTCCTGACTTCACCTTCTCCTTCTCCTTCCTCTGCTTCTTCTGATTCACCCTCCAGACTTCACCTTCTCCTTCTCCTTCTTCTGATTCTTCTGATTCACCCTCCAGACTTCACCTTCTCCTTCTCCTTCTTCTGCTTCTTCTGATTCACCCTCCTGACTTCACCTTCTCCTTCTCCTTCTTCTGCTTCTTCTGCTTCACCGTCCTGACTTCACCTTCTCCTTCTCCTTCTTCTACTTCTTCTGCTTCATCCCCCTGACATCACCTGCTCCTTCTCCTTCTTCTGCTTCTTCTGATTCACCCTCCTAACTTCACCTTCTCCTTCTCCTTCTTCTGCTTCTTCTGATTCACCCTCCTGACTTCACCTTCTCCTTCTCCTTCTTCTGCTTCTTCTGATTCACCCTCCAGTCTTCACCTTCTCCTTCTCCTTCTTCTATTTCTTCTGCTTCACCCTCCAGACTTCACCTTCTCTTCTCCTTCTTCTACTTCTTCTGATTCACCCTCCAGACTTCATCTTCTCCTTCTCCTTCTTCTGCTTCTTCTGATTCACCCTCCAGACTTCACCTTCTCCTTCTCCTTCTTCTGCTTCTTCTGATTCACCCCCCAGACTTCACCTTCTCCTTCTCCTTCTTCTACTTCTTCTGATTCACCCTCCAGACTTCACCTTCTCCTTCTCCTTCTTCTACTTCTTCTGATTCACCCTCCAGTCTTCACCTTCTCCTTCTTCTGTTTCTTCTGCTTCACCCTCCAGACTTCACCTTCTCCTTCTCTTTCTTCTGCTTCTTCTGATTCACCCTCCAGACTTCACCTTCTACTTCTCCTTCTTCTGATTCTTCAGATTCACCCTCCAGACTTCACCTTCTCCTTCTCCTTCTTCTGCTTCATCTGATTCACCCTCCTGACTTCACCTTCTCCTTCTTCTTCTTCTACTTCTTCTGATTCACCCTCCTGACTTCACCTTCTCCTTCTCCTTCTTCTACTTCTTCTGCTTCACCCGCAAGACTTCACCTTCTCCTTCTACTTCTTCTACTTCTTCTGATTCACCCTCCAGACTTCATCTTCTCCTTCTCCTTCTTCTGCTTCTTATGATTCACCCTCCAGACTTCACCTTCTCCTTCTCCTTATTCTGCTTCTTCTGATTCACCCTCCAGACTTCACCTTCTCCTTCTCCTTATTCTGCTTCTTCTGATTCACCCTCCAGACTTCACCTTCTCCTTCTCCTTCCTCTGCTTCTTCTGATTCACCCTCCAGACTTCACCTTCTCCTTCTCCTTCTTCTGATTCTTCTGATTCACCCTCCAGACTTCACCTTCTCCTTCTCCTTCTTCTGCTTCTTCTGATTCACCCTCCAGACTTCACCTTCTCCTTCTCCTTCTTCTGCTTCTTCTGATTCACCCTCCAGACTTCACCTTCTCCTTCTCCTTCTTCTGCTTTTTCTGATTCACCCTCCAGACTTCACCTTCTCCTTCTCCTTCTTCTACTAATTCTGATTCACCCTCCAGACTTCACCTTCTCTTCTCCTTCTTCTACTTCTTCTGATTCACTCTCCAGACTTCATCTTCTCCTTCTCCTTCTTCTGCTTCTTCTGATTCACCCTCCAGACTTCACCTTCTCCTTCTCCTTCTTCTGCTTCTTCTGATTCACCCCCCAGACTTCACCTTCTCCTTCTCCTTCTTCTACTTCTTCTGATTCACCCTCCAGACTTCACCTTCTCCTTCTCCTTCTTCTACTTCTTCTGATTCACCCTCCAGTCTTCACCTTCTCCTTCTTCTGTTTCTTCTGCTTCACCCTCCAGACTTCACCTTCTCCTTCTCTTTCTTCTGCTTCTTCTGATTCACCCTCCAGACTTCACCTTCTACTTCTCCTTCTTCTGATTCTTCTGATTCACCCTCCAGACTTCACCTTCTCCTTCTCCTTCTTCTGCTTCATCTGATTCACCCGCCTGACTTCACCTTCTCCTTCTTCTTCTTCTACTTCTTCTGATTCACCCTCCTGACTTCACCTTCTCCTTCTCCTTCTTCTACTTCTTCTGCTTCACCCTCCAGACTTCACCTTCTCCTTCTCCTTCTTCTACTTCTTCTGATTCACCCTCCAGACTTCATCTTCTCCTTCTCCTTCTTCTGCTTCTTATGATTCACCCTCCAGACTTCACCTTCTCCTTCTCCTTATTCTGCTTCTTCTGATTCACCCTCCAGACTTCACCTTCTCCTTCTCCTTCCTCTGCTTCTTCTGATTCACCCTCCAGACTTCACCTTCTCCTTCTCCTTCTTCTGATTCTTCTGATTCACCCTCCAGACTTCACCTTCTCCTTCTCCTTCTTCTGCTTCTTCTGATTCACCCTCCTGACTTCACCTTCTCCTTCTCCTTCTTCTACTTCTTCTGATTCACCCTCCTGACTTCACCTTCTCCTTCTCCTTCTTCTACTTCATCTGCTTCGCCCTCCAGAATTCACCTTCTCCTTCTCCTTCTTCTACTTCTTCTGATTCACCCTCCAGACTTCACCTTCTCCTTCTCCTTCTTCTGCTTCTTCTGATTCACCCTCCAGACTTCACCTTCTCCTTCTCCTTATTCTGCTTCTTCTGATTCAACCTCTAGACTTCACCTTCTCCTTCTCCTTCTTCTGCTTCATCTGATTCACCCTCCTGACTTCACCTTCTCCTTCTTCTTCTTCTACTTCTTCTGATTCACCCTCCTGACTTCACCTTCTCCTTCTCCTTCTTCTACTTCTTCTGCTTCACCCTCCAGACTTCACCTTCTCCTTCTACTTCTTCTACTTCTTCTGATTCACCCTCCAGACTTCATCTTCTCCTTCTCCTTCTTCTGCTTCTTATGATTCACCCTCCAGACTTCACCTTCTCCTTCTCCTTATTCTGCTTCTTCTGATTCACCCTCCAGACTTCACCTTCTCCTTCTCCTTATTCTGCTTCTTCTGATTCACCCTCCAGACTTCACCTTCTCCTTCTCCTTCCTCTGCTTCTTCTGATTCACCCTCCAGACTTCACCTTCTCCTTCTCCTTCTTCTGATTCTTCTGATTCACCCTCCAGACTTCACCTTCTCCTTCTCCTTCTTCTGCTTCTTCTGATTCACCCTCCAGACTTCACCTTCTCCTTCTCCTTCTTCTGCTTCTTCTGATTCACCCTCCAGACTTCACCTTCTCCTTCTCCTTCTTCTGCTTTTTCTGATTCACCCTCCAGACTTCACCTTCTCCTTCTCCTTCTTCTACTAATTCTGATTCACCCTCCAGACTTCACCTTCTCTTCTCCTTCTTCTACTTCTTCTGATTCACTCTCCAGACTTCATCTTCTCCTTCTCCTTCTTCTGCTTCTTCTGATTCACCCTCCAGACTTCACCTTCTCCTTCTCCTTCTTCTGCTTCTTCTGATTCACCCCCCAGACTTCACCTTCTCCTTCTCCTTCTTCTACTTCTTCTGATTCACCCTCCAGACTTCACCTTCTCCTTCTCCTTCTTCTACTTCTTCTGATTCACCCTCCAGTCTTCACCTTCTCCTTCTTCTGTTTCTTCTGCTTCACCCTCCAGACTTCACCTTCTCCTTCTCTTTCTTCTGCTTCTTCTGATTCACCCTCCAGACTTCACCTTCTACTTCTCCTTCTTCTGATTCTTCTGATTCACCCTCCAGACTTCACCTTCTCCTTCTCCTTCTTCTGCTTCATCTGATTCACCCGCCTGACTTCACCTTCTCCTTCTTCTTCTTCTACTTCTTCTGATTCACCCTCCTGACTTCACCTTCTCCTTCTCCTTCTTCTACTTCTTCTGCTTCACCCTCCAGACTTCACCTTCTCCTTCTCCTTCTTCTACTTCTTCTGATTCACCCTCCAGACTTCATCTTCTCCTTCTCCTTCTTCTGCTTCTTATGATTCACCCTCCAGACTTCACCTTCTCCTTCTCCTTATTCTGCTTCTTCTGATTCACCCTCCAGACTTCACCTTCTCCTTCTCCTTCCTCTGCTTCTTCTGATTCACCCTCCAGACTTCACCTTCTCCTTCTCCTTCTTCTGATTCTTCTGATTCACCCTCCAGACTTCACCTTCTCCTTCTCCTTCTTCTGCTTCTTCTGATTCACCCTCCTGACTTCACCTTCTCCTTCTCCTTCTTCTACTTCTTCTGATTCACCCTCCTGACTTCACCTTCTCCTTCTCCTTCTTCTACTTCATCTGCTTCGCCCTCCAGAATTCACCTTCTCCTTCTCCTTCTTCTACTTCTTCTGATTCACCCTCCAGACTTCACCTTCTCCTTCTCCTTCTTCTGCTTCTTCTGATTCACCCTCCAGACTTCACCTTCTCCTTCTCCTTATTCTGCTTCTTCTGATTCAACCTCTAGACTTCACCTTCTCCTTCTCCTTCTTCTGCTTCTTCTGATTCACACTCCAGACTTCACCTTCTCCTTCTCCTTCTACTTCTTCTGATTCACCCTCCAGACTTCACCTTCTCCTTCTCTTTCTTCTGCTTCTTCTGATTCACCCTCCAGACTTCACCTTCTCCTTCTCCTTCTTCTGATTCTTCTGATTCACCCTCCAGACTTCACCTTCTCCTTCTCCTTCTTCTGCTTCTTCTGATTCACCCTCCTGACTTCACCTTCTCCTTCTCCTTCTTCTACTTCTTCTGATTCACCCTCCTGACTTCACCTTCTCCTTCTCCTTCTTCTACTTCTACTGCTTCACCCTCCAGACTTCACCTTCTCCTTCTCCTTATTCTACTTCTTCTGATTCACCCTCCAGACTTGACCTTCTCCTTCTCCTTCTTCTACTTCTTCTGATTCACCCTCCAGACTTCACCTTCTCCTTCTCCTTCTTCTGCTTCTTCTGCTTCACCGTCCTGACTTCACCTTCTCCTTCTCCTTCTTCTACTTCTTCTGCTTCATCCCCCTGACATCACCTGCTCCTTCTCCTTCTTCTGCTTCTTCTGATTCACCCTCCTAACTTCACCTTCTCCTTCTCCTTCTTCTGCTTCTTCTGATTCACCCTCCTGACTTCACCTTCTCCTTCTCCTTCTTCTGCTTCTTCTGATTCACCCTCCAGACTTCACCTACTCCTTCTCCTTCTTCTGCTTCTTCTGATTCACCCTCCAGACTTCACCTTCTCCTTCTCCTTCTTCTGCTTCTTCTGATTCACCCTCCAGACCTCACCTTCTCCTTCTCCTTCTTCTACTTCTTCTGATTCACCCTCCAGACTTCATCTTCTCCTTCTCCTTCTTCTGCTTCTTCTGATTCACCCTCCAGACTTCACCTTCTCCTTCTCCTTCTTCTGCTTCTTCTGATTCACCCTCCAGACTTCACCTTCTCCTTCTCCTTCTTCTACTTCTTCTGATTCACCCTCCAGACTTCACCTTCTCCTTCTCCTTCTTCTACTTCTTCTGATTCACCCTCCAGTCTTCACCTTCTCCTTCTCCTTCTTCTATTTCTTCTGCTTCACCCTCCAGACTTCACCTTCTCCTTCTCTTTCTTCTGCTTCTTCTGATTCACCCTCCAGACTTCACCTTCTCCTTCTCCTTCTTCTGATTCTTCTGATTCACCCTCCAGACTTCACCTTCTCCTTCTCCTTCTTCTGCTTCTTCTGATTCACCCTCCTGACTTCACCTTCTGCTTCTCCTTCTTCTACTTCTTCTGATTCACCCTCCTGACTTCACCTTCTCCTTCTCCTTCTTCTACTTCTTATGCTTCACCCTCCAGACTTCACCTTCACCTTCTCCTTCTTCTACTTCTTCTGATTCACCCTTCAGACTTCACCTTCTCCTTCTCCTTTTTCTGCTTCTTCTGATTCACCCTCCAGACTTCACCTTCTCCTTCTCCTTATTCTGCTTCTTCTGATTCACCCTCCAGACTTCACCTTCTCCTTCTCCTTCTTCTGCTTCTTCTGATTCACCCTCCAGACTTCACCTTCTCCTTCTCCTTCTTCTGCTTCTTCTGATTCACCCTCCAGACTTCACCTTCTCCTTCTCCTTCTTCTGCTTTTTCTGATTCACCCTCCAGACTTCACCTTCTCCTTCTCCTTCTTCTACTTCTTCTGATTCACCCTCCAGACTTCACCTTCTCCTTCTCTTTCTTCTGCTGCTTCTGATTCACCCTCCAGACTTCACCTTCTCCTTCTCCTTCTTCTACTTCTTCTGATTCACCCTTCAGACTTCACCTTCTCCTTCTCCTTTTTCTGCTTCTTCTGATTCACCCTCCAGACTTCACCTTCTCCTTCTCCTTCTTCTGATTCTTCTGATTCACCCTCCAGACTTCACCTTCTCCTTCTCCTTCTTCTGCTTCTTACGATTCACCCTCCTGACTTCATCTTCTCCTTCTCCTTCTTCTACTTCTTCTGATTCACCCTCCTGACTTCACCTTCTCCTGCTCCTTCTTCTACTTCTTCTGCTTCACCCTCCAGACTTCACCTTCTCCTTCTCCTTCTTCTACTTCTTCTGATTCACCCTTCAGACTTCACCTTCTCCTTCTCCTTTTTCTGCTTCTTCTGATTCACCCTCCAGACTTCACCTTCTCCTTCTCCTTATTCTGCTTCTTCTGATTCACCCTCCAGACTTCACCTTCTCCTTCTCCTTCTTCTGCTTCTTCTGATTCACCCTCCAGACTTCACCTTCTCCTTCTCCTTCTTCTGCTTCTTCTGATTCACCCTCCAGACTTCACCTTCTCCTTCTCCTTCGTCTACTTCTTCTGATTCACCCTCCAGACTACACCTTCTCCTTCTCCTTCTTCTACTTCTTCTGATTCACCCTCCAGACTTCACCTTCTCCTTCTCCTTCTTCTGTTTCTTCTGATTCACCGTCCAGACTTCACCTTCTCCTTCTCCTTCTTCTACTAATTCTGATTCACCCTCCAGACTTCACCTTCTCTTCTCCTTCTTCTACTTCTTCTGATTCACCCTCCAGACTTCATCTTCTCCTTCTCCTTCTTCTGCTTCTTCTGATTCACCCTCCAGACTTCACCTTCTCCTTCTCCTTCTTCTGCTTCTTCTGATTCACCCCCCAGACTTCACCTTCTCCTTCTCCTTCTTCTACTTCTTCTGATTCACCCTCCAGACTTCACCTTCTCCTTCTCCTTCTTCTACTTCTTCTGATTCACCCTCCAGTCTTCACCTTCTCCTTCTTCTGTTTCTTCTGCTTCACCCTCCAGACTTCACCTTCTCCTTCTCTTTCTTCTGCTTCTTCTGATTCACCCTCCAGACTTCACCTTCTACTTCTCCTTCTTCTGATTCTTCTGATTCACCCTCCAGACTTCACCTTCTCCTTCTCCTTCTTCTGCTTCATCTGATTCACCCTCCTGACTTCACCTTCTCCTTCTTCTTCTTCTACTTCTTCTGATTCACCCTCCTGACTTCACCTTCTCCTTCTCCTTCTTCTACTTCTTCTGCTTCACCCTCCAGACTTCACGTTCTCCTTCTCCTTCTTCTACTTCTTCTGATTCACCCTCCAGACTTCATCTTCTCCTTCTCCTTCTTCTGCTTCTTATGATTCACCCTCCAGACTTCACCTTCTCCTTCTCCTTATTCTGCTTCTTCTGATTCACCCTCCAGACTTCACCTTCTCCTTCTCCTTATTCTGCTTCTTCTGATTCACCCTCCAGACTTCACCTTCTCCTTCTCCTTCCTCTGCTTCTTCTGATTCACCCTCCAGACTTCACCTTCTCCTTCTCCTTCTTCTGATTCTTCTGATTCACCCTCCAGACTTCACCTTCTCCTTCTCCTTCTTCTGCTTCTTCTGATTCACCCTCCTGACTTCACCTTCTCCTTCTCCTTCTTCTACTTCTTCTGATTCACCCTCCTGACTTCACCTTCTCCTTCTCCTTCTTGTACTTCTTCTGCTTCGCCCTCCAGAATTCACCTTCTCCTTCTCCTTCTTCTACTTCTTCTGATTCACCCTCCAGACTTCACCTTCTCCTTCTCCTTCTTCTGCTTCTTCTGATTCACCCTCCAGACTTCACCTTCTCCTTCTCCTTATTCTGCTTCTTCTGATTCACCCTCTAGACTTCACCTTCTCCTTCTCCTTCTTCTGCTTCTTCTGATTCACACTCCAGACTTCACCTTCTCCTTCTCCTTCTTCTACTTCTTCTGATTCACCCTCCAGACTTCACCTTCTCCTTCTCTTTCTTCTGCTTCTTCTGATTCACCCTCCAGACTTCACCTTCTCCTTCTCCTTCTTCTGATTCTTCTGATTCACCCTCCAGACTTCACCTTCTCCTTCTCCTTCTTCTGCTTCTTCTGATTCACCCTCCTGACTTCACCTTCTCCTTCTCCTTCTTCTACTTCTTCTGATTCACCCTCCTGACTTCACCTTCTCCTTCTCCTTCTTCTACTTCTACATCTACTGCTTCACCCTCCAGACTTGACCTTCTCCTTCTCCTTATTCTACTTCTTCTGATTCACCCTCCAGACTTGACCTTCTCCTTCTCCTTCTTCTACTTCTTCTGATTCACCCTCCAGACTTCACCTTCTCCTTCTCCTTCTTCTGCTTCTTCTGCTTCACCGTCCTGACTTCTCCTTCTCCTTCTGCTTCTTCTACTTCTTCTGCTTCATCCCCCTGACATCACCTGCTCCTTCTCCTTCTTCTGCTTCTTCTGATTCACCCTCCTAACTTCACCTTCTCCTTCTTCTGCTTCTTCTGATTCACCCTCCTGACTTCAGCTTCTCCTTCTCCTTCTTCTGCTTCTTCTGATTCACCCTCCAGACTTCACCTACTCCTTCTCCTTCTTCTGCTTCTTCTGATTCACCCTCCAGACTTCACCTTCTCCTTCTCCTTCTTCTGCTTCTTCTGATTCACCCTCCAGACCTCACCTTCTCCTTCTCCTTCTTCTACTTCTTCTGATTCACCCTCCAGACTTCATCTTCTCCTTCTCCTTCTTCTGCTTCTTCTGATTCACCCTCCAGACTTCACCTTCTCCTTCTTCTGCTTCTTCTGATTCACCCTCCAGACTTCACCTTCTCCTTCTCCTTCTTCTACTTCTTCTGATTCACCCTCCAGACTTCACCTTCTCCTTCTCCTTCTTCTACTTCTTCTGATTCACCCTCCAGTCTTCACCTTCTCCTTCTCCTTCTTCTATTTCTTCTGCTTCACCCTCCAGACTTCACCTTCTCCTTCTCTTTCTTCTGCTTCTTCTGATTCACCCTCCAGACTTCACCTTCTCCTTCTCCTTCTTCTGAATCTTCTGATTCACCCTCCAGACTTCACCTTCTCCTTCTCCTTCTTCTGCTTCTTCTGATTCACCCTCCTGACTTCACCTTCTCCTTCTCCTTCTTCTACTTCTTCTGATTCACCCTCCTGACTTCACCTTCTCCTTCTCCTTCTTCTACTTCTTCTGCTTCACCCTCCAGACTTCACCTTCTCCTTCTCCTTCTTCTACTTCTTCTGATTCACCCTTCAGACTTCACCTTCTCCTTCTCCTTTTTCTGCTTCTTCTGATTCACCCTCCAGACTTCACCTTCTCCTTCTCCTTATTCTGCTTCTTCTGATTCACCCTCCAGACTTCACCTTCTCCTTCTCCTTCTTCTGCTTCTTCTGATTCACCCTCCAGACTTCACCTTCTCCTTCTCCTTCTTCTGCTTCTTCTGATTCACCCTCCAGACTTCACCTTCTCCTTCTCCTTCTTCTGCTTTTTCTGATTCACCCTCCAGACTTCACCTTCTCCTTCTCCTTCTTCTACTTCTTCTGATTCACCCTCCAGACTTCACCTTCTCCTTCTCTTTCTTCTGCTTCTTCTGATTCACCCTCCAGACTTCACCTTCTCCTTCTCCTTCTTCTGATTCTTCTGATTCACCCTCCAGACTTTACCTTCTCCTTCTCCTTCTTCTGCTTCTTCTGATTCACCCTCCTGACTTCACCTTCTCCTTCTCCTTCTTCTACTTCTTCTGATTCACCCTCCTGACTTCACCTTCTCCTTCTCCTTCTTCTACTTCTTCTGCTTCACCCTCCAGACTTCACCTTCTCCTTCTCCTTCTTCTGCTTCTTCTGATTCACCCTCCAGACTTCACCTTCTCCTTCTCTTTCTTCTGCTTCTTCTGATTCACCCTCCAGACTTCACCTTCTCCTTCTCCTTCTTTTGCTTCTTCTGCTTCACACTCCAGACTTCACCTTCTCCTTCTCCTTCTTCTGCTTCTTCTGATTCACCCTCCTTACTTCACCTTCTCCTTCTCCTTCTTCTGCTTCTTCTGATTCACCCTCCTGACTTCACCTTCTCCTTCTCCTTATTCTGCTTCTTCTGTTTCACCCTCCAGACTTCACCTTCTCCTTCTCCTTCTTCTGCTTCTTCTGATTCACCCTCCAGACTTCACCTTCTCCTTCTCCTTCTTCTGCTTCTTCTGATTCACCCTCCAGACTTCACCTTCTCCTTCTCCTTCTTCTACTTCTTCTGATTCACCCTCCAGACTTCACCTTCTCCTTCTCCTTCTTCTACTTCTTCTGCTTCTCCCTCCAGACTTCACCTTCTCCTTCTCCTTCTTCTGCTTCTTCTGATTCACCCTCCAGACTTCACCTTCACCTTCTCCTTCTTCTGATTCTTCTGATTCACCCTCCAGACTTCACCTTCTCCTTCTCCTTCTTCTGCTTCTTATGATTCACCCTCCTGACTTCATCTTCTCCTTCTCCTTCTTCTACTTCTTCTGATTCACCCTCCTGACTTCACCTTCTCCTGCTCCTTCTTCTACTTCTTCTGCTTCACCCTCCAGACTTCACCTTCTCCTTCTCCTTCTTCTACTTCTTCTGATTCACCCTTCAGACTTCACCTTCTCCTTCTCCTTTTTCTGCTTCTTCTGATTCACCCTCCAGACTTCACCTTCTCCTTCTCCTTATTCTGCTTCTTCTGATTCACCCTCCAGACTTCACCTTCTCCTTCTCCTTCTTCTGCTTCTTATGATTCACCCTCCAGCCTTCACCTTCTCCTTCTCCTTCTTCTGCTTCTTCTGATTCACCCTCCAGACTTCACCTTCTCCTTCTCCTTCGTCTACTTCTTCTGATTCACCCTCCAGACTACACCTTCTCCTTCTCCTTCTTCTACTTCTTCTGATTCACCCTCCAGACTTCACCTTCTCCTTCTCCTTCTTCTGTTTCTTCTGATTCACCGTCCAGACTTCACCTTCTCCTTCTCCTTCTTCTACTACTTCTGATTCACCCTCCAGACTTCACCTTCTCCTTCTCTGTTTCTTCTACTTCTTCTGATTCACCCTCCAGACTTCATCTTCTCCTTCTCCTTCTTCTGCTTCTTCTGATTCACCCTCCAGACTTCACCTTCTCCTTCTCCTTCTTCTGCTTCTTCTGATTCACCCCCCAACTTCACCTTCTCCTTCTCCTTCTTCTACTTCTTCTGATTCACCCTCCAGACTTCACCTTCTCCTTCTCCTTCTTCTACTTCTTCTGATTCACCCTCCAGTCTTCACCTTCTCCTTCTTCTGTTTCTTCTGCTTCTCCCTCCAGACTTCACCTTCTCCTTCTCTTTCTTCTGCTTCTTCTGATTCACCCGCCAGACTTCACCTTCTACTTCTCCTTCTTCTGATTCTTCTGATTCAGCCTCCAGACTTCACCTTCTCCTTCTCCTTCTTCTGCTTCATCTGATTCACCCTCCTGACTTCACCTTCTCCTTCTTCTTCTTCTACTTCTTCTGATTCACCCTCCTGACTTCACCTTCTCCTTCTCCTTCTTCTACTTCTTCTGCTTCACCCTCCAGACTTCACCTTCTCCTTCTCCTTCTTCTACTTCTTCTGATTCACCCTCCAGACTTCAACTTCTCCTTCTCCTTCTTCTACTTCTTCTGATTCACCCTCCTGACTTCACCTTCTCCTTCTCCTTCTTCTACTTCTTCTGCTTCACCCTCCAGACTTCACCTTCTCCTTCTCCTTCTTCTGCTTCTTCTGATTCACCCTCCAGACTTCACCTTCTCCTTCTCTTTCTTCTGCTTCTTCTGATTCCCCCTCCAGACTTCACCTTCTCCTTCTCCTTCTTCTGATTCTTCTGATTCACCCTCCAGACTTCACCTTCTTCTTCTCCTTCTTCTGCTTCTTCTGATTCACACTCCTGACTTCACCTTCTCCTTCTCCTTCTTGTACTTCTTCTGATTCACCCTCCTGACTTCACCTTCTCCTTCTCCTTCTTCTACTTCTTCTGCTTCACACTCCAGACTTCACCTTCTCCTTCTCCTTCTTCTACTTCTTCTGATTCACCCTCCAGACTTCACCTTCTCCTTCTCCTTCTTTTGCTTCTCCTGCTTCACACTCCAGACTTCACCTTCTCCTTCTCCTTCTTCTGCTTCTTCTGATTCACCCTCCTGACTTCACCTTCTCCTTCTCCTTATTCTGCTTCTTCTGTTTCACCCTCCAGACTTCACCTTCTCCTTCTCCTTCTTCTGCTTCTTCTGATTCACCCTCCAGACTTCACCTTCTCCTTCTCCTTCTTCTGCTTCTTCTGATTCACCCTCCAGACTTCACCTTCTCCTTCTCCTTCTTCTACTTCTTCTGATTCACCCTCCAGACTTCACCTTCTCCTTCTCCTTCTTCTACTTCTTCTGCTTCTCCCTCCAGACTTCACCTTCTCCTTCTCCTTCTTCTGCTTCTTCTGATTCACCCTCCAGACTTCACCTTCTCCTTCTCCTTCTTCTGATTCTTCTGATTCACCCTCCAGACTTCACCTTCTCCTTCTCCTTCTTCTGCTTCTTATGATTCACCCTCCTGACTTCATCTTCTCCTTCTCCTTCTTCTACTTCTTCTGATACACCCTCCTGACTTCACCTTCTCCTGCTCCTTCTTCTACTTCTTCTGCTTCACCCTCCAGACTTCACCTTCTCCTTCTCCTTCTTCTACTTCTTCTGATTCACCCTTCAGACTTCACCTTCTCCTTCTCCTTTTTCTGCTTCTTCTGATTCACCCTCCAGACTTCACCTTCTCCTTCTCCTTATTCTGCTTCTTCTGATTCACCCTCCAGACTTCACCTTCTCCTTCTCCTTCTTCTGCTTCTTCTGATTCACCCTCCAGACTTCACCTTCTCCTTCTCCTTCTTCTGCTTCTTCTGATTCACCCTCCAGACTTCACCTTCTCCTTCTGCTTCGTCTACTTCTTCTGATTCACCCTCCAGACTACACCTACTCCTTCTCCTTCTTCTACTTCTTCTGATTCACCCTCCAGACTTCACCTTCTCCTTCTCCTTCTTCTGTTTCTTCTGATTCACCGTCCAGACTTCACCTTCTCCTTCTCCTTCTTCTACTACTTCTGATTCACCCTCCAGACTTCACATTCTCCTTCTCCTTCTTCTACTTCTTCTGATTCACCCTCCAGACTTCATCTTCTCCTTCTCCTTCTTCTGCTTCTTCTGATTCATCCTCCAGACTTCACCTTCTCCTTCTCCTTCTTCTGCTTCTTCTGATTCACCCCCCAGACTTCACCTTCTCCTTCTCCTTCTTCTACTTCTTCTGATTCACCCTCCAGACTTCACCTTCTCCTTCTCCTTCTTCTACTTCTTCTGCTTCTCCCTCCAGACTTCACCTTCTCCTTCTCCTTCTTCTGCTTCTTCTGATTCACCCTCCAGACTTCACCTTCTCCTTCTCCTTCTTCTGATTCTTCTGATTCACCCTCCAGACTTCACCTTCTCCTTCTCCTTCTTCTGCTTCTTATGATTCACCCTCCTGACTTCATCTTCTCCTTCTCCTTCTTCTACTTCTTCTGATACACCCTCCTGACTTCACCTTCTCCTGCTCCTTCTTCTACTTCTTCTGCTTCACCCTCCAGACTTCACCTTCTCCTTCTCCTTCTTCTACTTCTTCTGATTCACCCTTCAGACTTCACCTTCTCCTTCTCCTTTTTCTGCTTCTTCTGATTCACCCTCCAGACTTCACCTTCTCCTTCTCCTTATTCTGCTTCTTCTGATTCACCCTCCAGACTTCACCTTCTCCTTCTCCTTCTTCTGCTTCTTCTGATTCACCCTCCAGACTTCACCTTCTCCTTCTCCTTCTTCTGCTTCTTCTGATTCACCCTCCAGACTTCACCTTCTCCTTCTGCTTCGTCTACTTCTTCTGATTCACCCTCCAGACTTCACCTTCTCCTTCTCCTTATTCTGCTTCTTCTGATTCACCCTCCAGACTTCACCTTCTCCTTCTCCTTCTTCTGCTTCTTCTGATTCACCCTCCAGACTTCACCTTCTCCTTCTGCTTCGTCTACTTCTTCTGATTCACCCTCCAGACTACACCTACTCCTTCTCCTTCTTCTACTTCTTCTGATTCACCCTCCAGACTTCACCTTCTCCTTCTCCTTCTTCTACTACTTCTGATTCACCCTCCAGACTTCACATTCTCCTTCTCCTTCTTCTACTTCTTCTGATTCACCCTCCAGACTTCATCTTCTCCTTCTCCTTCTTCTGCTTCTTCTGATTCATCCTCCAGACTTCACCTTCTCCTTCTCCTTCTTCTGCTTCTTCTGATTCACCCCCCAGACTTCACCTTCTCCTTCTCCTTCTTCTACTTCTTCTGATTCACCCTCCAGACTTCACCTTCTCCTTCTCCTTCTTCTACTTCTTCTGATTCACCCTCCAGTCTTCACCTTCTCCTTCTTCTGTTTCTTCTGCTTCTCCCTCCAGACTTCACCTTCTCCTTCTCTTTCTTCTGCTTCTTCTGATTCACCCGCCAGACTTCACCTTCTACTTCTCCTTCTTCTGATTCTTCTGATTCACCCTCCAGACTTCACCTTCTCCTTCTCCTTCTTCTGCTTCATCTGATTCACCCTCCTGACTTCACCTTCTCCTTCTTCTTCTTCTACTTCTTCTGATTCACACTCCTGACTTCACCTTCTCCTTCTCCTTCTTCTACTTCTTCTGCTTCACCCTCCAGACTTCACCTTCTCCTTCTCCTTCTTCTACTTCTTCTGATTCACCCTCCAGACTTCATCTTCTCCTTCTCCTTCTTCTGCTTCTTCTGATTCACCCTCCAGACTTCACCTTCTCCTTCTCCTTATTCTGCTTCTTCTGATTCACCCTCCAGACTTCACCTTCTCCTTCTCCTTATTCTGCTTCTTCTGATTCACCCTCCAGACTTCACCTTCTCCTTCTCCTTCCTCTGCTTCTTCTGATTCACCCTCCAGACTTCACCTTCTCCTTCTCCTTCTTCTGATTCTTCTGATTCACCCTCCAGACTTCACCTTCTCCTTCTCCTTCTTCTGCTTCTTCTGATTCACCCTCCTGACTTCACCTTCTCCTTCTCCTTCTTCTACTTCTTCTGATTCACCCTCCTGACTTCACCTTCTCCTTCTCCTTCTTCTACTTCTTCTGCTTCACCCTCCAGACTTCACCTTCTCCTTCTCCTTCTTCTACTTCTTCTGATTCACCCTCCAGACTTCACCTTCTCCTTCTCCTTCTTCTGCTTCTTCTGATTCACCCTCCAGACTTCACCTTCTCCTTCTCCTTATTCTGCTTCTTCTGATTCACCCTCTAGACTTCACCTTCTCCTTCTCCTTCTTCTGCTTCTTCTGATTCACACTCCAGACTTCACCTTCTCCTTCTCCTTCTTCTACTTCTTCTGATTCACCCTCCAGAGTTCACCTTCTCCTTCTCCTTCTTCTGCTTCTTCTGATTCACCCTCCAGACTTCACCTTCTCCTTCTCCTTCTTCTGATTCTTCTGATTCACCCTCCAGACTTCACCTTCTCCTTCTCCTTCTTCTGCTTCTTCTGATTCACCCTCCTGACTTCACCTTCTCCTTCTCCTTCTTCTACTTCTTCTGATTCACCCTCCTGACTTCACCTTCTCCTTCTCCTTCTTCTACTTCTTCTGCTTCACCCTCCAGACTTCACCTTCTCCTTCTCCTTATTCTACTTCTTCTGATTCACCCTCCAGACTTGACCTTCTCCTTCTCCTTCTTCTACTTCTTCTGATTCACCCTCCAGACTTCACCTTCTCCTTCTCCTTCTTCTGCTTCTTCTGCTTCACCGTCCTGACTTCACCTTCTCCTTCTCCTTCTTTTACTTCTTCTGCTTCATCCCCCTGACATCACCTGCTCCTTCTCCTTCTTCTGCTTCTTCTGATTCACCCTCCTAACTTCACCTTCTCCTTCTCCTTCTTCTGCTTCTTCTGATTCACCCTCCTGACTTCACCTTCTCCTTCTCCTTCTTCTGCTTCTTCTGATTCACCCTCCAGACTTCACCTTCTCCTTCTCCTTCTTCTGCTTCTTCTGATTCACCCTCCAGACTTCACCTTCTCCTTCTCCTTCTTCTGCTTCTTCTGATTCACCCTCCAGACCTCTCCTTCTCCTTCTCCTTCTTCTACTTCTTCTGATTCACCCTCCAGACTTCATCTTCTCCTTCTCCTTCTTCTGCTTCTTCTGATTCACCCTCCTGACTTCACCTTCTCCTTCTCCTTCTTGTACTTCTTCTGATTCACCCTCCTGACTTCACCTTCTCCTTCTCCTTCTTCTACTTCTTCTGCTTCACACTCCAGACTTCACCTTCTCCTTCTCCTTCTTCTACTTCTTCTGATTCACCCTCCAGACTTCACCTTCTCCTTCTCCTTCTTTTGCTTCTTCTGCTTCACACTCCAGACTTCACCTTCTCCTTCTCCTTCTTCTGCTTCTTCTGATTCACCCTCCTTACTTCACCTTCTCCTTCTCCTTCTTCTGCTTCTTCTGATTCACCCTCCTGACTTCACCTTCTCCTTCTCCTTATTCTGCTTCTTCTGTTTCACCCTCCAGACTTCACCTTCTCCTTCTCCTTCTTCTGCTTCTTCTGATTCACCCTCCAGACTTCACCTTCTCCTTCTCCTTCTTCTGCTTCTTCTGATTCACCCTCCAGACTTCACCTTCTCCTTCTCCTTCTTCTACTTCTTCTGATTCACCCTCCAGACTTCACCTTCTCCTTCTCCTTCTTCTACTTCTTCTGCTTCTCCCTCCAGACTTCACCTTCTCCTTCTCCTTCTTCTGCTTCTTCTGATTCACCCTCCAGACTTCACCTTCTCCTTCTCCTTCTTCTGATTCTTCTGATTCACCCTCCAGACTTCACCTTCTCCTTCTCCTTCTTCTGCTTCTTATGATTCACCCTCCTGACTTCATCTTCTCCTTCTCCTTCTTCTACTTCTTCTGATACACCCTCCTGACTTCACCTTCTCCTGTTCCTTCTTCTACTTCTTCTGCTTCACCCTCCAGACTTCACCTTCTCCTTCTCCTTCTTCTACTTCTTCTGATTCACCCTTCAGACTTCACCTTCTCCTTCTCCTTTTTCTGCTTCTTCTGATTCACCCTCCAGACTTCACCTTCTCCTTCTCCTTATTCTGCTTCTTCTGATTCACCCTCCAGACTTCACCTTCTCCTTCTCCTTCTTCTGCTTCTTCTGATTCACCCTCCAGACTTCACCTTCTCCTTCTCCTTCTTCTGCTTCTTCTGATTCACCCTGCAGACTTCACCTTCTCCTTCTGCTTCGTCTACTTCTTCTGATTCACCCTCCAGACTACACCTACTCCTTCTCCTTCTTCTACTTCTTCTGATTCACCCTCCAGACTTCACCTTCTCCTTCTCCTTCTTCTGTTTCTTCTGATTCACCGTCCAGACTTCACCTTCTCCTTCTCCTTCTTCTACTACTTCTGATTCACCCTCCAGACTTCACATTCTCCTTCTCCTTCTTCTACTTCTTCTGATTCACCCTCCAGACTTCATCTTCTCCTTCTCCTTCTTCTGCTTCTTCTGATTCATCCTCCAGACTTCACCTTCTCCTTCTCCTTCTTCTGCTTCTTCTGATTCACCCCCCAGACTTCACCTTCTCCTTCTCCTTCTTCTACTTCTTCTGATTCACCCTCCAGACTTCACCTTCTCCTTCTCCTTCTTCTACTTCTTCTGATTCACCCTCCAGTCTTCACCTTCTCCTTCTTCTGTTTCTTCTGCTTCTCCCTCCAGACTTCACCTTCTCCTTCTCTTTCTTCTGCTTCTTCTGATTCACCCGCCAGACTTCACCTTCTACTTCTCCTTCTTCTGATTCTTCTGATTCACCCTCCAGACTTCACCTTCTCCTTCTCCTTCTTCTGCTTCATCTGATTCACCCTCCTGACTTCACCTTCTCCTTCTTCTTCTTCTACTTCTTCTGATTCACACTCCTGACTTCACCTTCTCCTTCTCCTTCTTCTACTTCTTCTGCTTCACCCTCCAGACTTCACCTTCTCCTTCTCCTTCTTCTACTTCTTCTGATTCACCCTCCAGACTTCATCTTCTCCTTCTCCTTCTTCTGCTTCTTCTGATTCACCCTCCAGACTTCACCTTCTCCTTCTCCTTATTCTGCTTCTTCTGATTCACCCTCCAGACTTCACCTTCTCCTTCTCCTTATTCTGCTTCTTCTGATTCACCCTCCAGACTTCACCTTCTCCTTCTCCTTCCTCTGCTTCTTCTGATTCACCCTCCAGACTTCACCTTCTCCTTCTCCTTCTTCTGATTCTTCTGATTCACCCTCCAGACTTCACCTTCTCCTTCTCCTTCTTCTGCTTCTTCTGATTCACCCTCCTGACTTCACCTTCTCCTTCTCCTTCTTCTACTTCTTCTGATTCACCCTCCTGACTTCACCTTCTCCTTCTCCTTCTTCTACTTCTTCTGCTTCACCCTCCAGACTTCACCTTCTCCTTCTCCTTCTTCTACTTCTTCTGATTCACCCTCCAGACTTCACCTTCTCCTTCTCCTTCTTCTGCTTCTTCTGATTCACCCTCCAGACTTCACCTTCTCCTTCTCCTTATTCTGCTTCTTCTGATTCACCCTCTAGACTTCACCTTCTCCTTCTCCTTCTTCTGCTTCTTCTGATTCACACTCCAGACTTCACCTTCTCCTTCTCCTTCTTCTACTTCTTCTGATTCACCCTCCAGAGTTCACCTTCTCCTTCTCCTTCTTCTGCTTCTTCTGATTCACCCTCCAGACTTCACCTTCTCCTTCTCCTTCTTCTGATTCTTCTGATTCACCCTCCAGACTTCACCTTCTCCTTCTCCTTCTTCTGCTTCTTCTGATTCACCCTCCTGACTTCACCTTCTCCTTCTCCTTCTTCTACTTCTTCTGATTCACCCTCCTGACTTCACCTTCTCCTTCTCCTTCTTCTACTTCTTCTGCTTCACCCTCCAGACTTCACCTTCTCCTTCTCCTTATTCTACTTCTTCTGATTCACCCTCCAGACTTGACCTTCTCCTTCTCCTTCTTCTACTTCTTCTGATTCACCCTCCAGACTTCACCTTCTCCTTCTCCTTCTTCTGCTTCTTCTGCTTCACCGTCCTGACTTCACCTTCTCCTTCTCCTTCTTTTACTTCTTCTGCTTCATCCCCCTGACATCACCTGCTCCTTCTCCTTCTTCTGCTTCTTCTGATTCACCCTCCTAACTTCACCTTCTCCTTCTCCTTCTTCTGCTTCTTCTGATTCACCCTCCTGACTTCACCTTCTCCTTCTCCTTCTTCTGCTTCTTCTGATTCACCCTCCAGACTTCACCTTCTCCTTCTCCTTCTTCTGCTTCTTCTGATTCACCCTCCAGACTTCACCTTCTCCTTCTCCTTCTTCTGCTTCTTCTGATTCACCCTCCAGACCTCACCTTCTCCTTCTCCTTCTTCTACTTCTTCTGATTCACCCTCCAGACTTCATCTTCTCCTTCTCCTTCTTCTGCTTCTTCTGATTCACCCTCCAGACTTCACCTTCTCCTTCTCCTTCTTCTGCTTCTTCTGATTCACCCTCCAGACTTCACCTTCTCCTTCTCCTTCTTCTACTTCTTCTGATTCACCCTCCAGACTTCACCTTCTCCTTCTCCTTCTTCTACTTCTTCTGATTCACCCTCCAGTCTTCACCTTCTCCTTCTCCTTCTTCTGTTTCTTCTGCTTCACCCTCCAGACTTCACCTTCTCCTTCTCTTTCTTCTGCTTCTTCTGATTCACCCTCCAGACTTCACCTTCTCCTTCTCCTTCTTCTGATTCTTCTGATTCACCCTCCAGACTTCACCTTCTCCTTCTCCTTCTTCTGCTTCTTCTGATTCAGCCTCCTGACTTCACCTTCTCCTTCTCCTTCTTCTACTTCTTCTGATTCACCCTCCTGACTTCACCTTCTCCTTCTCCTTCTTCTACTTCTTCTGCTTCACCCTCCAGACTTCACCTTCTCCTTCTCCTTCTTCTACTTCTTCTGATTCACCCTTCAGACTTCACCTTCTCCTTCTCCTTTTTCTGCTTCTTCTGATTCACCCTCCAGACTTCACCTTCTCCTTCTCCTTATTCTGCTTCTTCTGATTCACCCTCCAGACTTCACCTTCTCCTTCTCCTTCTTCTGCTTCTTCTGATTCACCCTCCAGACTTCACCTTCTCCTTCTCCTTCTTCTGCTTCTTCTGATTCACCCTCCAGACTTCACCTTCTCCTTCTCCTTCTTCTGCTTTTTCTGATTCACCCTCCAGACTTCACCTTCTCCTTCTCCTTCTTCTACTTCTTCTGATTCACCCTCCAGACTTCACCTTCTCCTTCTCTTTCTTCTGCTTCTTCTGATTCACCCTCCAGACTTCACCTTCTCCTTCTCCTTCTTCTGATTCTTCTGATTCACCCTCCAGACTTCACCTTCTCTTTCTCCTTCCTCTGCTTCTTCTGATTCACCCTCATGACTTCACCTTCTCCTTCTCCTTCTACTTCTTCTGATTCACCCTCCTGACTTCACCTTCTCCTTCTCCTTCTACTACTTCTTCTGCTTCACCCTCCAGACTTCACCTTCTCCTTCTCCTTCTTCTACTTCTTCTGATTCACCCTCCAGACTTCACCTTCTCCTTCTCCTTCTTCTACTTCTTCTGATTCACCCTCCTGACTTCACCTTCTCCTTCTCCTTCTTCTACTTCTTCTGATTCACACTCCAGACTTCACCTTCTCCTTCTCCTTCTTCTACTTCTTCTGATTCACCCTCCAGACTTCACCTTCTCCTTCTCTTTCTTCTGCTTCTTCTGATTCACCCTCCAGACTTCACCTTCTCCTGCTCCTTCTTCTGATTCTTCTGATTCACCCTCCAGACTTCACCTTCTCCTTCTCCTTCTTCTGCTTCTTCTGATTCACCCTCCAGACTTCACCTTCTCCTTCTCCTTATTCTGCTTCTTCTGATTCACCCTCTAGACTTCACCTTCTCCTTCTCCTTCTTCTGCTTCTTCTGATTCACACTCCAGACTTCACCTTCTCCTTCTCCTTCTTCTACTTCTTCTGATTCACCCTCCAGACTTCACCTTCTCCTTCTCTTTCTTCTGCTTCTTCTGATTCACCCTCCAGACTTCACCTTCTCCTTCTCCTTCTTCTGATTCTTCTGATTCACCCTCCAGACTTCACCTTCTCCTTCTCCTTCTTCTGCTTCTTCTGATTCACCCTCCTGACTTCACCTTCTCCTTCTCCTTCTTCTACTTCTTCTGATTCACCCTCCTGATTTCACCTTCTCCGTCTCCTTCTTCTACTTCTTCTGCTTCACCCTCCAGACTTCACCTTCTCCTTCTCCTTATTCTACTTCTTCTGATTCACCCTCCAGACTTGACCTTCTCCTTCTCCTTCTTCTACTTCTTCTGATTCACCCTCCCGACTTCACCTTCTCCTTCTCCTTCTTCTGCTTCTTCTGCTTCACCGTCCTGACTTCACCTTCTCCTTCTCCTTCTTCTACTTCTTCTGCTTCATCCCCCTGACATCACCTGCTCCTTCTCCTTCTTCTGCTTCTTCTGATTCACCCTCCTAACTTCACCTTCTCCTTCTCCTTCTTCTGCTTCTTCTGCTTCACCCTCCTGACTTCACCTTCTCCTTCTCCTTCTTCTGCTTCTTCTGATTCACCCTCCAGACTTCACCTTCTCCTTCTCCTTCTTCTGCTTCTTCTGATTCACCCTCCAGACTTCACCTTCTCCTTCTCCTTCTTCTGCTTCTTCTGATTCACCCTCCAGACCTCACCTTCTCCTTCTCCTTCTTCTACTTCTTCTGATTCAACCTCCAGACTTCATCTTCTCCTTCTCCTTCTTCTGCTTCTTCTGATTCACCCTCCAGACTTCACCTTCTCCTTCTCCTTCTTCTGCTTCTTCTGATTCACCCTCCAGACTTCACCTTCTCCTTCTCCTTCTTCTACTTCTTCTGATTCACCCTCCAGACTTCACCTTCTCCTTCTCCTTCTTCTACTTCTTCTGATTCACCCTCCAGTCTTCACCTTCTCCTTCTCCTTCTTCTGTTTCTTCTGCTTCACCCTCCAGACTTCACCTTCTCCTTCTCTTTCTTCTGCTTCTTCTGATTCACCCTCCAGACTTCACCTTCTCCTTCTCCTTCTTCTGATTCTTCTGATTCACCCTCCAGACTTCACCTTCTCCTTCTCCTTCTTCTGCTTCTTCTGATTCACCCTCCTGACTTCACCTTCTCCTTCTCCTTCTTCTACTTCTTCTGATTCACCCTCCTGACTTCACCTTCTCCTTCTCCTTCTTCTACTTCTTCTGCTTCACCCTCCAGACTTCACCTTCTCCTTCTCCTTCTTCTACTTCTTCTGATTCACCCTTCAGACTTCACCTTCTCCTTCTCCTTTTTCTGCTTCTTCTGATTCACCCTCCAGACTTCACCTTCTCCTTCTCCTTATTCTGCTTCTTCTGATTCACCCTCCAGACTTCACCTTCTCCTTCTCCTTCTTCTGCTTCTTCTGATTCACCCTCCAGACTTCACCTTCTCCTTCTCCTTCTTCTGCTTCTTCTGATTCACCCTCCAGACTTCACCTTCTCCTTCTCCTTCTTCTGCTTTTTCTGATTCACCCTCCAGACTTCACCTTCTCCTTCTCCTTCTTCTACTTCTTCTGATTCACCCTCCAGACTTCACCTTCTCCTTCTCTTTCTTCTGCTTCTTCTGATTCACCCTCCAGACTTCACCTTCTCCTTCTCCTTCTTCTGATTCTTCTGATTCACCCTCCAGACTTCACCTTCTCTTTCTCCTTCTTCTGCTTCTTCTGATTCACCCTCCTGACTTCACCTTCTCCTTCTCCTTCTTCTACTTCTTCTGATTCACCCTCCTGACTTCACCTTCTCCTTCTCCTTCTACTACTTCTTCTGCTTCACCCTCCAGACTTCACCTTCTCCTTCTCCTTCTTCTACTTCTTCTGATTCACCCTCCAGACTTCACCTTCTCCTTCTCCTTCTTCTACTTCTTCTGATTCACCCTCCTGACTTCACCTTCTCCTTCTCCTTCTTCTACTTCTTCTGCTTCACCCTCCAGACTTCACCTTCTCCTTCTCCTTCTTCTACTTCTTCTGATTCACCCTTCAGACTTCACCTTCTCCTTCTCCTTTTTCTGCTTCTTCTGATTCACCCTCCAGACTTCACCTTCTCCTTCTCCTTATTCTTCTTCTTCTGATTCACCCTCCAGACTTCACCTTCTCCTTCTCCTTCTTCTGCTTCTTCTGATTCACCCTCCAGACTTCACCTTCTCCTTTTCCTTCTTCTGCTTCTTCTGATTCACCCTCCAGACTTCATCTTCTCCTTCTCCTTCTTCTGCTTCTTCTGATTCATCCTCCAGACTTCACCTTCTCCTTCTCCTTCTTCTGCTTCTTCTGATTCACCCCCCAGACTTCACCTTCTCCTTCTCCTTCTTCTACTTCTTCTGATTCACCCTCCAGACTTCACCTTCTCCTTCTCCTTCTTCTACTTCTTCTGATTCACCCTCCAGTCTTCACCTTCTCCTTCTTCTGTTTCTTCTGCTTCTCCCTCCAGACTTCACCTTCTCCTTCTCTTTCTTCTGCTTCTTCTGATTCACCCGCCAGACTTCACCTTCTACTTCTCCTTCTTCTGATTCTTCTGATTCACCCTCCAGACTTCACCTTCTCCTTCTCCTTCTTCTGCTTCATCTGATTCACCCTCCTGACTTCACCTTCTCCTTCTTCTTCTTCTACTTCTTCTGATTCACACTCCTGACTTCACCTTCTCCTTCTCCTTCTTCTACTTCTTCTGCTTCACCCTCCAGACTTCACCTTCTCCTTCTCCTTCTTCTACTTCTTCTGATTCACCCTCCAGACTTCATCTTCTCCTTCTCCTTCTTCTGCTTCTTCTGATTCACCCTCCAGACTTCACCTTCTCCTTCTCCTTATTCTGCTTCTTCTGATTCACCCTCCAGACTTCACCTTCTCCTTCTCCTTATTCTGCTTCTTCTGATTCACCCTCCAGACTTCACCTTCTCCTTCTCCTTCCTCTGCTTCTTCTGATTCACCCTCCAGACTTCACCTTCTCCTTCTCCTTCTTCTGATTCTTCTGATTCACCCTCCAGACTTCACCTTCTCCTTCTCCTTCTTCTGCTTCTTCTGATTCACCCTCCTGACTTCACCTTCTCCTTCTCCTTCTTCTACTTCTTCTGATTCACCCTCCTGACTTCACCTTCTCCTTCTCCTTCTTCTACTTCTTCTGCTTCACCCTCCAGACTTCACCTTCTCCTTCTCCTTCTTCTACTTCTTCTGATTCACCCTCCAGACTTCACCTTCTCCTTCTCCTTCTTCTGCTTCTTCTGATTCACCCTCCAGACTTCACCTTCTCCTTCTCCTTATTCTGCTTCTTCTGATTCACCCTCTAGACTTCACCTTCTCCTTCTCCTTCTTCTGCTTCTTCTGATTCACACTCCAGACTTCACCTTCTCCTTCTCCTTCTTCTACTTCTTCTGATTCACCCTCCAGAGTTCACCTTCTCCTTCTCCTACTTCTGCTTCTTCTGATTCACCCTCCAGACTTCACCTTCTCCTTCTCCTTCTTCTGATTCTTCTGATTCACCCTCCAGACTTCACCTTCTCCTTCTCCTTCTTCTGCTTCTTCTGATTCACCCTCCTGACTTCACCTTCTCCTTCTCCTTCTTCTACTTCTTCTGATTCACCCTCCTGACTTCACCTTCTCCTTCTCCTTCTTCTACTTCTTCTGCTTCACCCTCCAGACTTCACCTTCTCCTTCTCCTTATTCTACTTCTTCTGATTCACCCTCCAGACTTGACCTTCTCCTTCTCCTTCTTCTACTTCTTCTGATTCACCCTCCAGACTTCACCTTCTCCTTCTCCTTCTTCTGCTTCTTCTGCTTCACCGTCCTGACTTCACCTTCTCCTTCTCCTTCTTTTACTTCTTCTGCTTCATCCCCCTGACATCACCTGCTCCTTCTCCTTCTTCTGCTTCTTCTGATTCACCCTCCTAACTTCACCTTCTCCTTCTCCTTCTTCTGCTTCTTCTGATTCACCCTCCTGACTTCACCTTCTCCTTCTCCTTCTTCTGCTTCTTCTGATTCACCCTCCAGACTTCACCTTCTCCTTCTCCTTCTTCTGCTTCTTCTGATTCACCCTCCAGACTTCACCTTCTCCTTCTCCTTCTTCTGCTTCTTCTGATTCACCCTCCAGACCTCACCTTCTCCTTCTCCTTCTTCTACTTCTTCTGATTCACCCTCCAGACTTCATCTTCTCCTTCTCCTTCTTCTGCTTCTTCTGATTCACCCTCCAGACTTCACCTTCTCCTTCTCCTTCTTCTGCTTCTTCTGATTCACCCTCCAGACTTCACCTTCTCCTTCTCCTTCTTCTACTTCTTCTGATTCACCCTCCAGACTTCACCTTCTCCTTCTCCTTCTTCTACTTCTTCTGATTCACCCTCCAGTCTTCACCTTCTCCTTCTCCTTCTTCTGTTTCTTCTGCTTCACCCTCCAGACTTCACCTTCTCCTTCTCTTTCTTCTGCTTCTTCTGATTCACCCTCCAGACTTCACCTTCTCCTTCTCCTTCTTCTGATTCTTCTGATTCACCCTCCAGACTTCACCTTCTCCTTCTCCTTCTTCTGCTTCTTCTGATTCAGCCTCCTGACTTCACCTTCTCCTTCTCCTTCTTCTACTTCTTCTGATTCACCCTCCTGACTTCACCTTCTCCTTCTCCTTCTTCTACTTCTTCTGCTTCACCCTCCAGACTTCACCTTCTCCTTCTCCTTCTTCTACTTCTTCTGATTCACCCTTCAGACTTCACCTTCTCCTTCTCCTTTTTCTGCTTCTTCTGATTCACCCTCCAGACTTCACCTTCTCCTTCTCCTTATTCTGCTTCTTCTGATTCACCCTCCAGACTTCACCTTCTCCTTCTCCTTCTTCTGCTTCTTCTGATTCACCCTCCAGACTTCACCTTCTCCTTCTCCTTCTTCTGCTTCTTCTGATTCACCCTCCAGACTTCACCTTCTCCTTCTCCTTCTTCTGCTTTTTCTGATTCACCCTCCAGACTTCACCTTCTCCTTCTCCTTCTTCTACTTCTTCTGATTCACCCTCCAGACTTCACCTTCTCCTTCTCTTTCTTCTGCTTCTTCTGATTCACCCTCCAGACTTCACCTTCTCCTTCTCCTTCTTCTGATTCTTCTGATTCACCCTCCAGACTTCACCTTCTCTTTCTCCTTCCTCTGCTTCTTCTGATTCACCCTCATGACTTCACCTTCTCCTTCTCCTTCTACTTCTTCTGATTCACCCTCCTGACTTCACCTTCTCCTTCTCCTTCTACTACTTCTTCTGCTTCACCCTCCAGACTTCACCTTCTCCTTCTCCTTCTTCTACTTCTTCTGATTCACCCTCCAGACTTCACCTTCTCCTTCTCCTTCTTCTACTTCTTCTGATTCACCCTCCTGACTTCACCTTCTCCTTCTCCTTCTTCTACTTCTTCTGATTCACACTCCAGACTTCACCTTCTCCTTCTCCTTCTTCTACTTCTTCTGATTCACCCTCCAGACTTCACCTTCTCCTTCTCTTTCTTCTGCTTCTTCTGATTCACCCTCCAGACTTCACCTTCTCCTGCTCCTTCTTCTGATTCTTCTGATTCACCCTCCAGACTTCACCTTCTCCTTCTCCTTCTTCTGCTTCTTCTGATTCACCCTCCAGACTTCACCTTCTCCTTCTCCTTATTCTGCTTCTTCTGATTCACCCTCTAGACTTCACCTTCTCCTTCTCCTTCTTCTGCTTCTTCTGATTCACACTCCAGACTTCACCTTCTCCTTCTCCTTCTTCTACTTCTTCTGATTCACCCTCCAGACTTCACCTTCTCCTTCTCTTTCTTCTGCTTCTTCTGATTCACCCTCCAGACTTCACCTTCTCCTTCTCCTTCTTCTGATTCTTCTGATTCACCCTCCAGACTTCACCTTCTCCTTCTCCTTCTTCTGCTTCTTCTGATTCACCCTCCTGACTTCACCTTCTCCTTCTCCTTCTTCTACTTCTTCTGATTCACCCTCCTGATTTCACCTTCTCCGTCTCCTTCTTCTACTTCTTCTGCTTCACCCTCCAGACTTCACCTTCTCCTTCTCCTTATTCTACTTCTTCTGATTCACCCTCCAGACTTGACCTTCTCCTTCTCCTTCTTCTACTTCTTCTGATTCACCCTCCCGACTTCACCTTCTCCTTCTCCTTCTTCTGCTTCTTCTGCTTCACCGTCCTGACTTCACCTTCTCCTTCTCCTTCTTCTACTTCTTCTGCTTCATCCCCCTGACATCACCTGCTCCTTCTCCTTCTTCTGCTTCTTCTGATTCACCCTCCTAACTTCACCTTCTCCTTCTCCTTCTTCTGCTTCTTCTGCTTCACCCTCCTGACTTCACCTTCTCCTTCTCCTTCTTCTGCTTCTTCTGATTCACCCTCCAGACTTCACCTTCTCCTTCTCCTTCTTCTGCTTCTTCTGATTCACCCTCCAGACTTCACCTTCTCCTTCTCCTTCTTCTGCTTCTTCTGATTCACCCTCCAGACCTCACCTTCTCCTTCTCCTTCTTCTACTTCTTCTGATTCAACCTCCAGACTTCATCTTCTCCTTCTCCTTCTTCTGCTTCTTCTGATTCACCCTCCAGACTTCACCTTCTCCTTCTCCTTCTTCTGCTTCTTCTGATTCACCCTCCAGACTTCACCTTCTCCTTCTCCTTCTTCTACTTCTTCTGATTCACCCTCCAGACTTCACCTTCTCCTTCTCCTTCTTCTACTTCTTCTGATTCACCCTCCAGTCTTCACCTTCTCCTTCTCCTTCTTCTGTTTCTTCTGCTTCACCCTCCAGACTTCACCTTCTCCTTCTCTTTCTTCTGCTTCTTCTGATTCACCCTCCAGACTTCACCTTCTCCTTCTCCTTCTTCTGATTCTTCTGATTCACCCTCCAGACTTCACCTTCTCCTTCTCCTTCTTCTGCTTCTTCTGATTCACCCTCCTGACTTCACCTTCTCCTTCTCCTTCTTCTACTTCTTCTGATTCACCCTCCTGACTTCACCTTCTCCTTCTCCTTCTTCTACTTCTTCTGCTTCACCCTCCAGACTTCACCTTCTCCTTCTCCTTCTTCTACTTCTTCTGATTCACCCTTCAGACTTCACCTTCTCCTTCTCCTTTTTCTGCTTCTTCTGATTCACCCTCCAGACTTCACCTTCTCCTTCTCCTTATTCTGCTTCTTCTGATTCACCCTCCAGACTTCACCTTCTCCTTCTCCTTCTTCTGCTTCTTCTGATTCACCCTCCAGACTTCACCTTCTCCTTCTCCTTCTTCTGCTTCTTCTGATTCACCCTCCAGACTTCACCTTCTCCTTCTCCTTCTTCTGCTTTTTCTGATTCACCCTCCAGACTTCACCTTCTCCTTCTCCTTCTTCTACTTCTTCTGATTCACCCTCCAGACTTCACCTTCTCCTTCTCTTTCTTCTGCTTCTTCTGATTCACCCTCCAGACTTCACCTTCTCCTTCTCCTTCTTCTGATTCTTCTGATTCACCCTCCAGACTTCACCTTCTCTTTCTCCTTCTTCTGCTTCTTCTGATTCACCCTCCTGACTTCACCTTCTCCTTCTCCTTCTTCTACTTCTTCTGATTCACCCTCCTGACTTCACCTTCTCCTTCTCCTTCTACTACTTCTTCTGCTTCACCCTCCAGACTTCACCTTCTCCTTCTCCTTCTTCTACTTCTTCTGATTCACCCTCCAGACTTCACCTTCTCCTTCTCCTTCTTCTACTTCTTCTGATTCACCCTCCTGACTTCACCTTCTCCTTCTCCTTCTTCTACTTCTTCTGCTTCACCCTCCAGACTTCACCTTCTCCTTCTCCTTCTTCTACTTCTTCTGATTCACCCTTCAGACTTCACCTTCTCCTTCTCCTTTTTCTGCTTCTTCTGATTCACCCTCCAGACTTCACCTTCTCCTTCTCCTTATTCTTCTTCTTCTGATTCACCCTCCAGACTTCACCTTCTCCTTCTCCTTCTTCTGCTTCTTCTGATTCACCCTCCAGACTTCACCTTCTCCTTTTCCTTCTTCTGCTTCTTCTGATTCACCCTCCAGACTTCACCTTCTCCTTCTCCTTCTTCTGCTTTTTCTGATTCACCCTCCAGACTTCACCTTCTCCTTCTCCTTCTTCTACTTCTTCTGATTCACCCTCCAGACTTCACCTTCTCCTTCTCTTTCTTCTGCTTCTTCTGATTCACCCTCCAGACTTCACCTTCTCCTTCTCCTTCTTCTGATTCTTCTGATTCACCGTCCAGACTTCACCTTCTCCTTCTCCTTCTTCTGCTTCTTCTGATTCACCCTCCTGACTTCACCTTCTCCTTCTCCTTCTTCTACTTCTTCTGATTCACCCTCCTGACTTCACCTTCTCCTTCTCCTTCTTCTACTTCTTCTGCTTCACCCTCCAGACTTCACCTTCTCCTTCTCCTTCTTCTGCTTCTTCTGATTCACCCTCCAGACTTCACCTTCTCCTTCTCCTTCTTTTGCTTCTTCTGCTACACACTCCAGACTTCACCTTCTCCTTCTCCTTCTTCTGCTTCTTCTGATTCACCCTCCTTACTTCACCTTCTCCTTCTCCTTCTTCTGCTTCTTCTGATTCACCCTCCTGACTTCACCTTCTCCTTCTCCTTATTCTGCTTCTTCTGTTTCACCCTCCAGACTTCACCTTCTCCTTCTCCTTCTTCTGCTTCTTCTGATTCACCCTCCAGACTTCACCTTCTCCTTCTCCTTCTTCTACTTCTTCTGATTCACCCTCCAGACTTCACCTTCTCCTTCTCCTTCTTCTGCTTCTTCTGGTACACCCTCCAGACTTCACCTTCTCCTTCTCCTTCGTCTACTTCTTCTGATTCACCCTCCAGACTACACCTTCTCCTTCTCCTTCTTCTACTTCTTCTGATTCACCCTCCAGACTTCACCTTCTCCTTCTCTTTCTTCTGCTTCTTCTGATTCACCCTCCAGACTTCACCTTCTCCTGCTCCTTCTTCTGATTCTTCTGATTCACCCTCCAGACTTCACCTTCTCCTTCTCCTTCTTCTGCTTCTTCTGATTCACCCTCCAGACTTCACCTTCTCCTTCTCCTTATTCTGCTTCTTCTGATTCACCCTCTAGACTTCACCTTCTCCTTCTCCTTCTTCTGCTTCTTCTGATTTACACTCCAGACTTCACCTTCTCCTTCTCCTTCTTCTACTTCTTCTGATTCACCCTCCAGACTTCACCTTCTCCTTCTCTTTCTTCTGCTTCTTCTGATTCACCCTCCAGACTTCACCTTCTCCTTCTCCTTCTTCTGATTCTTCTGATTCACCCTCCAGACTTCACCTTCTCCTTCTCCTTCTTCTGCTTCTTCTGATTCACCCTCCTGACTTCACCTTCTCCTTCTCCTTCTTCTACTTCTTCTGATTCACCCTCCTGACTTCACCTTCTCCGTCTCCTTCTTCTACTTCTTCTGCTTCACCCTCCAGACTTCACCTTCTCCTTCTCCTTATTCTACTTCTTCTGATTCACCCTCCAGACTTGACCTTCTCCTTCTCCTTCTTCTACTTCTTCTGATTCACCCTCCCGACTTCACCTTCTCCTTCTCCTTCTTCTGCTTCTTCTGCTTCACCGTCCTGACTTCACCTTCTCCTTCTCCTTCTTCTACTTCTTCTGCTTCATCCCCCTGACATCACCTGCTCCTTCTCCTTCTTCTGCTTCTTCTGATTCACCCTCCTAACTTCACCTTCTCCTTCTCCTTCTTCTGCTTCTTCTGCTTCACCCTCCTGACTTCACCTTCTCCTTCTCCTTCTTCTGCTTCTTCTGATTCACCCTCCAGACTTCACCTTCTCCTTCTCCTTCTTCTGCTTCTTCTGATTCACCCTCCAGACTTCACCTTCTCCTTCTCCTTCTTCTGCTTCTTCTGATTCACCCTCCAGACCTCACCTTCTCCTTCTCCTTCTTCTACTTCTTCTGATTCAACCTCCAGACTTCATCTTCTCCTTCTCCTTCTTCTGCTTCTTCTGATTCACCCTCCAGACTTCACCTTCTCCTTCTCCTTCTTCTGCTTCTTCTGATTCACCCTCCAGACTTCACCTTCTCCTTCTCCTTCTTCTACTTCTTCTGATTCACCCTCCAGACTTCACCTTCTCCTTCTCCTTCTTCTACTTCTTCTGATTCACCCTCCAGTCTTCACCTTCTCCTTCTCCTTCTTCTGTTTCTTCTGCTTCACCCTCCAGACTTCACCTTCTCCTTCTCTTTCTTCTGCTTCTTCTGATTCACCCTCCAGACTTCACCTTCTCCTTCTCCTTCTTCTGATTCTTCTGATTCACCCTCCAGACTTCACCTACTCCTTCTCCTTCTTCTGCTTCTTCTGATTCACCCTCCTGACTTCACCTTCTCCTTCTCCTTCTTCTACTTCTTCTGATTCACCCTCCTGACTTCACCTTCTCCTTCTCCTTCTTCTACTTCTTCTGCTTCACCCTCCAGACTTCACCTTCTCCTTCTCCTTCTTCTACTTCTTCTGATTCACCCTTCAGACTTCACCTTCTCCTTCTCCTTTTTCTGCTTCTTCTGATTCACCCTCCAGACTTCACCTTCTCCTTCTCCTTATTCTGCTTCTTCTGATTCACCCTCCAGACTTCACCTTCTCCTTCTCCTTCTTCTGCTTCTTCTGATTCACCCTCCAGACTTCACCTTCTCCTTCTCCTTCTTCTGCTTCTTCTGATTCACCCTCCAGACTTCACCTTCTCCTTCTCCTTCTTCTGCTTTTTCTGATTCACCCTCCAGACTTCACCTTCTCCTTCTCCTTCTTCTACTTCTTCTGATTCACCCTCCAGACTTCACCTTCTCCTTCTCTTTCTTCTGCTTCTTCTGATTCACCCTCCAGACTTCACCTTCTCCTTCTCCTTCTTCTGATTCTTCTGATTCACCCTCCAGACTTCACCTTCTCTTTCTCCTTCTTCTGCTTCTTCTGATTCACCCTCCTGACTTCACCTTCTCCTTCTCCTTCTTCTACTTCTTCTGATTCACCCTCCTGACTTCACCTTCTCCTTCTCCTTCTACTACTTCTTCTGCTTCACCCTCCAGACTTCACCTTCTCCTTCTCCTTCTTCTACTTCTTCTGATTCACCCTCCAGACTTCACCTTCTCCTTCTCCTTCTTCTACTTCTTCTGATTCACCCTCCTGACTTCACCTTCTCCTTCTCCTTCTTCTACTTCTTCTGCTTCACCCTCCAGACTTCACCTTCTCCTTCTCCTTCTTCTACTTCTTCTGATTCACCCTTCAGACTTCACCTTCTCCTTCTCCTTTTTCTGCTTCTTCTGATTCACCCTCCAGACTTCACCTTCTCCTTCTCCTTATTCTTCTTCTTCTGATTCACCCTCCAGACTTCACCTTCTCCTTCTCCTTCTTCTGCTTCTTCTGATTCACCCTCCAGACTTCACCTTCTCCTTTTCCTTCTTCTGCTTCTTCTGATTCACCCTCCAGACTTCACCTTCTCCTTCTCCTTCTTCTGCTTTTTCTGATTCACCCTCCAGACTTCACCTTCTCCTTCTCCTTCTTCTACTTCTTCTGATTCACCCTCCAGACTTCACCTTCTCCTTCTCTTTCTTCTGCTTCTTCTGATTCACCCTCCAGACTTCACCTTCTCCTTCTCCTTCTTCTGATTCTTCTGATTCACCGTCCAGACTTCACCTTCTCCTTCTCCTTCTTCTGCTTCTTCTGATTCACCCTCCTGACTTCACCTTCTCCTTCTCCTTCTTCTACTTCTTCTGATTCACCCTCCTGACTTCACCTTCTCCTTCTCCTTCTTCTACTTCTTCTGCTTCACCCTCCAGACTTCACCTTCTCCTTCTCCTTCTTCTGCTTCTTCTGATTCACCCTCCAGACTTCACCTTCTCCTTCTCCTTCTTTTGCTTCTTCTGCTACACACTCCAGACTTCACCTTCTCCTTCTCCTTCTTCTGCTTCTTCTGATTCACCCTCCTTACTTCACCTTCTCCTTCTCCTTCTTCTGCTTCTTCTGATTCACCCTCCTGACTTCACCTTCTCCTTCTCCTTATTCTGCTTCTTCTGTTTCACCCTCCAGACTTCACCTTCTCCTTCTCCTTCTTCTGCTTCTTCTGATTCACCCTCCAGACTTCACCTTCTCCTTCTCCTTCTTCTACTTCTTCTGATTCACCCTCCAGACTTCACCTTCTCCTTCTCCTTCGTCTACTTCTTCTGATTCACCCTCCAGACTACACCTTCTCCTTCTCCTTCTTCTACTTCTTCTGATTCACCCTCCAGACTTCACCTTCTCCTTCTCCTTCTTCTGCTTCTTCTGGTACACCCTCCAGACTTCACCTTCTCCTTCTCCTTCTTCTGCTTCTTCTGATTCACCCTCCAGACTTCACCTTCTCCTTCTCCTTCTTCTACTTCTTCTGATTCACCCTCCAGACTTCACCTTCTCCTTCTCCTTCTTCTGTTTCTTCTGATTCACCCTCCAGACTTCACCTTCTCCTTCTCCTTCTTCTACTTCTTCTGATTCACCCTCCAGACTTCACCTTCTCCTTCTCCTTCTTCTGCTTCTTCTGATTCACCCTCCAGACTTCACCTTCTCCTTCTCCTTCTTCTGCTTCTTCTGATTCACCCTCCAGACTTCACCTTCTCCTTCTCCTTCTTCTGCTTTTTCTGATTCACCCTCCAGACTTCACCTTCTCCTTCTCCTTCTTCTACTTCTTCTGATTCACCCTCCAGACTTCACCTTCTCCTTCTCTTTCTTCTGCTTCTTCTGATTCACCCTCCAGACTTCACCTTCTCCTTCTCCTTCTTCTGATTCTTCTGATTCACCCTCCAGATTTCACCTTCTCTTTCTCCTTCCTCTGCTTCTTCTGATTCACCCTCCTGACTTCACCTTCTCCTTCTCCTTCTTCTACTTCTTCTGATTCACCCTCCTGACTTCACCTTCTCCTTCTCCTTCTACTACTTCTTCTGCTTCACCCTCCAGACTTCACCTTCTCCTTCTCCTTCTTCTACTTCTTCTGATTCACCCTCCAGACTTCACCTTCTCCTTCTCCTTCTTCTACTTCTTCTGATTCACCCTCCTGACTTCACCTTCTCCTTCTCCTTCTTCTACTTCTTCTGATTCACACTCCAGACTTCACCTTCTCCTTCTCCTTCTTCTACTTCTTCTGATTCACCCTCCAGACTTCACCTTCTCCTTCTCTTTCTTCTGCTTCTTCTGATTCACCCTCCAGACTTCACCTTCTCCTTCTCCTTCTTCTGATTCTTCTGATTCACCCTCCAGACTTCACCTTCTCCTTCTCCTTCTTCTGCTTCTTCTGATTCACCCTCCAGACTTCACCTTCTCCTTCTCCTTATTCTGCTTCTTCTGATTCACCCTCTAGACTTCACCTTCTCCTTCTCCTTCTTCTGCTTCTTCTGATTCACACTCCAGACTTCACCTTCTCCTTCTCCTTCTTCTACTTCTTCTGATTCACCCTCCAGACTTCACCTTCTCCTTCTCTTTCTTCTGCTTCTTCTGATTCACCCTCCAGACTTCACCTTCTCCTTCTCCTTCTTCTGATTCTTCTGATTCACCCTCCAGACTTCAGCTTCTCCTTCTCCTTCTTCTGCTTCTTCTGATTCACCCTCCTGACTTCACCTTCTCCTTCTCCTTCTTCTACTTCTTCTGATTCACCCTCCTGACTTCACCTTCTCCGTCTCCTTCTTCTACTTCTTCTGCTTCACCCTCCAGACTTCACCTTCTCCTTCTCCTTATTCTACTTCTTCTGATTCACCCTCCAGACTTGACCTTCTCCTTCTCCTTCTTCTACTTCTTCTGATTCACCCTCCCGACTTCACCTTCTCCTTCTCCTTCTTCTGCTTCTTCTGCTTCACCGTCCTGACTTCACCTTCTCCTTCTCCTTCTTCTACTTCTTCTGCTTCATCCCCCTGACATCACCTGCTCCTTCTCCTTCTTCTGCTTCTTCTGATTCACCCTCCTAACTTCACCTTCTCCTTCTCCTTCTTCTGCTTCTTCTGATTCACCCTCCTGACTTCACCTTCTCCTTCTCCTTCTTCTGCTTCTTCTGATTCACCCTCCAGACTTCACCTTCTCCTTCTCCTTCTTCTGCTTCTTCTGATTCACCCTCCAGACTTCACCTTCTCCTTCTCCTTCTTCTGCTTCTTCTGATTCACCCTCCAGACCTCACCTTCTCCTTCTCCTTCTTCTACTTCTTCTGATTCAACCTCCAGACTTCATCTTCTCCTTCTCCTTCTTCTGCTTCTTCTGATTCACCCTCCAGACTTCACCTTCTCCTTCTCCTTCTTCTGCTTCTTCTGATTCACCCTCCAGACTTCACCTTCTCCTTCTCCTTCTTCTACTTCTTCTGATTCACCCTCCAGACTTCACCTTCTCCTTCTCCTTCTTCTACTTCTTCTGATTCACCCTCCAGTCTTCACCTTCTCCTTCTCCTTCTTCTGTTTCTTCTGCTTCACCCTCCAGACTTCACCTTCTCCTTCTCTTTCTTCTGCTTCTTCTGATTCACCCTCCAGACTTCACCTTCTCCTTCTCCTTCTTCTGATTCTTCTGATTCACCCTCCAGACTTCACCTTCTCCTTCTCCTTCTTCTGCTTCTTCTGATTCACCCTCCTGACTTCACCTTCTCCTTCTCCTTCTTCTACTTCTTCTGATTCACCCTCCTGACTTCACCTTCTCCTTCTCCTTCTTCTACTTCTTCTGCTTCACCCTCCAGACTTCACCTTCTCCTTCTCCTTCTTCTACTTCTTCTGATTCACCCTTCAGACTTCACCTTCTCCTTCTCCTTTTTCTGCTTCTTCTGATTCACCCTCCAGACTTCACCATCTCCTTCTCCTTATTCTGCTTCTTCTGATTCACCCTCCAGACTTCACCTTCTCCTTCTCCTTCTTCTGCTTCTTCTGATTCACCCTCCAGACTTCACCTTCTCCTTCTCCTTCTTCTGCTTCTTCTGATTCACCCTCCAGACTTCACCTTCTCCTTCTCCTTCTTCTGCTTTTTCTGATTCACCCTCCAGACTTCACCTTCTCCTTCTCCTTCTTCTACTTCTTCTGATTCACCCTCCAGACTTCACCTTCTCCTTCTCTTTCTTCTGCTTCTTCTGATTCACCCTCCAGACTTCACCTTCTCCTTCTCCTTCTTCTGATTCTTCTGATTCACCCTCCAGACTTCACCTTCTCTTTCTCCTTCTTCTGCTTCTTCTGATTCACCCTCCTGACTTCACCTTCTCCTTCTCCTTCTTCTACTTCTTCTGATTCACCCTCCTGACTTCACCTTCTCCTTCTCCTTCTACTACTTCTTCTGCTTCACCCTCCAGACTTCACCTTCTCCTTCTCCTTCTTCTACTTCTTCTGATTCACCCTCCAGACTTCACCTTCTCCTTCTCCTTCTTCTACTTCTTCTGATTCACCCTCCTGACTTCACCTTCTCCTTCTCCTTCTTCTACTTCTTCTGCTTCACCCTCCAGACTTCACCTTCTCCTTCTCCTTCTTCTACTTCTTCTGATTCACCCTTCAGACTTCACCTTCTCCTTCTCCTTTTTCTGCTTCTTCTGATTCACCCTCCAGACTTCACCTTCTCCTTCTCCTTATTCTTCTTCTTCTGATTCACCCTCCAGACTTCACCTTCTCCTTCTCCTTCTTCTGCTTCTTCTGATTCACCCTCCAGACTTCACCTTCTCCTTTTCCTTCTTCTGCTTCTTCTGATTCACCCTCCAGACTTCACCTTCTCCTTCTCCTTCTTCTGCTTTTTCTGATTCACCCTCCAGACTTCACCTTCTCCTTCTCCTTCTTCTACTTCTTCTGATTCACCCTCCAGACTTCACCTTCTCCTTCTCTTTCTTCTGCTTCTTCTGATTCACCCTCCAGACTTCACCTTCTCCTTCTCCTTCTTCTGATTCTTCTGATTCACCGTCCAGACTTCACCTTCTCCTTCTCCTTCTTCTGCTTCTTCTGATTCACCCTCCTGACTTCACCTTCTCCTTCTCCTTCTTCTACTTCTTCTGATTCACCCTCCTGACTTCACCTTCTCCTTCTCCTTCTTCTACTTCTTCTGCTTCACCCTCCAGACTTCACCTTCTCCTTCTCCTTCTTCTGCTTCTTCTGATTCACCCTCCAGACTTCACCTTCTCCTTCTCCTTCTTTTGCTTCTTCTGCTTCACACTCCAGACTTCACCTTCTCCTTCTCCTTCTTCTGCTTCTTCTGATTCACCCTCCTTACTTCACCTTCTCCTTCTCCTTCTTCTGCTTCTTCTGATTCACCCTCCTGACTTCACCTTCTCCTTCTCCTTATTCTGCTTCTTCTGTTTCACCCTCCAGACTTCACCTTCTCCTTCTCCTTCTTCTGCTTCTTCTGATTCACCCTCCAGACTTCACCTTCTCCTTCTCCTTCTTCTACTTCTTCTGATTCACCCTCCAGACTTCACCTTCTCCTTCTCCTTCTTCTGCTTCTTCTGGTACACCCTCCAGACTTCACCTTCTCCTTCTCCTTCGTCTACTTCTTCTGATTCACCCTCCAGACTACACCTTCTCCTTCTCCTTCTTCTACTTCTTCTGATTCACCCTCCAGACTTCACCTTCTCCTTCTCCTTCTTCTGTTTCTTCTGATTCACCCTCCAGACGTCACCTTCTCCTTCTCCTTCTTCTACTTCTTCTGATTCACCCTCCAGACTTCACCTTCTCCTTCTCCTTCTTCTACTTCTTCTGATTCACCCTCCAGACTTCACCTTCTCCTTCTCCTTCTTCTACTTCTTCTGCTTCTCCCTCCAGACTTCACCTTCTCCTTCTCCTTCTGCTGCTTCTTCTGATTCACCCTCCAGACTTCACCTTCTCCTTCTCTTTCTTCTGCTTCTTCTGATTCACCCTCCAGACTTCACCTTCTCCTTCTCCTTCTTCTGATTCTTCTGATTCACCCTCCAGACTTCACCTTCTCCTTCTCCTTCTTCTGCTTCTTCTGATTCACCCTCCTGACTTCACCATCTCCTTCTCCTTCTTCTACTTCTTCTGATTCACCCTCCTGACTTCACCTTCTCCTTCTCCTTCTTCTACTTCTTCTGCTTCATCCCCCTGACATCACCTGCTCCTTCTCCTTCTTCTGCTTCTTCTGATTCACCCTCCTAACTTCACCTTCTCCTTCTCCTTCTTCTGCTTCTTCTGATTCACCCTCCTGACTTCACCTTCTCCTTCTCCTTCTTCTGCTTCTTCTGATTCACCCTCCAGACTTCACCTTCTCCTTCTCCTTCTTCTGCTTCTTCTGATTCACCCTCCAGACTTCACCTTCTCCTTCTCCTTCTTCTGCTTCTTCTGATTCACCCTCCAGACCTCACCTTCTCCTTCTCCTTCTTCTACTTCTTCTGATTCAACCTCCAGACTTCATCTTCTCCTTCTCCTTCTTCTGCTTCTTCTGATTCACCCTCCAGACTTCACCTTCTCCTTCTCCTTCTTCTGCTTCTTCTGATTCACCCTCCAGACTTCACCTTCTCCTTCTCCTTCTTCTACTTCTTCTGATTCACCCTCCAGACTTCACCTTCTCCTTCTCCTTCTTCTACTTCTTCTGATTCACCCTCCAGTCTTCACCTCCTCCTTCTCCTTCTTCTGTTTCTTCTGCTTCACCCTCCAGACTTCACCTTCTCCTTCTCTTTCTTCTGCTTCTTCTGATTCACCCTCCAGACTTCACCTTCTCCTTCTCCTTCTTCTGATTCTTCTGATTCACCCTCCAGACTTCACCTTCTCCTTCTCCTTCTTCTGCTTCTTCTGATTCACCCTCCTGACTTCACCTTCTCCTTCTCCTTCTTCTACTTCTTCTGATTCACCCTCCTGACTTCACCTTCTCCTTCTCCTTCTTCTACTTCTTCTGCTTCACCCTCCAGACTTCACCTTCTCCTTCTCCTTCTTCTACTTATTCTGATTCACCCTTCAGACTTCACCTTCTCCTTCTCCTTTTTCTGCTTCTTCTGATTCACCCTCCAGACTTCACCTTCTCCTTCTCCTTATTCTGCTTCTTCTGATTCACCCTCCAGACTTCACCTTCTCCTTCTCCTTCTTCTGCTTCTTCTGATTCACCCTCCAGACTTCACCTTCTCCTTCTCCTTCTTCTGCTTCTTCTGATTCACCCTCCAGACTTCACCTTCTCCTTCTCCTTCTTCTGCTTTTTCTGATTCACCCTCCAGACTTCACCTTCTCCTTCTCCTTCTTCTACTTCTTCTGATTCACCCTCCAGACTTCACCTTCTCCTTCTCTTTCTTCTGCTTCTTCTGATTCACCCTCCAGACTTCACCTTCTCCTTCTCCTTCTTCTGATTCTTCTGATTCACCCTCCAGACTTCACCTTCTCTTTCTCCTTCTTCTGCTTCTTCTGATTCACCCTCCTGACTTCACCTTCTCCTTCTCCTTCTTCTACTTCTTCTGATTCACCCTCCTGACTTCACCTTCTCCTTCTCCTTCTACTACTTCTTCTGCTTCACCCTCCAGACTTCACCTTCTCCTTCTCCTTCTTCTACTTCTTCTGATTCACCCTCCAGACTTCACCTTCTCCTTCTCCTTCTTCTACTTCTTCTGATTCACCCTCCTGACTTCACCTTCTCCTTCTCCTTCTTCTACTTCTTCTGCTTCACCCTCCAGACTTCACCTTCTCCTTCTCCTTCTTCTACTTCTTCTGATTCACCCTTCAGACTTCACCTTCTCCTTCTCCTTTTTCTGCTTCTTCTGATTCACCCTCCAGACTTCACCTTCTCCTTCTCCTTATTCTTCTTCTTCTGATTCACCCTCCAGACTTCACCTTCTCCTTCTCCTTCTTCTGCTTCTTCTGATTCACCCTCCAGACTTCACCTTCTCCTTTTCCTTCTTCTGCTTCTTCTGATTCACCCTCCAGACTTCACCTTCTCCTTCTCCTTCTTCTGCTTTTTCTGATTCACCCTCCAGACTTCACCTTCTCCTTCTCCTTCTTCTACTTCTTCTGATTCACCCTCCAGACTTCACCTTCTCCTTCTCTTTCTTCTGCTTCTTCTGATTCACCCTCCAGACTTCACCTTCTCCTTCTCCTTCTTCTGATTCTTCTGATTCACCGTCCAGACTTCACCTTCTCCTTCTCCTTCTTCTGCTTCTTCTGATTCACCCTCCTGACTTCACCTTCTCCTTCTCCTTCTTCTACTTCTTCTGATTCACCCTCCTGACTTCACCTTCTCCTTCTCCTTCTTCTACTTCTTCTGCTTCACCCTCCAGACTTCACCTTCTCCTTCTCCTTCTTCTGCTTCTTCTGATTCACCCTCCAGACTTCACCTTCTCCTTCTCCTTCTTTTGCTTCTTCTGCTTCACACTCCAGACTTCACCTTCTCCTTCTCCTTCTTCTGCTTCTTCTGATTCACCCTCCTTACTTCACCTTCTCCTTCTCCTTCTTCTGCTTCTTCTGATTCACCCTCCTGACTTCACCTTCTCCTTCTCCTTATTCTGCTTCTTCTGTTTCACCCTCCAGACTTCACCTTCTCCTTCTCCTTCTTCTGCTTCTTCTGATTCACCCTCCAGACTTCAACTTCTCCTTCTCCTTCTTCTACTTCTTCTGATTCACCCTCCAGACTTCACCTTCTCCTTCTCCTTCTTCTGCTTCTTCTGGTTCACCCTCCAGACTTCACCTTCTCCTTCTCCTTCGTCTACTTCTTCTGATTCACCCTCCAGACTACACCTTCTCCTTCTCCTTCTTCTACTTCTTCTGATTCACCCTCCAGACTTCACCTTCTCCTTCTCCTTCTTCTGTTTCTTCTGATTCACCCTCCAGACTTCACCTTCTCCTTCTCCTTCTTCTACTTCTTCTGATTCACCCTCCAGACTTCACCTTCTCCTTCTCCTTCTTCTACTTCTTCTGATTCACCCTCCAGACTTCACCTTCTCCTTCTCCTTCTTCTACTTCTTCTGCTTCTCCCTCCAGACTTCACCTTCTCCTTCTCCTTCTGCTGCTTCTTCTGATTCACCCTCCAGACTTCACCTTCTCCTTCTCTTTCTTCTGCTTCTTCTGATTCACCCTCCAGACTTCACCTTCTCCTTCTCCTTCTTCTGATTCTTCTGATTCACCCTCCAGACTTCACCTTCTCCTTCTCCTTCTTCTGCTTCTTCTGATTCACCCTCCTGACTTCACCATCTCCTTCTCCTTCTTCTACTTCTTCTGATTCACCCTCCTGACTTCACCTTCTCCTTCTCCTTCTTCTACTTCTTCTGCTTCACCCTCCAGACTTCACCTTCTCCTTCTCCTTCTTCTACTTCTTCTGAATCACCCTCCAGACTTCACCTTCTCCTTCTCCTTCTTTTGCTTCTTCTGCTTCACACTCCAGACTTCACCTTCTCCTTCTCCTTCTTCTGCTTCTTCTGATTCACCCTCCTTACTTCACCTTCTCCTTCTCCTTCTTCTGCTTCTTATGATTCACCCTCCTGACTTCACCTTCTCCTTCTCCTTATTCTGCTTCTTCTGTTTCTCCCTCCAGACTTCACCTTCTCCTTCTCCTTCTTCTGCTTCTTCTGATTCACCCTCCAGACTTCACCTTCTCCTTCTCCTTCTTCTGCTTCTTCTGATTCACGCTCCAGACTTCACCTTCTCCTTCTCCTTCTTCTACTTCTTCTGATTCACCCTCCAGACTTCACCTTCTCCTTCTCCTTCTTCTACTTCTTCTGCTTCTCCCTCCAGACTTCACCTTCTCCTTCTCCTTCTTCTGCTTCTTCTGATTCACCCTCCAGACTTCACCTTCTCCTTCTCCTTCTTCTACTTCTTCTGATTCACCCTCCAGACTTCACCTTCTACTTCTCCTTCTTCTACTTCTTCTGATTCACCCTCCAGACTTCACCTTCTCCTTCTCCTTCTTCTACTTCTTCCGATTCACCCTCCTGACTTCACCTTCTCCTTCTCCTTCTTCTGCTGCTTCTGCTTCACCCTCCTGACTTCACCTTCTCCTTCTCCTTCTTCTACTTCTTCTGATTCACCCTCCAGACTTCACCTTCTCCTTCTCCTTCTTCTGCTTCCTCTGCTTCACCCTGCAGACTTCACCTTCTCCTTCTCCTTCTTCTGCTTCTTCTGCTTCGACCTCCAGACATCACCTTCTCCTTCTCCTTCTTCTGCTTCTTCTGCTTCACCCTCCAGACTTCACCTTCTCCTTCTCCTTCTTCTGCATCTTCTGCTTCACTCTCCTGACTTCACCTTCTCCTTCTCCTTCTTCTACTTCTTCTGATTCACCCTCCAGACTTCACCTTCTCCTTCTCCTTCTTCTGCTTCTTCTGCTTCACCCTCCAGACTTCACCTTCTCCTTCTCCTTCTTCTGCTTCTTCTGCTGCGCCCTCCATACTTTACCTTCTCCTTCTCCTTCTTCTGCTTCTTCTGCTTCACCGTCCTGACTTCACCTTCTCCTTCTCCTTCTTCTGCTTCTTCTGATTCACCCTCCTGACTTCACCTTCTCCTTCTCATTCTTCTGCTTCTTCTGATTCACCCTCCAGACTTCACCTTCTCCTTCTCCTTCTTCTGCTTCTTCTGTTTCACCCTCCAGACTTCACCTTCTCCTTCTCCTTCTTCTGCTTCTTCTGATTCACCCTCCAGACTTCATCTTCTCCTTCTCCTTCTTCTGCTTCTTCTGATTCACCCTCCAGACTTCACCTTCTCCTTCTCCTTCTTCTGCTTCTTCTGATTCACCCTCCAGACTTCACCTTCTCCTTCTCCTTCTTCTACTTCTTCTGATTCACCCTCCAGACTTCACCTTCTCCTTCTCCTTCTCCTTCTTCTACTTCTTCAGATTCACCCTCCAGTCTTCACCTTCTCCTTCTCCTTCTTCTGTTTCTTCTGCTTCACCCTCCAGACTTCACCTTCTCCTTCTCTTTCTTCTGCTTCTTCTGATTCACCCTCCAGACTTCACCCTCTCCTTCTCCTTCTTCTGATTCTTCTGATTCACCCTCCAGACTTCACCTTCTCCTTCTCCTTCTTCTGCTTCTTCTGATTCACCCTCCAGACTTCACCTTCTCCTTCTCCTTCTTCTGCTTCTTCTGATTCACCCTCCAGACTTCATCTTCTCCTTCTCCTTCTTCTGCTTCTTCTGATTCACCCTCCAGACTTCACCTTCTCCTTCTCCTTCTTCTGCTTCTTCTGATTCACCCTCCAGACTTCACCTTCTCCTTCTCCTTCTTCTACTTCTTCTGATTCACCCTCCAGACTTCACCTTCTCGTTCTCCTTCTTCTACTTCTTCAGATTCACCCTCCAGTCTTCACCTTCTCCTTCTCCTTCTTCTGTTTCTTCTGCTTCACCCTCCAGACTTCACCTTCTCCTTCTCTTTCTTCTGCTTCTTCTGATTCACCCTCTAGACTTCAACTTCTCCTTCTCCTTCTTCTGATTCTTCTGATTCACCCTCCAGACTTCACCTTCTCCTTCTCCTTCTTCTGCTTCTTCTGATTCACCCTCCTGACTTCACCTTCTCCTTCTCCTTCTTCTACTTCTTCTGATTCACCCTCCTGACTTCACCTTCTCCTTCTCCTTCTTCTACTTCTTCTGCTTCACCCTCCAGACTTCACCTTCTCCTTCTCCTTCTTCTACTTCTTCTGATTCACCCTCCAGACTTCACCTTCTCCTTCTCTTGCTTCTTCTGCTTCACACTCCAGACTTCACCTTCTCCTTCTCCTTCTTCTGCTTCTTCTGATTCACCCTCCTTCCTTCAACTTCTCCTTCTCCTTCTTCTGCTTCTTCTGATTCACCCTCCTGACTTCACCTTCTCCTTCTCCTTATTCTGCTTCTTCTGTTTCACCCTCCAGACTTCACCTTCTCCTTCTCCTTCTTCTGCTTCTTCTGATTCACCCTCCAGACTTCACCTTCTCCTTCTCCTTCTTCTGCTTCTTCTGATTCACCCTCCAGACTTCACCTTCTCCTTCTCCTTCTTCTACCTCTTCTGATTCACCCTCCAGACTTCACCTTCTCCTTCTCCTTCTTCTGCTTCTTCTGATTCACCGTCCAGACTTCACCTTCTCCTTCTCCTTCGTCTACTTCTTCTGATTCACCCTCCAGACTACACCTTCTCCTTCTCCTTCTTCTACTTCTTCTGATTCACCCTCCAGACTTCACCTTCTCCTTCTCCTTCTTCTGTTTCTTCTGATTCACCCTCCAGACTTCACCTTCTCCTTCTCCTTCTTCTACTTCTTCTGATTCACCCTCCAGACTTCACCTTCTCCTTCTCCTTCTTCTACTTCTTCTGATTCACCATCCAGACTTCACCTTCTCCTTCTCCTTCTTCTACTTCTTCTGCTTCTCCCTCCAGACTTCACCTTCTCCTTCTCCTTCTTCTGCTTCTTCTGATTCACCCTCCAGACTTCACCTTCCCCTTCTCCTTCTTCTACTTCTTCTGATTCACCCCTCCAGACTTCACCTTCTCCTTCTTCTACTTCTTCTGATTCACCCTCCAGACTTCACCTTCTCCTTCTCCTTCTTCTACTTCTTCCGATTCACCCTCCTGACTTCACCTTCTCCTTCTCCTTCTTCTGCTTCTTCTGCTTCACCCTCCTGACTTCACCTTCTCCTTCTCCTTCTTCTACTTCTTCTGATTCACCCTCCAGACATCACCTTCTCCTTCTCCTTCTTCTGCTTCCTCTGCTTCACCCTCCAGACTTCACCTTCTCCTTCTCCTTCTTCTGCTTCTTCTGCTTCGCCCTCCAGACATCACCTTCTCCTTCTCCTTCTTCTGCTTCTTCTGCTTCACCCTCCAGACTTCACCTTCTCCTTCTCCTTCTTCTGCTTCTTCTGCTTCACTCTCCTGACTTCACCTTCTCCTTCTCCTTCTTCTACTTCTTCTGATTCACCCTCCAGACATCACCTTCTCCTTCTCCTTCTTCTGCTTCTTCTGCTTCACCCTCCAGACTTCACCTTCTCCTTCTCCTTCCTCTGCTTCTTCTGCTGCGCCCTCCAGACTGCACCTTCTCCTTCTCCTTCTTCTGCTTCTTCTGCTTCACCGTCCTGACTTCACCTTCTCCTTCTCCTTCTTCTACTTCTTCTGCTTCACCCCCTGACTTCACCTGCTCCTTCTCCTTCTTCTGCTTCTTCTGATTCACCCTCCTAACTTCACCTTCTCCTTCTCCTTCTTCTGCTTCTTCTGATTCACCCTCCTGACTTCACCTTCTCCTTCTCCTTCTTCTGCTTCTTCTGATTCACCCTCCAGACTTCACCTTCTCCTTCTCCTTCTTCTGCTTCTTCTGTTTCACCCTCCAGACTTCACCTTCTCCTTCTCCTTCTTCTGTTTCTTCTGATTCACCCTCCAGACTTCATCTTCTCCTTCTCCTTCTTCTGCTTCTTCTGATTCACCCTCCAGACTTCACCTTCTCCTTCTCCTTCTTCTGCTTCTTCTGATTCACCCTCCAGACTTCACCTTCTCCTTCTTCTACTTCTTCTGATTCACCCTCCAGACTTCACCTTCTCCTTCTCCTTCTTCTCCTTCTTCAGATTCACCCTCCAGTCTTCACCTTCTCCTTCTCCTTCTTCTGTTTCTTCTGCTTCACCCTCCAGACTTCACCTTCTCCTTCTCTTTCTTCTGCTTCTTCTGCTTCACCCTCCAGACTTCACCTTCTCCTTCTCTTTCTTCTGCTTCTTCTGATTCACCCTCCAGACTTCACCTTCTCCTTCTCCTTCTTCTGATTCTTCTGATTCACCCTCCAGACTTCACCTTCTCCTTCTCCTTCTTCTGCTTCTTCTGATTCACCCTCCTGACTTCACCTTCTCCTTCTCCTTCTTCTACTTCTTCTGATTCACCCTCCTGACTTCACCTTCTCCTTCTCCTTCTTCTACTTCTTCTGCTTCACCCTCCAGACTTCACCTTCTCCTTCTCCTTCTTCTACTTCTTCTGATTCACCCTTCAGACTTCACCTTCTCCTTCTCCTTTTTCTGCTTCTTCTGATTCACCCTCCAGACTTCACCTTCTCCTTCTCCTTATTCTGCTTCTTCTGATTCACCCTCCAGACTTCACCTTCTCCTTCTCCTTCTTCTGCTTCTTCTGATTCACCCTCCAGACTTCACCTTCTCCTTCTCCTTCTTCTGCTTCTTCTGATTCACCCTCCAGACTTCACCTTCTCCTTCTCCTTCTTCTGCTTTTTCTGATTCACCCTCCAGACTTCACCTTCTCCTTCTCCTTCTTCTACTTCTTCTGATTCACCCTCCAGACTTCACCTTCTCCTTCTCTTTCTTCTGCTTCTTCTGATTCACCCTCCAGACTTCACCTTCTCCTTCTCCTTCTTCTGATTCTTCTGATTCACCCTCCAGACTTCACCTTCTCTTTCTCCTTCTTCTGCTTCTTCTGATTCACCCTCCTGACTTCACCTTCTCCTTCTCCTTCTTCTACTTCTTCTGATTCACCCTCCTGACTTCACCTTCTCCTTCTCCTTCTACTACTTCTTCTGCTTCACCCTCCAGACTTCACCTTCTCCTTCTCCTTCTTCTACTTCTTCTGATTCACCCTCCAGACTTCACCTTGTCCTTCTCCCTCTTCTACTTCTTCTGATTCACCCTCCTGACTTCACCTTCTCCTTCTCCTTCTTCTACTTCTTCTGCTTCACCCTCCAGACTTCACCTTCTCCTTCTCCTTCTTCTACTTCTTCTGATTCACCCTTCAGACTTCACCTTCTCCTTCTCCTTTTTCTGCTTCTTCTTATTCACCCTCCAGACTTCACCTTCTCCTTCTCCTTATTCTTCTTCTTCTGATTCACCCTCCAGACTTCACCTTCTCCTTCTCCTTCTTCTGCTTCTTCTGATTCACCCTCCAGACTTCACCTTCTCCTTTTCCTTCTTCTGCTTCTTCTGATTCACCCTCCAGACTTCACCTTCTCCTTCTCCTTCTTCTGCTTTTTCTGATTCACCCTCCAGACTTCACCTTCTCCTTCTCCTTCTTCTACTTCTTCTGATTCACCCTCCAGACTTCACCTTCTCCTTCTCTTTCTTCTGCTTCTTCTGATTCACCCTCCAGACTTCACCTTCTCCTTCTCTTGCTTCTTCTGCTTCACACTCCAGACTTCACCTTCTCCTTCTCCTTCTTCTGCTTCTTCTGATTCACCCTCCTTCCTTCAACTTCTCCTTCTCCTTCTTCTGCTTCTTCTGATTCACCCTCCTGACTTCACCTTCTCCTTCTCCTTATTCTGCTTCTTCTGTTTCACCCTCCAGACTTCACCTTCTCCTTCTCCTTCTTCTGCTTCTTCTGATTCACCCCTCCAGACTTCACCTTCTCCTTCTCCTTCTTCTGCTTCTTCTGATTCACCCTCCAGACTTCACCTTCTCCTTCTCCTTCTTCTACCTCTTCTGATTCACCCTCCAGACTTCACCTTCTCCTTCTCCTTCTTCTGCTTCTTCTGATTCACCGTCCAGACTTCACCTTCTCCTTCTCCTTCGTCTACTTCTTCTGATTCACCCTCCAGACTACACCTTCTCCTTCTCCTTCTTCTACTTCTTCTGATTCACCCTCCAGACTTCACCTTCTCCTTCTCCTTCTTCTGTTTCTTCTGATTCACCCTCCAGACTTCACCTTCTCCTTCTCCTTCTTCTACTTCTTCTGATTCACCCTCCAGACTTCACCTTCTCCTTCTCCTTCTTCTACTTCTTCTGATTCACCCTCCAGACTTCACCTTCTCCCTTCTCCTTCTTCTACTTCTTCTGCTTCTCCCTCCAGACTTCACCTTCTCCTTCTCCTTCTTCTGCTTCTTCTGATTCACCCTCCAGACTTCACCTTCTCCTTCTCCTTCTTCTACTTCTTCTGATTCACCCTCCAGACTTCACCTTCTCCTTCTTCTACTTCTTCTGATTCACCCTCCAGACTTCACCTTCTCCTTCTCCTTCTTCTACTTCTTCCGATTCACCCTCCTGACTTCACCTTCTCCTTCTCCTTCTTCTGCTTCTTCTGCTTCACCCTCCTGACTTCACCTTCTCCTTCTCCTTCTTCTACTTCTTCTGATTCACCCCTCCAGACATCACCTTCTCCTTCTCCTTCTTCTGCTTCCTCTGCTTCACCCTCCAGACTTCACCTTCTCTCTTCTCCTTCTTCTGCTTCTTCTGCTTCGCCCTCCAGACATCACCTTCTCCTTCTCCTTCTTCTGCTTCTTTGCTTCTTCTGATTCACCCTCCAGACTTCACCTTCTCCTTCTCCTTCTTCTACTTCTTCTGATTCACCCTCCTGACTTCACCTTCTCCTTCTCCTTCTTCTGCTTCTTCTGCTTCACCCTCCAGACTTCACCTTCTCCTGCTCCTTCTTCTGCTTCTTCTGCTTCACCCTCCAGACTTCACCTTCTCCTTCTCCTTCTTCTGCTCCTTCTGCTTCACCCTCCTGACTTCACCTTCTCCTACTCCTTCTTCTACTTCTTCTGATTCACCCTCCAGACTTCACCTTCTCCTTCTCCTTCTTCTGCTTCTTCTGCTTCACCCTCCAGACTTCACCTTCTCCTTCTCCTTCTTCTGCTTCTTCTCCTTCGCCCTCCAGACTTCACCTTCTCCTTCTCCATCTTCTGCTTCTTCTGCTTCACTCTCCTGACTTCACCTTCTCCTTCTCCTTCTTCTACTTCTTCTGATTCACCCTCCAGACTTCACCTTCTCCTTCTCCTTCTTCTGCTTCTTCTGCTTCACCCTCCAGACTTCAGCTTCTCCTTCTCCTTCTTCTGCTTCTTCTGCTGCGCCCTCCAGACTTCACCTTCTCCTTCTCCTTCTTCTGCTTCTTCTGCTTCACCGTCCTGACTTCACCTTCTCCTTCTCCTTCTTCTACTTCTTCTGCTTCACCCCCCTGACTTCACCTGCTCCTTCTCCTTCTTCTGCTTCTTCTGATTCACCCTCCTAACTTCACCTTCTCCTTCTCCTTCTTCTGCTTCTTCTGATTCACCCTCCTGACTTCACCTTCTCCTTCTCCTTCTTCTGCTTCTTCTGATTCACCCTCCAGACTTCACCTTCTCCTTCTCCTTCTTCTGCTTCTTCTGTTTCACCCTCCAGACTTCACCTTCTCCTTCTCCTTCTTCTGCAACTTCTGATTCACCCTCCAGACTTCATCTTCTCCTTCTCCTTCTTCTGCTTCTTCTGATTCACCCTCCAGACTTCACCTTCTCCTTCTCCTTCTTCTGCTTCTTCTGATTCACCCTCCAGACTTCACCTTCTCCTTCTCCTTCTTCTACTTCTTCTGATTCACCCTCCAGACTTCACCTTCTCCTTCTCCTTCTTCTACTTCTTCCGATTCACCCTCCTGACTTCACCTTCTCCTTCTCCTTCTTCTGCTTCTTCTGCTTCACCCTCCTGACTTCACCTTCTCCTTCTCCTTCTTCTACTTCTTCTGATTCACCCTCCAGACTTCACCTTCTCCTTCTCCTTCTTCTGCTTCTTCTGCTTCACCCTCCAGACTTCACCTTCTCCTTCTCCTTCTTCTGCTTCTTCTGCTTCGCCCTCCAGACATCACCTTCTCCTTCTCCTTCTTCTGCTTCTTCTGCTTCACCCTCCAGACTTCACCTTCTCCTTCTCCTTCTTCTGCTTCTTCTGCTTCACTCTCCTGACTTCACCTTCTCCTTCACCTTCTTCTACTTCTTCTGATTCACCCTCCAGACTTCACCTTCTCCTTCTCCTTCTTCTGCTTCTTCTGCTTCACCCTCCAGACTTCACCTTCTCCTTCTCCTTCTTCTGCTTCTTCTGCTGCGCCCTCCAGACTTCACCTTCTCCTTCTCCTTCTTCTGCTTCTTCTGCTTCACCCTCCTGACTTCACCTTCTCCTTCTCCTTCTTCTACTTCTTCTGCTTCACCCCCCTGACTTCACCTGCTCCTTCTCCTTCTTCTGCTTCTTCTGATTCACCCTCCTAACTTTACCTTCTCCTTCTCCTTCTTCTGCTTCTTCTGATTCACCCTCCTGACTTCACCTTCTCCTTCGCCTTCTTCTGCTTCTTCTAATTCACCCTCCAGACTTCACCTTCTCCTTGTCCTTCTTCTGCTTCTTCTGATTCACCCTCCAGACTTCACCTTCTCCTTCTCCTTCTTCTGCTTCTTCTGATTGACCCTCCAGACCTCACCTTCTCCTTCTCCTTCTTCTACTTCTTCTAATTCACCCTCCAGACTTCATCTTCTCCTTCTCCTTCTTCTGCTTCTTCTGATTCACCCCCCAGACTTCACCTTCTCCTTCTCCTTCTTCTGCTTCTTCTGATTCATCCTCCAGACTTCACCTTCTCCTTCTCCTTCTTCTACTTCTTCTGATTCACCATCCTGACTTCACCTTCTCCTTCTCCTTCTTCTGCTTCTTCTGCTTCACCCTCCAGACTTCACCTTCTCCTGCTCCTTCTTCTGCTTCTTCTGCTTCACCCTCCAGACTTCACCTTCTCCTTCTCCTTCTTCTGCTTCTTCTGCTTCACCCTCCTGACTTCACCTTCTCCTTCTCCTTCTTCTACTTCTTCTGATTCACCCTCCAGACTTCACCTTCTCCTTCTCCTTCTTCTGCTTCTTCTGCTTCACCCTCCAGACTTCACCTTCTCCTTCTCCTTCTTCTGCTTCTTCTGCTTCGCCCTCCAGACTTCACCTTCTCCTTCTCCATCTTCTGCTTCTTCTGCTTCACTCTCCTGACTTCACCTTCTCCTTCTCCTTCTTCTACTTCTTCTGATTCACCCTCCAGACTTCACCTTCTCCTTCTCCTTCTTCTGCTTCTTCTGCTTCACCCTCCAGACTTCAGCTTCTCCTTCTCCTTCTTCTGCTTCTTCTGCTGCGCCCTCCAGACTTCACCTTCTCCTTCTCCTTCTTCTGCTTCTTCTGATTCACCCTCCAGACTTCACCTTCTCCTTCTCCTTCTTCTGCTTCTTCTGCTGCGCCCTCCAGACTTCACCTTATCCTTCTCCTTCTTCTGCTTCTTCTGATTCACCCTCCAGACTTCACCTTCTCCTTCTCCTTCTTCTGCTTCTTCTGATTCACCCTCCAGACTTCACCTTCTCCTTCTCCTTCTTCTACTTCTTCTGATTCACCCTCCAGACTTCACCTTCTCCTTCTCCTTCTTCTACTTCTTCAGATTCACCCTCCAGTCTTCACCTTCTCCTTCTCCTTCTTCTGTTTCTTCTGCTTCACCCTCCAGACTTCACCTTCTCCTTCTCTTTCTTCTGCTTCTTCTGATTCACCCTCTAGACTTCAACTTCTCCTTCTCCTTCTTCTGATTCTTCTGATTCACCCTCCAGACTTCACCTTCTCCTTCTCCTTCTTCTGCTTCTTCTGATTCACCCTCCTGACTTCACCTTCTCCTTCTCCTTCTTCTACTTCTTCTGATTCACCCTCCTGACTTCACCTTCTCCTTCTCCTTCTTCTACTTCTTCTGCTTCACCCTCCAGACTTCACCTTCTCCTTCTCTCTCTTCTACTTCTTCTGATTCACCCTCCAGACTTCACCTTCTCCTTCTCTTGCTTCTTCTGCTTCACACTCCAGACTTCACCTTCTCCTTCTCCTTCTTCTGCTTCTTCTGATTCACCCTCCTTCCTTCAACTTCTCCTTCTCCTTCTTCTGCTTCTTCTGATTCACCCTCCTGACTTCACCTTCTCCTTCTCCTTATTCTGCTTCTTCTGTTTCACCCTCCAGACTTCACCTTCTCCTTCTCCTTCTTCTGCTTCTTCTGATTCACCCTCCAGACTTCACCTTCTCCTTCTCCTTCTTCTGCTTCTTCTGATTCACCCTCCAGACTTCTCCTTCTCCTTCTCCTTCTTCTACTTCTTCTGATTCACCCTCCAGACTTCACCTTCTCCTTCTCCTTCTTCTGCTTCTTCTGATTCACCCTCCAGACTTCACCTTCTCCTTCTCCTTCGTCTACTTCTTCTGATTCACCCTCCAGACTACACCTTCTCCTTCTCCTTCTTCTACTTCTTCTGATTCACCCTCCAGACTTCACCTTCTCCTTCTCCTTCTTCTGTTTCTTCTGATTCACCCTCCAGACTTCACCTTCTCCTTCTCCTTCTTCTACTTCTTCTGATTCACCCTCCAGACTTCACCTTCTCCTTCTCCTTCTTCTACTTCTTCTGATTCACCCTCCAGACTTCACCTTCTCCTTCTCCTTCTTCTACTTCTTCTGCTTCTCCCTCCAGACTTCACCTTCTCCTTCTCCTTCTTCTGCTTCTTCTGATTCACCCTCCAGACTTCACCTTCCCCTTCTCCTTCTTCTACTTCTTCTGATTCACCCTCCAGACTTCACCTTCTCCTTCTCCTTCTTCTACTTCTTCTGATTCACCCTCCAGACTTCACCTTCTCCTTCTCCTTCTTCTACTTCTTCCGATTCACCCTCCTGACTTCACCTTCTCCTTCTCCTTCTTCTGCTTCTTCTGCTTCACCCTCCTGACTTCACCTTCTCCTTCTCCTTCTTCTACTTCTTCTGATTCACCCTCCAGACTTCACCTTCTCCTTCTCCTTCTTCTGCTTCTTCTGCTTCACCCTCCAGACTTCACCTTCACCTTCTCCTTCTTCTGCTTCTTCTGATTCGCCCTCCAGACATCACCTTCTCCTTCTCCTTCTTCTGCTTCTTCTGATTCACCCTCCAGACATCACCTTCTCCTTCTCCTTCTTCTGCTTCCTCTGCTTCACCCTCCAGACTTCACCTTCTCCTTCTCCTTCTTCTGCTTCTTCTGCTTCGCCCTCCAGACATCACCTTCTCCTTCTCCTTCTTCTGCTTCTTCTGCTTCACCCTCCAGACTTCACCTTCTCCTTCTCCTTCTTCTGCTTCTTCTGCTTCACTCTCCTGACTTCACCTTCTCCTTCTCCTTCTTCTACTTCTTCTGATTCACCCTCCAGACTTCACCTTCTCCTTCTCCTTCTTCTGCTTCTTCTGCTTCACCCTCCAGACTTCACCTTCTCCTTCTCCTTCTTCTGCTTCTTCTGCTGCGCCCTCCAGACTTCACCTTCTCCTTCTCCTTCTTCTGCTTCTTCTGCTTCACCGTCCTGACTTCACCTTCTCCTTCTCCTTCTTCTACTTCTTCTGCTTCACCCCCTGACTTCACCTGCTCCTTCTCCTTCTTCTGCTTCTTCTGATTCACCCTCCTAACTTCACCTTCTCCTTCTCCTTCTTCTGCTTCTTCTGATTCACCCTCCTGACTTCACCTTCTCCTTCTCCTTCTTCTGCTTCTTCTGATTCACCCTCCAGACTTCACCTTCTCCTTCTCCTTCTTCTGCTTCTTCTGTTTCACCCTCCAGACTTCACCTTCTCCTTCTCCTTCTTCTGCTTCTTCTGATTCACCCTCCAGACTTCATCTTCTCCTTCTCCTTCTTCTGCTTCTTCTGATTCACCCTCCAGACTTCACCTTCTCCTTCTCCTTCTTCTGCTTCTTCTGATTCACCCTCCAGACTTCACCTTCTCCTTCTTCTACTTCTTCTGATTCACCCTCCAGACTTCACCTTCTCCTTCTCCTTCTTCTCCTTCTTCAGATTCACCCTCCAGTCTTCACCTTCTCCTTCTCCTTCTTCTGTTTCTTCTGCTTCACCCTCCAGACTTCACCTTCTCCTTCTCTTTCTTCTGCTTCTTCTGATTCACCCTCCAGACTTCACCCTCTCCTTCTCCTTCTTCTGATTCTTCTGATTCACCCTCCAGACTTCAACTTCTCCTTCTCCTACTTCTGCTTCTTCTGATTCACCCTCCAGACTTCACCTTCTCCTTCTCCTTCTTCTGCTTCTTCTGATTCACCCTCCTGACTTCATCTTCTCCTTCTCCTTCTTCTGCTTCTTCTGATTCACCCTCCAGACTTCACCTTCTCCTTCTCCTTCTTCTGCTTCTTCTGATTCACCCTCCAGACTTCACCTTCTCCTTCTCCTTCTTCTACTTCTTCTGATTCACCCTCCAGACTTCACCTTCTCCTTCTCCTTCTTCTACTTCTTCAGATTCACCCTCCAGTCTTCACCTTCTCCTTCTCCTTCTTCTGTTTCTTCTGCTTCACCCTCCAGACTTCACCTTCTCCTTCTCTTTCTTCTGCTTCTTCTGATTCACCCTCCAGACTTCAACTTCTCCTTCTCCTTCTTCTGATTCTTCTGATTCACCCTCCAGACTTCACCTTCTCCTTCTCCTTCTTCTGCTTCTTCTGATTCACCCTCCTGACTTCACCTTCTCCTTCTTCTACTTCTTCTGATTCACCCTCCTGACTTCACCTTCTACTTCTCCTTCTTCTACTTCTTCTGCTTCACCCTCCAGACTTCACCTTCTCCTTCTCCTTCTTCTACTTCTTCTGATTCACCCTCCAGACTTCACCTTCTCCTTCTCCTTCTTTTGCTTCTTCTGCTTCACACTCCAGACTTCACCTTCTCCTTCTCCTTCTTCTGCTTCTTCTGATTCACCCTCCTTACTTCACCTTCTCCTTCTCCTTCTTCTGCTTCTTCTGATTCACCCTCCTGACTTCACCTTCTCCTTCTCCTTATTCTGCTTCTTCTGTTTCACCCTCCAGACTTCACCTTCTCCTTCTCCTTCTTCTGCTTCTTCTGATTCACCCTCCAGACTTCACCTTCTCCTTCTCCTTCTTCTGCTTCTTCTGATTCACCCTCCAGACTTCACCTTCTCCTTCTCCTTCTTCTACTTCTTCTGATACACCCTCCAGACTTCACCTTCTCCTTCTCCTTCTTCTGCTTCTTCTGATTCACCCTCCAGACTTCACCTTCTCCTTCTCCTTCGTCTACTTCTTCTGATTCACCCTCCAGACTACACATTCTCCTTCTCCTTCTTCTACTTCTTCTGATTCACCCTCCAGACTTCACCTTCTCCTTCTCCTTCTTCTGTTTCTTCTGATTCACCCTCCAGACTTCACCTTCTTCTTCTCCTTCTTCTACTTCTTCTGATTCACCCTCCAGACTTCACCTTCTCCTTCTCCTTCTTCTAGTTCTTCTGATTCACCCTCCAGACTTCACCTTCTCCTTCTCCTTCTTCTACTTCTTCTGCTTCTCCCTCCAGACTTCACCTTCTCCTTCTCCTTCTTCTGCTTCTTCTGATTCACCCTCCAGACTTCACCTTCCCCTTCTCCTTCTTCTACTTCTTCTGATTCACCCTCCAGACTTCACCTTCTCCTTCTCCTTCTTCTACTTCTTCTGATTCACCCTCCAGACTTCACCTTCTCCTTCTCCTTCTTCTACTTCTTCCGATTCACCCTCCTGACTTCACCTTCTCCTTCTCCTTCTTCTGCTTCTTCTGCTTCACCCTCCTGACTTCACCTTCTCCTTCTCCTTCTTCTACTTCTTCTGATTCACCCTCCAGACTTCACCTTCTCCTTCTCCTTCTTCTGCTTCTTCTGCTTCACCCTCCAGACTTCACCTTCTCCTTCTCCTTCTTCTGCTTCTTCTGATTCGCCCTCCAGACATCATCTTCTCCTTCTCCTTCTTCTGCTTCTTCTGCTTCACCCTCCAGACTTCACCTTCTCCTTCTCCTTCTTCTGCTTCTTCTGCGTCACTCTCCTGACTTCACCTTCTCCTTCTCCTTCTTCTACTTCTTCTGATTCACCCTCCAGACTTCACCTTCTCCTTCTCCTTCTTCTGCTTCTTCTGCTTCACCCTCCAGACTTCACCTTCTCCTTCTCCTTCATCTGCTTCTTCTGCTGCGCCCTCCAGACTTCACCTTCTCCTCCTCCTTCTTCTGCTTCTTCTGCTTCACCCTCCTGACTTCACCTTCTCCTTCTCCTTCTTCTACTTCTTCTGTTTCACCCCCCTGACTTCACCTGCTCCTTCTCCTTCTTCTGCTTCTTCTGATGCACCCTCCTAACTTTACCTTCTCCTTCTCCTTCTTCTGCTTCTTCTGATTCACCCTCCTGACTTCACCTTCTCCTTCTCCTTCTTCTGATTCTTCTAATTCACCCTCCACACTTCACCTTCTCCTTCTCCTTCTTCTGCTTCTTCTGATTCACCCTCCAGACTTCACCTTCTCCTTCTCCTTCTTCTGCTTCTTCTGATTGACCCTCCAGACCTCACCTTCTCCTTCTCCTTCTTCTACTTCTTCTGATTCAGCCTCCAGACTTCATCTTCTCCTTCTCCTTCTTCTGCTTCTTCTGATTCACCCTCGAGACTTCACCTTCTCCTTCTCCTTCTTCTGCTTCTTCTGATTCACCCTCCAGACTTCACCTTCTCCTTCTCCTTCTTCTACTTCTTCTGATTCACCCTCCTGACTTCACCTTCTCCTTCTCCTTCTTCTGCTTCTTCTGCTTCACCCTCCAGACTTCACCTTCTCCTGCTCCTTCTTCTGCTTATTCTGCTTCACCCTCCAGACGTCACCTTCTCCTTCTCCTTCTTCTGCTCCTTCTGCTTCACCCTCCTGACTTCACCTTCTCCTACTCCTTCTTCTACTTCTTCTGATTCACCCTCCAGACTTCACCTTCTCCTTCTCCTTCTTCTGCTTCTTCTGCTTCACCCTCCAGACTTCACCTTCTCCTTCTCCTTCTTCTGCTTCTTCTCCTTCGCCCTCCAGACTTCACCTTCTCCTTCTCCATCTTCTGCTTCTTCTGCTTCACTCTCCTGACTTCACCTTCTCCTTCTCCTTCTTCTACTTCTTCTGATTCACCCTCCAGACTTCACCTTCTCCTTCTCCTTCTTCTGCTTCTTCTGCTTCACCCTCCAGACTTCAGCTTCTCCTTCTCCTTCTTCTGCTTCTTCTGCTGCGCCCTCCAGACTTCACCTTCTCCTTCTCTTTCTTCTGCTTCTTCTGCTTCACCGTCCTGACTTCACCTTCTCCTTCTCCTTCTTCTACTTCTTCTGCTTCACCCCCCTGACTTCACCTGCTCCTTCTCCTTCTTCTGCTTCTTCTGATTCACCCTCCTAACTTCACCTTCTACTTCTCCTTCTTCTGCTTCTTCTGATTCACCCTCCTGACTTCACCTTCTCCTTCTCCTTCTTCTGCTTCTTCTGATTCACCCTCCAGACTTCACCTTCTCCTTCTCCTTCTTCTGCTTCTTCTGTTTCACCCTCCAGACTTCACCTTCTCCTTCTCCTTCTTCTGCAACTTCTGATTCACCCTCCAGACTTCATCTTCTCCTTCTCCTTCTTCTGCTTCTTCTGATTCACCCTCCAGACTTCACCTTCTCCTTCTCCTTCTTCTGCTTCTTCTGATTGACCCTCCAGACTTCACCTTCTCCTTCTCCTTCTTCTACTTCTTCTGATTCACCCTCCAGACTTCACCTTCTCCTTCTCCTTCTTCTACTTCTTCCGATTCACCCTCCTGACTTCACCTTCTCCTTCTCCTTCTTCTGCTTCTTCTGCTTCACCCTCCTGACTTCACCTTCTCCTTCTCCTTCTTCTACTTCTTCTGATTCACCCTCCAGACTTCACCTTCTCCTTCTCCTTCTTCTGCTTCTTCTGCTTCACCCTCCAGACTTCACCTTCTCCTTCTCCTTCTTCTGCTTCTTCTGCTTCGCCCTCCAGACATCACCTTCTCCTTCTCCTTCTTCTGCTTCTTCTGCTTCACCCTCCAGACTTCACCTTCTCCTTCTCCTTCTTCTGCTTCTTCTGCTTCACTCTCCTGACTTCACCTTCTCCTTCACCTTCTTCTACTTCTTCTGATTCACCCTCCAGACTTCACCTTCTCCTTCTCCTTCTTCTGCTTCTTCTGCTTCACCCTCCAGACTTCACCTTCTCCTTCTCCTTCTTCTGCTTCTTCTGCTGCGCCCTCCAGACTTCACCTTCTCCTTCTCCTTCTTCTGCTTCTTCTGCTTCACCCTCCTGACTTCACCTTCTCCTTCTCCTTCTTCTACTTCTTCTGCTTCACCCCCCTGACTTCACCTGCTCCTTCTCCTTCTTCTGCTTCTTCTGATTCACCCTCCTAACTTTACCTTCTCCTTCTCCTTCTTCTGCTTCATCTGATTCACCCTCCTGACTTCACCTTCTCCTTCGCCTTCTTCTGCTTCTTCTAATTCACCCTCCAGACTTCACCTTCTCCTTGTCCTTCTTCTGCTTCTTCTGATTCACCCTCCAGACTTCACCTTCTCCTTCTCCTTCTTCTGCTTCTTCTGATTGACCCTCCAGACCTCACCTTCTCCTTCTCCTTCTTCTACTTCTTCTGATTCACCCTCCAGACTTCATCTTCTCCTTCTCCTTCTTCTGCTTCTTCTGATTCACCCCCCAGACTTCACCTTCTCCTTCTCCTTCTTCTGCTTCTTCTGATTCATCCTCCAGACTTCACCTTCTCCTTCTCCTTCTTCTACTTCTTCTGATTCACCATCCTGACTTCACCTTCTCCTTCTCCTTCTTCTGCTTCTTCTGCTTCACCCTCCAGACTTCACCTTCTCCTGCTCCTTCTTCTGCTTCTTCTGCTTCACCCTCCAGACTTCACCTTCTCCTTCTCCTTCTTCTGCTTCTTCTGCTTCACCCTCCTGACTTCACCTTCTCCTTCTCCTTCTTCTACTTCTTCTGATTCACCCTCCAGACTTCACCTTCTCCTTCTCCTTCTTCTGCTTCTTCTGCTTCACCCTCCAGAATTCACCTTCTCCTTCTCCTTCTTCTGCTTCTTCTGCTTCGCCCTCCAGACTTCACCTTCTCCTTCTCCATCTTCTGCTTCTTCTGCTTCACTCTCCTGACTTCACCTTCTCCTTCTCCTTCTTCTACTTCTTCTGATTCACCCTCCAGACTTCACCTTCTCCTTCTCCTTCTTCTGCTTCTTCTGCTTCACCCTCCAGACTTCTGCTTCTCCTTCTCCTTCTTCTGCTTTTTCTGCTGCGCCCTCCAGACTTCACCTTCTCCTTCTCCTTCTTCTGCTTCTTCTGCTTCACCGTCCTGACTTCACCTTCTCCTTCTCCTTCTTCTACTTCTTCTGCTTCACCCCCCTGACTTCACCTGCTCCTTCTCCTTCTTCTGCTTCTTCTGATTCACCCTCCTAACTACACCTTCTCCTTCTCCTTCTTCTGCTTCTTCTGATTCACCCTCCTGACTTCACCTTCTCCTTCTTCTGCTTCTTCTGATTCACCCTCCATACTTCACCTTCTCCTTCTCCTTCTTCTGCTTCTTCTGATTCACCCTCCAGACTTCACCTTCTCCTTCTCCTTCTTCTGCTTCTTCTGATTCACCCTCCAGACTTCATCTTCTCCTTCTCCTTCTTCTGCTTCTTCTGATTCACCCTCCAGACTTCACCTTCTCCTTCTCCTTCTTCTGCTTCTTCTGATTCACCCTCCAGACTTCACCTTCTCCTTCTCCTTCTTCTACTTCTTCTGCTTCACCCTCCTGACTTCACCTTCTCCTTCTCCTTCTTCTACTTCTTCTGATTCACCCTCCAGACTTCACCTTCTCCTTCTCCTTCTTCTGCTTCTTCTGCTTCACCCTCCAGACTTCACCTTCTCCTTCTCCTTCTTCTGCTTCTTCTGCTTCGCCCTCCAGACTTCACCTTCTCCTTTTCCATCTTCTGCTTCTTCTGCTTCACTCTCCTGACTTCACCTTCTCCTTCTCCTTCTTCTACTTCTTCTGATTCACCCTCCAGACTTCACCTTCTCCTTCTCCTTCTTCTGCTTCTTCTGCTTCACCCTCCAGACTTCAGCTTCTCCTTCTCCTTCTTCTGCTTCTTCTGCTGCGTCCTCCAGACTTCACCTTCTCCTTCTCCTTCTTCTGCTTCTTCTGCTTCACCGTCCTGACTTCACCTGCTCCTTCTCCTTCTTCTGCTTCTTCTGATTCACCCTCCTAACTTTACCTTCTCCTTCTCCTTCTTCTGCTTCTTCTGATTCACCCTCCTGACTTCACCTTCTCCTTCTCCTTCTTCTGCTTCTTCTAATTCACCCTCCAGACTTCACCTTCTTCTTGTCCTTCTTCTGCTTCTTCTGATTCACCCTCCAGACTTCACCTTCTCCTTCTCCTTCTTCTGCTTCTTCTGATTGACCCTCCAGACCTCACCTTCTCCTTCTCCTTCTTCTACTTCTTCTGATTCACCCTCCAGACTTCATCTTCTCCTTCTCCTTCTTCTGCATCTTCTGATTCACCCCCCAGACTTCACCTTCTCCTTCTCCTTCTTCTGCTTCTTCTGATTCATCCTCCAGACTTCACCTTCTCCTTCTCCTTCTTCTACTTCTTCTGATTCACCATCCTGACTTCACCTTCTCCTTCTCCTTCTTCTGCTTCTTCTGCTTCACCCTCCAGACTTCACCTTCTCCTGCTCCTTCTTCTGCTTCTTCTGCTTCACCCTCCAGACTTCACCTTCTCCTTCTCCTTCTTCTGCTTCTTCTGCTTCACCCTCCTGACTTCACCTTCTCCTTCTCCTTCTTCTACTTCTGATTCACCCTCCAGACTTCACCTTCTCCTTCTCCTTCTTCTGCTTCTTCTGCTTCACCCTCCAGACTTCACCTTCTCCTTCTCCTTCTTCTGCTTCTTCTGCTTCGCCCTCCAGACTTCACCTTCTCCTTCTCCATCTTCTGCTTCTTCTGCTTCACTCTCCTGACTTCACCTTCTCCTTCTCCTTCTTCTACTTCTTCTGATTCACCCTCCAGACTTCACCTTCTCCTTCTCCTTCTTCTGCTTCTTCTGCTTCACCTTCCAGACTTCAGCTTCTCCTTCTCCTTCTTCTGCTTCTTCTGCTGCGCCCTCCAGACTTCACCTTCTCCTTCTCCTTCTTCTGCTTCTTCTGCTTCACCGTCCTGACTTCACCTTCTCCTTCTCCTTCTTCTACTTCTTCTGCTTCACCCCCCTGACTTCACCTGCTCCTTCTCCTTCTTCTGCTTCTTCTGATTCACCCTCCTAACTACACCTTCTCGTTCTCCTTCTTCTGCTTCTTCTGATTCACCCTCCTGACTTCACCTTCTCCTTCTTCTGCTTCTTCTGATTCACCCTCCAGACTTCACCTTCTCCTTCTCCTTCTTCTGCTTCTTCTGATTCACCCTCCAGACTTCACCTTCTCCTTCTCCTTCTTCTGCTTCTTCTGATTCACCCTCCAGACTTCATCTTCTCCTTCTCCTTCTTCTGCTTCTTCTGATTCACCCTCCAGACTTCACCTTCTCCTTCTCCTTCTTCTGCTTCTTCTGATTCACCCTCCAGACTTCACCTTCTCCTTCTCCTTCTTCTACTTCTTCTGCTTCACCCTCCTGACTTCACCTTCTCCTTCTCCTTCTTCTGCTTCTTCTGCTTCACCCTCCAGACTTCACCTTCTCCTTCTCCTTCTTCTGCTTCTTCTGCTTCGCCCTCCAGACTTCACCTTCTCCTTCTCCATCTTCTGCTTCTTCTGCTTCACTCTCCTGACTTCACCTTCTCCTTCTCCTTCTTCTACTTCTTCTGATTCTCCCTCCAGACTTCACCTTCTCCTTCTCTTTCTTCTGCTTCTTCTGCTTCACCCTCCAGACTTCAGCTTCTCCTTCTCCTTCTTCTGCTTCTTCTGCTGCGCCCTCCAGACTTCACCTTCTCCTTCTCCTTCTTCTGCTTCTTCTGCTTCACCGTCCTGACTTCACCTTCTCCTTCTCCTTCTTCTACTTCTTCTGCTTCACCCCCCTGACTTCACCTGCTCCTTCTCCTTCTTCTGCTTCTTCTGATTCACCCTCCTAACTACACCTTCTCCTTCTCCTTCTTCTGCTTCTTCTGATTCACCCTCCTGACTTCACCTTCTCCTTCTCCTTCTTCTGCTTCTTCTGATTCACCCTCCAGACTTCACCTTCTCCTTCTCCTTCTTCTGCTTCTTCTGATTCACCCTCCAGACTTCACCTTCTCCTTCTCCTTCTTCTGCTTCTTCTGATTCACCCTCCAGACTTCATCTTCTCCTTCTCCTTCTTCTTCTTCTTCTGATTCACCCTCCAGACTTCACCTTCTCCTTCTCCTTCTTCTGCTTCTTCTGATTCACCCTCCAGACTTCACCTTCTCCTTCTCCTTCTTCTACTTCTTCTGATTCACCCTCCAGACTTCACCTTCTCCTTCTCCTTCTTATACTTCTTCAGATTCACCCTCCAGTCTTCACCTTCTCCTTCTCCTTCTTCTGTTTCTTCTGCTTCACCCTCCAGACTTCACCTTCTTCTTCTCTTTCTTCTGCTTCTTCTGATTCACCCTCCAGACTTCACCTTCTCCTTCTCCTTCTTCTGATTCTTCTGATTCACTCTCCAGACTTCACCTTCTCCTTCTCCTTCTTCTGCTTCTTCTGATTCACCCTCCTGACTTCACCTTCTCCTTCTCCTTCTTCTACTTCTTCTGATTCACCCTCCTGACTTCACCTTCTCCTTCTCCTTCTTCTACTTCTTCTGCTTCACCCTCCAGACTTCACCTTCTCCTTCTCCTTCTTCTACTTCTTCTGATTCACCCTCCAGACTTCACCTTCTCCTTCTCCTTCTTCTGCTTCTTCTGATTCACCCTCCAGACTTCACCTTCTCCTTCTCCTTATTCTGCTTCTTCTGATTCACCCTCCAGACTTCACCTTCTCCTTCTCCTTCTTCTGCTCTTCTGATTCACCCTCCAGACTTCACCTTCTCCTTCTCCTTCTTCTGCTTCTTCTGATTCACCCTCCAGACATCACCTTCTCCTTCTCCTTCTTCTGCTTCTTCTGATTCACCCTCCAGACTTCACCTTCTCCTTCTCCTTCTTCTACTCCTTCTGATTCACCCTCCAGACTTCACCGTCTCCTTCTCCTTCTTCTGCTTCTTCTGATTCACCCTCCAGACTTCACCTTCTCCTTCTCCTTATTCTGCTTCTTCTGATTCACCCTCCAGACTTCACCTTCTCCTTCTCCTTCTTCTGCTTCTTCTGATTCACCCTCCAGACTTCACCTTCTCCTTCTCCTTCTTCTACTTCTTCTGATTCACCCTCCAGACTTCACCTTCTCCTTCTCCTTCTTCTGCTTCTTCTGATTCACCCTCCAGACTTCACCTTCTCCTTCTCCTTCTTCTACTTCTTCTGCTTCACCCTCCAGACTACACCTTCTACTTCTCCTTCTTCTACTTCTTCTGATTCTCCCTCCAGACTTCACCTTCTCCTTCTCCTTCTTCTGCTTCTTCTGCTTCTCCCTCCAGACTTCACCTTCTCCTTCTCCTTCTTCTACTTCTTCAGATTCACCCTCCAGTCTTCACCTTCTCCTTCTCCTTCTTCTGTTTCTTCTGCTTCACCCTCCAGACTTCACCTTCTCCTTCTCTTTCTTCTGCTTCTTCTGATTCACCCTCCAGGCTTCACCTTCTCCTTCTCCTTCTTCTGATTTTTCTGATTCACCCTCCAAACTTCACCTTCTCCTTCTCCTTCTTCTGCTTCTTCTGATTCACCCTCCAGACTTCACCTTCTCCTTCTCCTTCTTCTGATTCTTCTGATTCACCCTCCAGACTTCACCTTCTCCTTCTCCTTCTTCTGCTTCTTCTGCTTCGCCCTCCAGACTTCACCTTCTCCTTCTCCATCTTCTGCTTCTTCTGCTTCACTCTCCTGACTTCACCTTCTCCTTCTCCTTCTTCTACTTCTTCTGATTCACCCTCCAGACTTCACCTTCTCCTTCTCCTTCTTCTGCTTCTTCTGCTTCACCCTCCAGACTTCAGCTTCTCCTTCTCCTTCTTCTGCTTCTTCTGCTGCGCCCTCCAGACTTCACCTTCTCCTTCTCCTTCTTCTGCTTCTTCTGCTTCACCGTCCTGACTTCACCTTCTCCTTCTCCTTCTTCTATTTCTTCTGCTTCACCCCCCTGACTTCACCTGCTCCTTCTCCTTCTTCTGCTTCTTCTGCTGCGCCCTCCAGACTTCACCTTCTCCTTCTCCTTCTTCTGCTTCTTCTGCTTCACCCTCCTGACTTCACCTTCTCCTTCTCCTTCTTCTACTTCTTCTGCTTCACCCCCCTGACTTCACCTGCTCCTTCTCCTTCTTCTGCTTCTTCTGATTCACCCTCCTAACTTTACCTTCTCCTTCTCCTTATTCTGCTTCTTCTGATTCACCCTCCAGACTTCACCTTCTCCTTCTCCTTCTTCTGCTTCTTCTGATTCACCCTCCAGACTTCACCTTCTCCTTCTCCTTCTTCTGCTTCTTCTGATTCACCCTCCAGACTTCACCTTCTCCTTCTCCTTCTTCTGCTTCTTCTGATTCACCCTCCAGACTTCACCTTCTCCTTCTCCTTCTTCTACTCCTTCTGATTCACCCTCCAGACTTCACCGTCTCCTTCTCCTTCTTCTGCTTCTTCTGATTCACCCTCCAGACTTCACCTTCTCCTTCTCCTTATTCTGCTTCTTTTAATTCACCCTCCAGACTTCACCTTCTCCTTCTCCTTCTTCTGCTTCTTCTGATTCACCCTCCAGACTTCACCTTCTCCTTCTCCTTCTTCTACTTCTTCTGATTCACCCTCCAGACTTCACCTTCTCCTTCTCCTTCTTCTGCTTCTTCTGATTCACCCTCCAGACTTCACCTTCTCCTTCTCCTTCTTCTACTTCTTCTGCTTCACCCTCCAGACTACACCTTCTCCTTCTCCTTCTTCTACTTCTTCTGATTCACCCTCCAGACTTCACCTTCTCCTTCTCCTTCTTCTGCTTCTTCTGCTTCTCCCTCCAGACTTCACCTTCTCCTTCTCCTTCTTCTACTTCTTCAGATTCACCCTCCAGTCTTCACCTTCTCCTTCTCCTTCTTCTGTTTCTTCTGCTTCACCCTCCAGACTTCACCTTCTCCTTCTCTTTCTTCTGCTTCTTCTGATTCACCCTCCAGGCTTCACCTTCTCCTTCTCCTTCTTCTGATTTTTCTGATTCACCCTCCAAACTTCACCTTCTCCTTCTCCTTCTTCTGCTTCTTCTGATTCACCCTCCAGACTTCACCTTCTCCTTCTCCTTCTTCTGATTCTTCTGATTCACCCTCCAGACTTCACCTTCTCCTTCTCCTTCTTCTGCTTCTTCTGCTTCGCCCTCCAGACTTCACCTTCTCCTTCTCCATCTTCTGCTTCTTCTGCTTCACTCTCCTGACTTCACCTTCTCCTTCTCCTTCTTCTACTTCTTCTGATTCACCCTCCAGACTTCACCTTCTCCTTCTCCTTCTTCTGCTTCTTCTGCTTCACCCTCCAGACTTCAGCTTCTCCTTCTCCTTCTTCTGCTGCGCCCTCCAGACTTCACCTTCTCCTTCTCCTTCTTCTGCTTCTTCTGCTTCACCGTCCTGACTTCACCTTCTCCTTCTCCTTCTTCTACTTCTTCTGCTTCACCCCCCTGACTTCACCTGCTCCTTCTCCTTCTTCTGCTTCTTCTGCTGCGCCCTCCAGACTTCACCTTCTCCTTCTCCTTCTTCTGCTTCTTCTGCTTCACCGTCCTGACTTCACCTTCTCCTTCTCCTTCTTCTACTTCTTCTGCTTCACCCCCCTGACTTCACCTGCTCCTTCTCCTTCTTCTGCTTCTTCTGATTCACCCTCCTAACTTTACCTTCTCCTTCTCCTTCTTCTGCTTCTTCTGATTCACCCTCCTGACTTCACCTTCTCCTTCTCCTTCTTCTGCTTCTTCTAATTCACCCTCCAGACTTCACCTTCTCCTTGTCCTTCTTCTGCTTCTTCTGATTCACCCTCCAGACTTCACCTTCTCCTTCTCCTTCTTCTGCTTCTTCTGATTGACCCTCCAGACCTCACCTTCTCCTTATTCTGCTTCTTCTGCTTCACCCTCCTGACTTCACCTTCTCCTTCTCCTTCTTCTACTTCTTCTGATTCACCCTCCAGACTTCTCCTTCTCCTTCTCCTTCTTCTGCTTCTTCTGCTTCACCCTCCAGACTTCACCTTCTCCTTCTCCTTCTTCTGCTTCTTCTGCTTCGCCCTCCAGACTTCACCTTCTCCTTCTCCATCTTCTGCTTCTTCTGCTTCACTCTCCTGACTTCACCTTCTCCTTCTCCTTCTTCTACTTATTCTGATTCACCCTCCAGACTTCACCTTCTCCTTCTCCTTCTTCTGCTTCTTCTGCTTCACCCTCCAGACTTCAGCTTCTCCTTCTCCTTCTTCTGCTTCTTCTGCTGCGCCCTCCAGACTTCACCTTCTCCTTCTCCTTCTTCTGCTTCTTCTGCTTCACCGTCCTGACTTCACCTTCTCCTTCTCCTTCTTCTACTTCTTCTGCTTCACCCCCTGACTTCACCTGCTCCTTCTCCTTCTTCTGCTTCTTCTGATTCACCCTCCTAACTACACCTTCTCCTTCTCCTTCTTCTGCTTCTTCTGATTCACCCTCCTGACTTCACCTTCTCCTTCTTCTGCTTCTTCTGATTCACCCTCCAGACTTCACCTTCTCCTTCTCCTTCTTCTGCTTCTTCTGATTCACCCTCCAGACTTCACCTTCTCCTTCTCCTTCTTCTGCTTCTTCTGATTCACCCTCCAGACTTCATCTTCTCCTTCTCCTTCTTCTGCTTCTTCTGATTCACCCTCCAGACTTCACCTTCTCCTTCTCCTTCTTCTGCTTCTTCTGATTCACCCTCCAGACTTCACCTTCTCCTTCTCCTTCTTCTACTTCTTCTGCTTCACCCTCCTGACTTCACCTTCTCCTTCTCCTTCTTCTACTTCTTCTGATTCACCCTCCAGACTTCACCTTCTCCTTCTCCTTCTTCTGCTTCTTCTGCTTCACCCTCCAGACTTCACCTTCTCCTTCTCCTTCTTCTGCTTCTTCTGCTTCGCCCTCCAGACTTCACCTTCTCCTTCTCCATCTTCTGCTACTTCTGCTTCACTCTCCTGACTTCACCTTCTCCTTCTCCTTCTTCTACTTCTTCTGATTCACCCTCCAGACTTCAGCTTCTCCTTCTCCTTCTTCTGCTTCTTCTGCTGCGCCCTCCAGACTTCACCTTCTCCTTCTCCTTCTTCTGCTTCTTCTGCTTCACCGTCCTGACTTCACCTTCTCCTTCTCCTTCTTCTACTTCTTCTGCTTCACCCCCCTGACTTCACCTGCTCCTTCTCCTTCTTCTGCTTCTTCTGATTCACCCTCCTAACTACACCTTCTCCTTCTCCTTCTTCTGCTTCTTCTGATTCACCCTCCAGACTTCACCTTCTCCTTCTCCTTCTTCTGCTTCTTCTGATTCACCCTCCAGACTTCACCTTCTCCTTCTCCTTCTTCTGCTTCTTCTGATTCACCCTCCATACTTCATCTTCTCCTTCTCCTTCTTCTTCTTCTTCTGATTCACCCTCCAGACTTCACCTTCTCCTTCTCCTTCTTCTGCTTCTTCTGATTCACCCTCCAGACTTCACCTTCTCCTTCTCCTTCTTCTACTTCTTCTGATTCACCCTCCAGACTTCACCTTCTCCTTCTCCTTCTTATACTTCTTCAGATTCACCCTCCAGTCTTCACCTTCTCCTTCTCCTTCTTCTGTTTCTTCTGCTTCACCCTCCAGACTTCACCTTCTTCTTCTCTTTCTTCTGCTTCTTCTGATTCACCCTCCAGACTTCACCTTCTCCTTCTCCTTCTTCTGATTCTTCTGATTCACTCTCCAGACTTCACCTTCTCCTTCTCCTTCTTCTGCTTCTTCTGATTCACCCTCCTGACTTCACCTTCTCCTTCTCCTTCTTCTACTTCTTCTGATTCACCCTCCTGACTTCACCTTCTCCTTCTCCTTCTTCTACTTCTTCTGCTTCACCCTCCAGACTTCACCTTCTCCTTCTCATTCTTCTACTTCTTCTGATTCACCCTCCAGACTTCACCTTCTCCTTCTCCTTCTTCTGCTTCTTCTGATTCACCCTCCAGACTTCACCTTCTCCTTCTCCTTATTCTGCTTCTTCTGATTCACCCTCCAGACTTCACCTTCTCCTTCTCCTTCTTCTGCTTCTTCTGATTCACCCTCCAGACTTCACCTTCTCCTTCTCCTTCTTCTGCTTCTTCTGATTCACCCTCCAGACTTCCCCTTCTCCTTCTCCTTCTTCTGCTTCTTCTGATTCACCCTCCAGACTTCACCTTCTCCTTCTCCTTCTTCTACTCCTTCTGATTCACCCTCCAGACTTCACCTTCTCCTTCTCCTTCTTCTGCTTCTTCTGATTCACCCTCCAGACTTCACCTTCTCCTTCTCCTTATTCTGCTACTTCTGTTTCACCCTCCAGACTTCACCTTCTCCTTCTCCTTCTTCTGCTTCTTCTGATTCACCCTCCAGACTTCACCTTCTCCTTCTCCTTCTTCTACTTCTTCTGATTCACCCTCCAGACTTCACCTTCTCCTTCTCCTTCTTCTGCTTCTTCTGATTCACCCTCCAGACTTCACCTTCTCCTTCTCCTTCTTCTACTTCTTCTGCTTCACCCTCCAGACTACACCTTCTCCTTCTCCTTCTTCTACTTCTTCTGATTCACCCTCCAGACTTCACCTTCTCCTTCTCCTTCTTCTGCTTCTTCTGATTCACCCTCCAGACTTCACCTTCTCCTTCTCCTTCTTCTACTTCTTCAGATTCACCCTCCAGTCTTCACCTTCTCCTTCTCCTTCTTCTGTTTCTTCTGCTTCACCCTCCAGACTTCACCTTCTCCTTCTCTTTCTTCTGCTTCTTCTGATTCACCCTCCAGACTTCACCTTCTCCTTCTCCTTCTTCTGATTCTTCTGATTCACCCTCCAAACTTCACCTTCTCCTTCTCCTTCTTCTGCTTCTTCTTATTCACCCTCCAGACTTCACCTTCTCCTTCTCCTTCTTCTGATTCTTCTGATTCACCCTCCAAACTTCACCTTCTCCTTCTCCTTCTTCTGCTTCTTCTGATTCACCCTCCTGACTTCACCTTCTCCTTCTCCTTATTCTGCTTCTTCTGTTTCACCCTCCAGACTTCACCTTCTCCTTCTCCTTCTTCTGCTTCTTCTGATTCACCCTCCAGACTTCACCTTCTCCTTCTCCTTCTTCTGCTTCTTCTGATTCACCCTCCAGACTTCATCTTCTCCTTCTCCTTCTTCTACTTCTTCTGATTCACCCTCCAGACTTCACCTTCTCCTTCTCCTTCTTCTGCTTCTTCTGATTCACCCTCCAGACTTCACCTTCTCCTTCTCCTTCGTCTACTTCTTCTGATTCACCCTCCAGACTACACCTTCTCCTTCTCCTTCTTCTACTTCTTCTGATTCACCCTCCAGACTTCACCTTCTCCTTCTCCTTCTTCTCTTTCTTCTGATTCACCCTCCAGACTTCACCTTCTCCTTCTCCTTCTTCTACTTCTTCTGATTCACCCTCCAGACTTCACCTTCTCCTTCTCCTTCTTCTACTTCTTCTGATTCACCCTCCAGACTTCACCTTCTCCTTCTCCTTCTTCTACTTCTTCTGCTTCTCCCTCCAGACTTCACCTTCTCCTTCTCCTTCTTCTGCTTCTTCTGATTCACCCTCCAGACTTCACCTTCTCATTCTCCTTCTTCTACTTCTTCTGATTCACCCTCCAGACTTCACCTTCTCCTTCTCCTTCTTCTACTTCTTCTGATTCACCCTCCAGACTTCTCCTTCTCCTTCTCCTTCTTCTACTTCTTCCGATTCCCCCTCCTGACTTCACCTTCTCCTTCTCCTTCTTCTGCTTCTTCTGCTTCACCCTCCTGACTTCACCTTCTCCTTCTCCTTCTTCTACTTCTTCTGATTCACCCTCCAGACTTCACCTTCTCCTTCTCCTTCTTCTGCTTCTTCTGCTTCACCCTCCAGACTTCACCTTCTCCTTCTCCTTCTTCTGCTTCTTCTGCTTCGCCCTCCAGACATCACCTTCTCCTTCTCCTTCTTCTGCTTCTTCTGCTTCACCCTCCAGACTTCACCTTCTCCTTCTCCTTCTTCTGCTTCTTCTGCTTCACTCTCCTGACTTCACCTTCTCCTTCACCTTCTTCTACTTCTTCTGATTCACCCTCCAGACTTCACCTTCTCCTTCTCCTTCTTCTGCTTCTTCTGCTTCGCCCTCCAGACTTCACCTTCTCCTTCTCCTTCTTTTGCTTCTTCTCCTGCGCCCTCCAGACTTCACCTTCTCCTTCTCCTTCTTCTGCTTCTTCTGCTTCACCCTCCTGACTTCACCTTCTCCTTCTCCTTCTTCTACTTCTTCTGCTTCACCCCCCTGACTTCACCTGCTCCTTCTCCTTCTTCTGCTTCTTCTGATTCACCCTCCTAACTTTACCTTCTCCTTCTCCTTCTTCTGCTTCTTCTGATTCACCCTCCTGACTTCACCATCTCCTTCTCCTTCTTCTGCTTCTTCTAATTCACCCTCCAGACTTCACCTTCTCCTTGTCCTTCTTCTGCTTCTTCTGATTCACCCTCCAGACTTCACCTTCTCCTTCTCCTTCTTCTGCTTCTTCTGATTGACCCTCCAGACTTCACCTTCTCCTTCTCCTTCTTCAACTTCTTCTGGTTCACCCTCCAGACTTCATCTTCTCCTTCTCCTTCTTCTGCTTCTTCTGATTCACCCTCCAGACTTCACCTTCTCCTTCTCCTTTTTCTGCTTCTTCTGATTCACCCTCCAGACTTCACCTTCTCCTTCTCCTTCTTCTACTTCTTCTGATTCACCATCCTGACTTCACCTTCTCCTTCTCCTTCTTCTGCTTCTTCTGCTTCACCCTCCAGACTTCACCTTCTCCTGCTCCTTCTTCTGCTTCTTCTGCTTCACCCTCCAGACTTCACCTTCTCCTTCTCCTTCTTCTGCTTCTTCTGCTTCACCCTCCTGACTTCACCTTCTCCTTCTCCTTCTTCTACTTCTTCTGATTCACCCTCCAGACTTCACCTTCTCCTTCTCCTTCTTCTGCTTCTTCTGCTTCACCCTCCAGACTTCACCTTCTCCTTCTCCTTCTTCTGCTTCTTCTGCTTCGCCCTCCAGACTTCACCTTCTCCTTCTCCATCTTCTGCTTCTTCTGCTTCACTCTCCTGACTTCACCTTCTCCTTCTCCTTCTTCTACTTCTTCTGATTCACCCTCCAGACTTCACCTTCTCCTTATCCTTCTTCTGCTTCTTCTGCTTCACCCTCCAGACTTCAGCTTCTCCTTCTCCTTCTTCTGCTTCTTCTGCTTCACCGTCCTGACTTCACCTTCTCCTTCTCCTTCTTCTACTTCTTCTGCTTCACCCCCCTGACTTCACCTGCTCCTTCTCCTTCTTCTGCTTCTTCTGATTCACCCTCCTAACTACACCTTCTCCTTCTCCTTCTTCTGCTTCTTCTGATTCACCCTCCTGACTTCACCTTCTCGTTCTCCTTCTTCTGCTTCTTCTGATTCACCCTCCAGACTTCACCTTCTCCTTCTCCTTCTTCTGCTTCTTCTGATTCACCCTCCAGACTTCACCTTCTCCTTCTCCTTCTTCTGATTCTTCTGATTCACCCTCCAGACTTCAACTTCTCCTTCTCCTTCTTCTGCTTCTTCTGCTTCGCCCTCAAGACTTCACCTTCTCCTTCTCCATCTTCTGCTTCTTCTGCTTCACTCTCCTGACTTCACCTTCTCCTTCTCCTTCTTCTACTTCTTCTGATTCACCCTCCAGACTTCACCTTCTGCTTCTCCTTCTTCTGCTTCTTCTGCTTCACCCTCCAGACTTCAGCTTCTCCTTCTCCTTCTTCTGCTTCTTCTGCTGCGCCCTCCAGACTTCACCTTCTCCTTCTCCTTCTTCTGCTTCTTCTGCTTCACCGTCCTGACTTCACCTTCTCCTTCTCCTTCTTCTACTTCTTCTGCTTCACCCACCTGACTTCACCTGCTCCTTCTCCTTCTTCTGCTTCTTCTGCTGCGCCCTCCAGACTTCACCTTCTCCTTCTCCTTCTTCTGCTTCTTCTGCTTCACCCTCCTGACTTCACCTTCTCCTTCTCCTTCTTCTACTTCTTCTGCTTCACCCCCCTGACTTCACCTGCTCCTTCTCCTTCTTCTGCTTCTTCTGATTCACCCTCCTAACTTTACCTTCTCCTTCTCCTTATTCTGCTTCTTCTGATTCACCCTCCAGACTTCACCTTCTCCTTCTCCTTCTTCTGCTTCTTCTGATTCACCCTCCAGACTTCACCTTCTCCTTCTCCTTCTTCTGCTTCTTCTGATTCACCCTCCAGACTTCACCTTCTCCTTCTCCTTCTTCTGCTTCTTCTGATTCACCCTCCAGACTTCACCTTCTCCTTCTCCTTCTTCAACTCCTTCTGATTCACCCTCCAGACTTCACCGTCTCCTTCTCCTTCTTCTGCTTCTTCTGATTCACCCTCCAGACTTCACCTTCTCCTTCTCCTTATTCTGCTTCTTCTGATTCACCCTCCAGACTTCACCTTCTCCTTCTCCTTCTTCTGCTTCTTCTGATTCACCCTCCAGACTTCACCTTCTCCTTCTCCTTCTTCTACTTCTTCTGATTCACCCTCCAGACTTCACCTTCTCCTTCTCCTTCTTCTGCTTCTTCTGATTCACCCTCCAGACTTCACCTTCTCCTTCTCCTTCTTCTACTTCTTCTGCTTCACCCTCCAGACTACACCTTCTCCTTCTCCTTCTTCTACTTCTTCTGATTCACCCTCCAGACTTCACCTTCTCCTTCTCCTTCTTCTGCTTCTTCTGCTTCTCCCTCCAGACTTCACCTTCTCCTTCTCCTTCTTCTACTTCTTCAGATTCACCCTCCAGTCTTCACCTTCTCCTTCTCCTTCTTCTGTTTCTTCTGCTTCACCCTCCAGACTTCACCTTCTCCTTCTCTTTCTTCTGCTTCTTCTGATTCACCCTCCAGGCTTCACCTTCTCCTTCTCCTTCTTCTGATTTTTCTGATTCACCCTCCAAACTTCACCTTCTCCTTCTCCTTCTTCTGCTTCTTCTGATTCACCCTCCAGACTTCACCTTCTCCTTCTCCTTCTTCTGATTCTTCTGATTCACCCTCCAGACTTCACCTTCTCCTTCTCCTTCTTCTGCTTCTTCTGCTTCGCCCTCCAGACTTCACCTTCTCCTTCTCCATCTTCTGCTTCTTCTGCTTCACTCTCCTGACTTCACCTTCTCCTTCTCCTTCTTCTACTTCTTCTGATTCACCCTCCAGACTTCACCTTCTCCTTCTCCTTCTTCTGCTTCTTCTGCTTCACCCTCCAGACTTCAGCTTCTCCTTCTCCTTCTTCTGCTTCTTCTGCTGCGCCCTCCAGACTTCACCTTCTCCTTCTCCTTCTTCTGCTTCTTCTGATTCACCCTCCAGACTTCACCTTCTCCTTCTCCTTCTTCTGATTCTTCTGATTCACCCTCCAGACTTCACCTTCTCCTTCTCCTTCTTCTGCTTCTTCTGCTTCACCCTCCAGACTTCACCTTCTCCTTCTCTTTCTTCTGCTTCTTCTGATTCACCCTCCAGACTTCACCTTCTCCTTCTCCTTCTTCTGATTCTTCTGATTCACCCTCCAAACTTCACCTTCTCCTTCTCCTTCTTCTGCTTCTTCTGATTCACCCTCCAGACTTCACCTTCTCCTTCTCCTTCTTCTGATTCTTCTGATTCACCCTCCAAACTTCACCTTCTCCTTCTCCTTCTTCTGCTTCTTCTGATTCACCCTCCTGACTTCACCTTCTCCTTCTCCTTATTCTGCTTCTTCTGTTTCACCCTCCAGACTTCACCTTCTCCTTCTCCTTCTTCTGCTTCTTCTGATTCACCCTCCAGACTTCACCTTCTCCTTCTCCTTCTTCTGCTTCTTCTGATTCACCCTCCAGACTTCATCTTCTCCTTCTCCTTCTTCTACTTCTTCTGATTCACCCTCCAGACTTCACCTTCTCCTTCTCCTTCTTCTGCTTCTTCTGATTCACCCTCCAGACTTCACCTTCTCCTTCTCCTTCGTCTACTTCTTCTGATTCACCCTCCAGACTACACCTTCTCCTTCTCCTTCTTCTACTTCTTCTGATTCACCCTCCAGACTTCACCTTCTCCTTCTCCTTCTTCTCTTTCTTCTGATTCACCCTCCAGACTTCACCTTCTCCTTCTCCTTCTTCTACTTCTTCTGATTCACCCTCCAGACTTCACCTTCTCCTTCTCCTTCTTCTACTTCTTCTGATTCACCCTCCAGACTTCACCTTCTCCTTCTCCTTCTTCTACTTCTTCTGCTTCTCCCTCCAGACTTCACCTTCTCCTTCTCCTTCTTCTGCTTCTTCTGATTCACCCTCCAGACTTCACCTTCTCATTCTCCTTCTTCTACTTCTTCTGATTCACCCTCCAGACTTCACCTTCTCCTTCTCCTTCTTCTACTTCTTCTGATTCACCCTCCAGACTTCTCCTTCTCCTTCTCCTTCTTCTACTTCTTCCGATTCCCCCTCCTGACTTCACCTTCTCCTTCTCCTTCTTCTGCTTCTTCTGCTTCACCCTCCTGACTTCACCTTCTCCTTCTCCTTCTTCTACTTCTTCTGATTCACCCTCCAGACTTCACCTTCTCCTGCTCCTTCTTCTGCTTCTTCTGCTTCACCCTCCAGACTTCACCTTCTCCTTCTCCTTCTTCTGCTTCTTCTGCTTCGCCCTCCAGACATCACCTTCTCCTTCTCCTTCTTCTGCTTCTTCTGCTTCACCCTCCAGACTTCACCTTCTCCTTCTCCTTCTTCTGCTTCTTCTGCTTCACTCTCCTGACTTCACCTTCTCCTTCACCTTCTTCTACTTCTTCTGATTCACCCTCCAGACTTCACCTTCTCCTTCTCCTTCTTCTGCTTCTTCTGCTTCGCCCTCCAGACTTCACCTTCTCCTTCTCCTTCTTTTGCTTCTTCTCCTGCGCCCTCCAGACTTCACCTTCTCCTTCTCCTTCTTCTGCTTCTTCTGCTTCACCCTCCTGACTTCACCTTCTCCTTCTCCTTCTTCTACTTCTTCTGCTTCACCCCCCTGACTTCACCTGCTCCTTCTCCTTCTTCTGCTTCTTCTGATTCACCCTCCTAACTTTACCTTCTCCTTCTCCTTCTTCTGCTTCTTCTGATTCACCCTCCTGACTTCACCTTCTCCTTCTCCTTCTTCTGCTTCTTCTAATTCACCCTCCAGACTTCACCTTCTCCTTGTCCTTCTTCTGCTTCTTCTGATTCACCCTCCAGACTTCACCTTCTCCTTCTCCTTCTTCTGCTTCTTCTGATTGACCCTCCAGACTTCACCTTCTCCTTCTCCTTCTTCAACTTCTTCTGGTTCACCCTCCAGACTTCATCTTCTCCTTCTCCTTCTTCTGCTTCTTCTGATTCACCCTCCAGACTTCACCTTCTCCTTCTCCTTCTTCTGCTTCTTCTGATTCACCCTCCAGACTTCACCTTCTCCTTCTCCTTCTTCTACTTCTTCTGATTCACCAGCCTGACTTCACCTTCTCCTTCTCCTTCTTCTGCTTCTTCTGCTTCACCCTCCAGACTTCACCTTCTCCTGCTCCTTCTTCTGCTTCTTCTGCTTCACCCTCCAGACTTCACCTTCTCCTTCTCCTTCTTCTGCTTCTTCTGCTTCACCCTCCTGACTTCACCTTCTCCTTCTCCTTCTTCTACTTCTTCTGATTCACCCTCCAGACTTCACCTTCTCCTTCTCCTTCTTCTGCTTCTTCTGCTTCACCCTCCAGACTTCACCTTCTCCTTCTCCTTCTTCTGCTTCTCCTGCTTCGCCCTCCAGACTTCACCTTCTCCTTCTCCATCTTCTGCTTCTTCTGCTTCACTCTCCTGACTTCACCTTCTCCTTCTCCTTCTTCTACTTCTTCTGATTCACCCTCCAGACTTCACCTTCTCCTTATCCTTCTTCTGCTTCTTCTGCTTCACCCTCCAGACTTCAGCTTCTCCTTCTCCTTCTTCTGCTTCTTCTGCTTCACCGTCCTGACTTCACCTTCTCCTTCTCCTTCTTCTACTTCTTCTGCTTCACCCCCCTGACTTCACCTGCTCCTTCTCCTTCTTCTGCTTCTTCTGATTCACCCTCCTAACTACACCTTCTCCTTCTCCTTCTTCTGCTTCTTCTGATTCACCCTCCTGACTTCACCTTCTCGTTCTCCTTCTTCTGCTTCTTCTGATTCACCCTCCAGACTTCACCTTCTCCTTCTCCTTCTTCTGCTTCTTCTGATTCACCCTCCAGACTTCACCTTCTCCTTCTCCTTCTTCTGATTCTTCTGATTCACCCTCCAGACTTCAACTTCTCCTTCTCCTTCTTCTGCTTCTTCTGCTTCGCCCTCAAGACTTCACCTTCTCCTTCTCCATCTTCTGCTTCTTCTGCTTCACTCTCCTGACTTCACCTTCTCCTTCTCCTTCTTCTACTTCTTCTGATTCACCCTCCAGACTTCACCTTCTGCTTCTCCTTCTTCTGCTTCTTCTGCTTCACCCTCCAGACTTCAGCTTCTCCTTCTCCTTCTTCTGCTTCTTCTGCTGCGCCCTCCAGACTTCACCTTCTCCTTCTCCTTCTTCTGCTTCTTCTGCTTCACCGTCCTGACTTCACCTTCTCCTTCTCCTTCTTCTACTTCTTCTGCTTCACCCACCTGACTTCACCTGCTCCTTCTCCTTCTTCTGCTTCTTCTGCTGCGCCCTCCAGACTTCACCTTCTCCTTCTCCTTCTTCTGCTTCTTCTGCTTCACCCTCCTGACTTCACCTTCTCCTTCTCCTTCTTCTACTTCTTCTGCTTCACCCCCCTGACTTCACCTGCTCCTTCTCCTTCTTCTGCTTCTTCTGATTCACCCTCCTAACTTTACCTTCTCCTTCTCCTTATTCTGCTTCTTCTGATTCACCCTCCAGACTTCACCTTCTCCTTCTCCTTCTTCTGCTTCTTCTGATTCACCCTCCAGACTTCACCTTCTCCTTCTCCTTCTTCTGCTTCTTCTGATTCACCCTCCAGACTTCACCTTCTCCTTCTCCTTCTTCTGCTTCTTCTGATTCACCCTCCAGACTTCACCTTCTCCTTCTCCTTCTTCAACTCCTTCTGATTCACCCTCCAGACTTCACCGTCTCCTTCTCCTTCTTCTGCTTCTTCTGATTCACCCTCCAGACTTCACCTTCTCCTTCTCCTTCTTCTGCTTCTTCTGATTCACCCTCCAGACTTCACCTTCTCCTTCTCCTTCTTCTGCTTCTTCTGATTCACCCTCCAGACTTCACCTTCTCCTTCTCCTTCTTCTACTTCTTCTGCTTCACCCTCCAGACTACACCTTCTCCTTCTCCTTCTTCTACTTCTTCTGATTCACCCTCCAGACTTCACCTTCTCCTTCTCCTTCTTCTGCTTCTTCTGCTTCTCCCTCCAGACTTCACCTTCTCCTTCTCCTTCTTCTACTTCTTCAGATTCACCCTCCAGTCTTCACCTTCTCCTTCTCCTTCTTCTGTTTCTTCTGCTTCACCCTCCAGACTTCACCTTCTTCTTCTCTTTCTTCTGCTTCTTCTGATTCACCCTCCAGGCTTCACCTTCTCCTTCTCCTTCTTCTGATTTTTCTGATTCACCCTCCAAACTTCACCTTCTCCTTCTCCTTCTTCTGCTTCTTCTGATTCACCCTCCAGACTTCACCTTCTCCTTCTCCTTCTTCTGATTCTTCTGATTCACCCTCCAGACTTCACCTTCTCCTTCTCCTTCTTCTGCTTCTTCTGCTTCGCCCTCCAGACTTCACCTTCTCCTTCTCCATCTTCTGCTTCTTCTGCTTCACTCTCCTGACTTCACCTTCTCCTTCTCCTTCTTCTACTTCTTCTGATTCACCCTCCAGACTTCACCTTCTCCTTCTCCTTCTTCTGCTTCTTCTGCTTCACCCTCCAGACTTCAGCTTCTCCTTCTCCTTCTTCTGCTTCTTCTGCTGCGCCCTCCAGACTTCACCTTCTCCTTCTCCTTCTTCTGCTTCTTCTGATTCACCCTCCAGACTTCACCTTCTCCTTCTCCTTCTTCTGATTCTTCTGATTCACCCTCCAGACTTCACCTTCTCCTTCTCCTTCTTCTGCTTCTTCTGCTTCACCCTCCAGACTTCACCTTCTCCTTCTCTTTCTTCTGCTTCTTCTGATTCACCCTCCAGACTTCACCTTCTCCTTCTCCTTCTTCTGATTCTTCTGATTCACCCTCCAAACTTCACCTTCTCCTTCTCCTTCTTCTGCTTCTTCTGATTCACCCTCCAGACTTCACCTTCTCCTTCTCCTTCTTCTGATTCTTCTGATTCACCCTCCAAACTTCACCTTCTCCTTCTCCTTCTTCTGCTTCTTCTGATTCACCCTCCTGACTTCACCTTCTCCTTCTCCTTATTCTGCTTCTTCTGTTTCACCCTCCAGACTTCACCTTCTCCTTCTCCTTCTTCTGCTTCTTCTGATTCACCCTCCAGACTTCACCTTCTCCTTCTCCTTCTTCTGCTTCTTCTGATTCACCCTCCAGACTTCATCTTCTCCTTCTCCTTCTTCTACTTCTTCTGATTCACCCTCCAGACTTCACCTTCTCCTTCTCCTTCTTCTGCTTCTTCTGATTCACCCTCCAGACTTCACCTTCTCCTTCTCCTTCGTCTACTTCTTCTGATTCACCCTCCAGACTACACCTTCTCCTTCTCCTTCTTCTACTTCTTCTGATTCACCCTCCAGACTTCACCTTCTCCTTCTCCTTCTTCTCTTTCTTCTGATTCACCCTCCAGACTTCACCTTCTCCTTCTCCTTCTTCTACTTCTTCTGATTCACCCTCCAGACTTCACCTTCTCCTTCTCCTTCTTCTACTTCTTCTGATTCACCCTCCAGACTTCACCTTCTCCTTCTCCTTCTTCTACTTCTTCTGCTTCTCCCTCCAGACTTCACCTTCTCCTTCTCCTTCTTCTGCTTCTTCTGATTCACCCTCCAGACTTCACCTTCTCATTCTCCTTCTTCTACTTCTTCTGATTCACCCTCCAGACTTCACCTTCTCCTTCTCCTTCTTCTACTTCTTCTGATTCACCCTCCAGACTTCTCCTTCTCCTTCTCCTTCTTCTACTTCTTCCGATTCCCCCTCCTGACTTCACCTTCTCCTTCTCCTTCTTCTGCTTCTTCTGCTTCACCCTCCTGACTTCACCTTCTCCTTCTCCTTCTTCTACTTCTTCTGATTCACCCTCCAGACTTCACCTTCTCCTGCTCCTTCTTCTGCTTCTTCTGCTTCACCCTCCAGACTTCACCTTCTCCTTCTCCTTCTTCTGCTTCTTCTGCTTCGCCCTCCAGACATCACCTTCTCCTTCTCCTTCTTCTGCTTCTTCTGCTTCACCCTCCAGACTTCACCTTCTCCTTCTCCTTCTTCTGCTTCTTCTGCTTCACTCTCCTGACTTCACCTTCTCCTTCACCTTCTTCTACTTCTTCTGATTCACCCTCCAGACTTCACCTTCTCCTTCTCCTTCTTCTGCTTCTTCTGCTTCGCCCTCCAGACTTCACCTTCTCCTTCTCCTTCTTTTGCTTCTTCTCCTGCGCCCTCCAGACTTCACCTTCTCCTTCTCCTTCTTCTGCTTCTTCTGCTTCACCCTCCTGACTTCACCTTCTCCTTCTCCTTCTTCTACTTCTTCTGCTTCACCCCCCTGACTTCACCTGCTCCTTCTCCTTCTTCTGCTTCTTCTGATTCACCCTCCTAACTTTACCTTCTCCTTCTCCTTCTTCTGCTTCTTCTGATTCACCCTCCTGACTTCACCTTCTCCTTCTCCTTCTTCTGCTTCTTCTAATTCACCCTCCAGACTTCACCTTCTCCTTGTCCTTCTTCTGCTTCTTCTGATTCACCCTCCAGACTTCACCTTCTCCTTCTCCTTCTTCTGCTTCTTCTGATTGACCCTCCAGACTTCACCTTCTCCTTCTCCTTCTTCAACTTCTTCTGGTTCACCCTCCAGACTTCATCTTCTCCTTCTCCTTCTTCTGCTTCTTCTGATTCACCCTCCAGACTTCACCTTCTCCTTCTCCTTCTTCTGCTTCTTCTGATTCACCCTCCAGACTTCACCTTCTCCTTCTCCTTCTTCTACTTCTTCTGATTCACCAGCCTGACTTCACCTTCTCCTTCTCCTTCTTCTGCTTCTTCTGCTTCACCCTCCAGACTTCACCTTCTCCTGCTCCTTCTTCTGCTTCTTCTGCTTCACCCTCCAGACTTCACCTTCTCCTTCTCCTTCTTCTGCTTCTTCTGCTTCACCCTCCTGACTTCACCTTCTCCTTCTCCTTCTTCTACTTCTTCTGATTCACCCTCCAGACTTCACCTTCTCCTTCTCCTTCTTCTGCTTCTTCTGCTTCACCCTCCAGACTTCACCTTCTCCTTCTCCTTCTTCTGCTTCTCCTGCTTCGCCCTCCAGACTTCACCTTCTCCTTCTCCATCTTCTGCTTCTTCTGCTTCACTCTCCTGACTTCACCTTCTCCTTCTCCTTCTTCTACTTCTTCTGATTCACCCTCCAGACTTCACCTTCTCCTTATCCTTCTTCTGCTTCTTCTGCTTCACCCTCCAGACTTCAGCTTCTCCTTCTCCTTCTTCTGCTTCTTCTGCTTCACCGTCCTGACTTCACCTTCTCCTTCTCCTTCTTCTACTTCTTCTGCTTCACCCCCCTGACTTCACCTGCTCCTTCTCCTTCTTCTGCTTCTTCTGATTCACCCTCCTAACTACACCTTCTCCTTCTCCTTCTTCTGCTTCTTCTGATTCACCCTCCTGACTTCACCTTCTCGTTCTCCTTCTTCTGCTTCTTCTGATTCACCCTCCAGACTTCACCTTCTCCTTCTCCTTCTTCTGCTTCTTCTGATTCACCCTCCAGACTTCACCTTCTCCTTCTCCTTCTTCTGATTCTTCTGATTCACCCTCCAGACTTCAACTTCTCCTTCTCCTTCTTCTGCTTCTTCTGCTTCGCCCTCAAGACTTCACCTTCTCCTTCTCCATCGTCTGCTTCTTCTGCTTCACTCTCCTGACTTCACCTTCTCCTTCTCCTTCTTCTACTTCTTCTGATTCACCCTCCAGACTTCACCTTCTCCTTCTCCTTCTTCTGCTTCTTCTGCTTCACCCTCCAGACTTCAGCTTCTCCTTCTCCTTCTTCTGCTTCTTCTGCTGCGCCCTCCAGACTTCACCTTCTCCTTCTCCTTCTTCTGCTTCTTCTGCTTCACCGTCCTGACTTCACCTTCTCCTTCTCCTTCTTCTACTTCTTCTGCTTCACCCACCTGACTTCACCTGCTCCTTCTCCTTCTTCTGCTTCTTCTGCTGCGCCCTCCAGACTTCACCTTCTCCTTCTCCTTCTTCTGCTTCTTCTGCTTCACCCTCCTGACTTCACCTTCTCCTTCTCCTTCTTCTACTTCTTCTGCTTCACCCCCCTGACTTCACCTGCTCCTTCTCCTTCTTCTGCTTCTTCTGATTCACCCTCCTAACTTTACCTTCTCCTTCTCCTTATTCTGCTTCTTCTGATTCACCCTCCAGACTTCACCTTCTCCTTCTCCTTCTTCTGCTTCTTCTGATTCACCCTCCAGACTTCACCTTCTCCTTCTCCTTCTTCTGCTTCTTCTGATTCACCCTCCAGACTTCACCTTCTCCTTCTCCTTCTTCTGCTTCTTCTGATTCACCCTCCAGACTTCACCTTCTCCTTCTCCTTCTTCAACTCCTTCTGATTCACCCTCCAGACTTCACCGTCTCCTTCTCCTTCTTCTGCTTCTTCTGATTCACCCTCCAGACTTCACCTTCTCCTTCTCCTTATTCTGCTTCTTCTGATTCACCCTCCAGACTTCACCTTCTCCTTCTCCTTCTTCTGCTTCTTCTGATTCACCCTCCAGACTTCACCTTCTCCTTCTCCTTCTTCTACTTCTTCTGATTCACCCTCCAGACTTCACCTTCTCCTTCTCCTTCTTCTGCTTCTTCTGATTCACCCTCCAGACTTCACCTTCTCCTTCTCCTTCTTCTACTTCTTCTGCTTCACCCTCCAGACTACACCTTCTCCTTCTCCTTCTTCTACTTCTTCTGATTCACCCTCCAGACTTCACCTTCTCCTTCTCCTTCTTCTGCTTCTTCTGCTTCTCCCTCCAGACTTCACCTTCTCCTTCTCCTTCTTCTACTTCTTCAGATTCACCCTCCAGTCTTCACCTTCTCCTTCTCCTTCTTCTGTTTCTTCTGCTTCACCCTCCAGACTTCACCTTCTCCTTCTCTTTCTTCTGCTTCTTCTGATTCACCCTCCAGGCTTCACCTTCTCCTTCTCCTTCTTCTGATTTTTCTGATTCACCCTCCAAACTTCACCTTCTCCTTCTCCTTCTTCTGCTTCTTCTGATTCACCCTCCAGACTTCACCTTCTCCTTCTCCTTCTTCTGATTCTTCTGATTCACCCTCCAGACTTCACCTTCTCCTTCTCCTTCTTCTGCTTCTTCTGCTTCGCCCTCCAGACTTCACCTTCTCCTTCTCCATCTTCTGCTTCTTCTGCTTCACTCTCCTGACTTCACCTTCTCCTTCTCCTTCTTCTACTTCTTCTGATTCACCCTCCCGACTTCACCTTCTCCTTCTCCTTCTTCTGCTTCTTCTGCTTCACCCTCCAGACTTCAGCTTCTCCTTCTCCTTCTTCTGCTTCTTCTGCTGCGCCCTCCAGACTTCACCTTCTCCTTCTCCTTCTTCTGCTTCTTCTGCTTCACCGTCCTGACTTCACCTTCTCCTTCTCCTTCTTCTACTTCTTCTGCTTCACCCCCCTGACTTCACCTGCTCCTTCTCCTTCTTCTGCTTCTTCTGCTGCGCCCTCCAGACTTCACCTTCTCCTTCTCCTTCTTCTGCTTCTTCTGCTTCACCGTCCTGACTTCACCTTCTCCTTCTCCTTCTTCTACTTCTTCTGCTTCACCCCCCTGACTTCACCTGCTCCTTCTCCTTCTTCTGCTTCTTCTGATTCACCCTCCTAACTTTACCTTCTCCTTCTCCTTCTTCTGCTTCTTCTGATTCACCCTCCTGACTTCACCTTCTCCTTCTCCTTCTTCTGCTTCTTCTAATTCACCCTCCAGACTTCACCTTCTCCTTGTCCTTCTTCTGCTTCTTCTGATTCACCCTCCAGACTTCACCTTCTCCTTCTCCTTCTTCTGCTTCTTCTGATTGACCCTCCAGACCTCACCTTCTCCTTCTTCTGCTTCTTCTGCTTCACCCTCCTGACTTCACCTTCTCCTTCTCCTTCTTCTACTTCTTCTGATTCACCCTCCAGACTTCTCCTTCTCCTTCTCCTTCTTCTGCTTCTTCTGCTTCACCCTCCAGACTTCACCTTCTCCTTCTCCTTCTTCTGCTTCTTCTGCTTCTCCCTCCAGACTTCACCTTCTCCTTCTCCATCTTCTGCTTCTTCTGCTTCACTCTCCTGACTTCACCTTCTCCTTCTCCTTCTTCTACTTATTCTGATTCACCCTCCAGACTTCACCTTCTCCTTCTCCTTCTTCTGCTTCTTCTGCTTCACCCTCCAGACTTCAGCTTCTCCTTCTCCTTCTTCTGCTTCTTCTGCTGCGCCCTCCAGACTTCACCTTCTCCTTCTCCTTCTTCTGCTTCTTCTGCTTCACCGTCCTGACTTCACCTTCTCCTTCTCCTTCTTCTACTTCTTCTGCTTCACCCCCTGACTTCACCTGCTCCTTCTACTTCTTCTGCTTCTTCTGATTCACCCTCCTAACTACACCTTCTCCTTCTCCTTCTTCTGCTTCTTCTGATTCACCCTCCTGACTTCACCTTCTCCTTCTTCTGCTTCTTCTGATTCACCCTCCAGACTTCACCTTCTCCTTCTCCTTCTTCTGCTTCTTCTGATTCACCCTCCAGACTTCACCTTCTCCTTCTCCTTCTTCTGCTTCTTCTGATTCACCCTCCAGACTTCATCTTCTCCTTCTCCTTCTTCTGCTTCTTCTGATTCACCCTCCAGACTTCACCTTCTCCTTCTCCTTCTTCTGCTTCTTCTGATTCACCCTCCAGACTTCACCTTCTCCTTCTCCTTCTTCTACTTCTTCTGCTTCACCCTCCTGACTTCACCTTCTCCTTCTCCTTCTTCTACTTCTTCTGATTCACCCTCCAGACTTCACCTTCTCCTTCTCCTTCTTCTGCTTCTTCTGCTTCACCCTCCAGACTTCACCTTCTCCTTCTCCTTCTTCTGCTTCTTCTGCTTCGCCCTCCAGACTTCACCTTCTCCTTCTCCATCTTCTGCTTCTTCTGCTTCACTCTCCTGACTTCACCTTCTCCTTCTCCTTCTTCTACTTCTTCTGATTCACCCTCCAGACTTCAGCTTCTCCTTCTCCTTCTTCTGCTTCTTCTGCTGCGCCCTCCAGACTTCACCTTCTCCTTCTCCTTCTTCTGCTTCTTCTGCTTCACCGTCCTGACTTCACCTTCTCCTTCTCCTTCTTCTACTTCTTCTGCTTCACCCCCCTGACTTCACCTGCTCCTTCTCCTTCTTCTGCTTCTTCTGATTCACCCTCCTAACTACACCTTCTCCTTCTCCTTCTTCTGCTTCTTCTGATTCACCCTCCAGACTTCACCTTCTCCTTCTCCTTCTTCTGCTTCTTCTGATTCACCCTCCAGACTTCACCTTCTCCTTCTCCTTCTTCTGCTTCTTCTGATTCACCCTCCATACTTCATCTTCTCCTTCTCCTTCTTCTTCTTCTTCTGATTCACCCTCCAGACTTCACCTTCTCCTTCTCCTTCTTCTGCTTCTTCTGATTCACCCTCCAGACTTCACCTTCTCCTTCTCCTTCTTCTACTTCTTCTGATTCACCCTCCAGACTTCACCTTCTCCTTCTCCTTCTTATACTTCTTCAGATTCACCCTCCAGTCTTCACCTTCTCCTTCTCCTTTTTCTGTTTCTTCTGCTTCACCCTCCAGACTTCACCTTCTTCTTCTCTTTCTTCTGCTTCTTCTGATTCACCCTCCAGACTTCACCTTCTCCTTCTCCTTCTTCTGATTCTTCTGATTCACTCTCCAGACTTCACCTTCTCCTTCTCCTTCTTCTGCTTCTTCTGATTCACCCTCCTGACTTCACCTTCTCCTTCTCCTTCTTCTACTTCTTCTGATTCACCCTCCTGACTTCACCTTCTGCTTCTCCTTCTTCTACTTCTTCTGCTTCACCCTCCAGACTTCACCTTCTCCTTCTCATTCTTCTACTTCTTCTGATTCACCCTCCAGACTTCACCTTCTCCTTCTCCTTCTTCTGCTTCTTCTGATTCACCCTCCAGACTTCACCTTCTCCTTCTCCTTATTCTGCTTCTTCTGATTCACCCTCCAGACTTCACCTTCTCCTTCTCCTTCTTCTGCTTCTTCTGATTCACCCTCCAGACTTCACCTTCTCCTTCTCCTTCTTCTGCTTCTTCTGATTCACCCTCCAGACTTCACCTTCTCCTTCTCCTTCTTCTGCTTCTTCTGATTCACCCTCCAGACTTCACCTTCTCCTTCTCCTTCTTCTACTCCTTCTGATTCACCCTCCAGACTTCACCTTCTCCTTCTCCTTCTTCTGCTTCTTCTGATTCACCCTCCAGACTTCACCTTCTCCTTCTCCTTATTCTGCTTCTTCTGTTTCACCCTCCAGACTTCACCTTCTCCTTCTCCTTCTTCTGCTTCTTCTGATTCACCCTCCAGACTTCACCTTCTCCTTCTCCTTCTTCTACTTCTTCTGATTCACCCTCCAGACTTCACCTTCTCCTTCTCCTTCTTCTGCTTCTTCTGATTCACCCTCCAGACTTCACCTTCTCCTTCTCCTTCTTCTACTTCTTCTGCTTCACCCTCCAGACTACACCTTCTCCTTCTCCTTCTTCTACTTCTTCTGATTCACCCTCCAGACTTCACCTTCTCCTTCTCCTTCTTCTGCTTCTTCTGATTCACCCTCCAGACTTCACCTTCTCCTTCTCCTTCTTCTACTTCTTCAGATTCACCCTCCAGTCTTCACCTTCTCCTTCTCCTTCTTCTGTTTCTTCTGCTTCACCCTCCAGACTTCACCTTCTCCTTCTCTTTCTTCTGCTTCTTCTGATTCACCCTCCAGACTTCACCTTCTCCTTCTCCTTCTTCTGATTATTCTGATTCACCCTCCAAACTTCACCTTCTCCTTCTCCTTCTTCTGCTTCTTCTGATTCACCCTCCAGACTTCACCTTCTCCTTCTCCTTCTTCTGATTCTTCTGATTCACCCTCCAAACTTCACCTTCTCCTTCTCCTTCTTCTGCTTCTTCTGATTCACCCTCCTGACTTCACCTTCTCCTTCTCCTTATTCTGCTTCTTCTGTTTCACCCTCCAGACTTCACCTTCTCCTTCTCCTTCTTCTGCTTCTTCTGATTCACCCTCCAGACTTCACCTTCTGCTTCTCCTTCTTCTGCTTCTTCTGATTCACCCTCCAGACTTCATCTTCTCCTTCTCCTTCTTCTACTTCTTCTGATTCACCCTCCAGACTTCACCTTCTCCTTCTCCTTCTTCTGCTTCTTCTGATTCACCCTCCAGACTTCACCTTCTCCTTCTCCTTCGTCTACTTCTTCTGATTCACCCTCCAGACTACACCTTCTCCTTCTCCTTCTTCTACTTCTTCTGATTCACCCTCCAGACCTCACCTTCTCCTTCTCCTTCTTCTGTTTCTTCTGATTCACCCTCCAGACTTCACCTTCTCCTTCTCCTTCTTCTACTTCTTCTGATTCACCCTCCAGACTTCACCTTCTCCTTCTCCTTCTTCTACTTCTTCTGATTCACCCTCCAGACTTCACCTTCTCCTTCTCCTTCTTCTACTTCTTCTGCTTCTCCCTCCAGACTTCACCTTCTCCTTCTCCTTCTTCTGCTCCTTCTGATTCACCCTCCAGACTTCACCTTCTCATTCTCCTTCTTCTACTTCTTCTGATTCACCCTCCAGACTTCACCTTCTCCTTCTACTTCTTCTACTTCTTCTGATTCACCCTCCAGACTTCTCCTTCTCCTTCTCCTTCTTCTACTTCTTCCGATTCCCCCTCCTGACTTCACCTTCTCCTTCTCCTTCTTCTGCTTCTTCTGCTTCACCCTCCTGACTTCACCTTCTCCTTCTCCTTCTTCTACTTCTTCTGATTCACCCTCCAGACTTCACCTTCTCCTTCTCCTTCTTCTGCTTCTTCTGCTTCACCCTCCAGACTTCACCTTCTCCTTCTCCTTCTTCTGCTTCTTCTGCTTCGCCCTCCAGACATCACCTTCTCCTTCTCCTTCTTCTGCTTCTTCTGCTTCACCCTCCAGACTTCACCTTCTCCTTCTCCTTCTTCTACTTATTCTGATTCACCCTCCAGACTTCACCTTCTCCTTCTCCTTCTTCTGCTTCTTCTGCTTCACCCTCCAGACTTCAGCTTCTCCTTCTCCTTCTTCTGCTTCTTCTGCTGCGCCCTCCAGACTTCACCTTCTCCTTCTCCTTCTTCTGCTTCTTCTGCTTCACCGTCCTGACTTCACCTTCTCCTTCTCCTTCTTCTACTTCTTCTGCTTCACCCCCTGACTTCACCTGCTCCTTCTACTTCTTCTGCTTCTTCTGATTCACCCTCCTAACTACACCTTCTCCTTCTCCTTCTTCTGCTTCTTCTGATTCACCCTCCTGACTTCACCTTCTCCTTCTTCTGCTTCTTCTGATTCACCCTCCAGACTTCACCTTCTCCTTCTCCTTCTTCTGCTTCTTCTGATTCACCCTCCAGACTTCACCTTCTCCTTCTCCTTCTTCTGCTTCTTCTGATTCACCCTCCAGACTTCATCTTCTCCTTCTCCTTCTTCTGCTTCTTCTGATTCACCCTCCAGACTTCACCTTCTCCTTCTCCTTCTTCTGCTTCTTCTGATTCACCCTCCAGACTTCACCTTCTCCTTCTCCTTCTTCTACTTCTTCTGCTTCACCCTCCTGACTTCACCTTCTCCTTCTCCTTCTTCTACTTCTTCTGATTCACCCTCCAGACTTCACCTTCTCCTTCTCCTTCTTCTGCTTCTTCTGCTTCACCCTCCAGACTTCACCTTCTCCTTCTCCTTCTTCTGCTTCTTCTGCTTCGCCCTCCAGACTTCACCTTCTCCTTCTCCATCTTCTGCTTCTTCTGCTTCACTCTCCTGACTTCACCTTCTCCTTCTCCTTCTTCTACTTCTTCTGATTCACCCTCCAGACTTCAGCTTCTCCTTCTCCTTCTTCTGCTTCTTCTGCTGCGCCCTCCAGACTTCACCTTCTCCTTCTCCTTCTTCTGCTTCTTCTGCTTCACCGTCCTGACTTCACCTTCTCCTTCTCCTTCTTCTACTTCTTCTGCTTCACCCCCCTGACTTCACCTGCTCCTTCTCCTTCTTCTGCTTCTTCTGATTCACCCTCCTAACTACACCTTCTCCTTCTCCTTCTTCTGCTTCTTCTGATTCACCCTCCAGACTTCACCTTCTCCTTCTCCTTCTTCTGCTTCTTCTGATTCACCCTCCAGACTTCACCTTCTCCTTCTCCTTCTTCTGCTTCTTCTGATTCACCCTCCATACTTCATCTTCTCCTTCTCCTTCTTCTTCTTCTTCTGATTCACCCTCCAGACTTCACCTTCTCCTTCTCCTTCTTCTGCTTCTTCTGATTCACCCTCCAGACTTCACCTTCTCCTTCTCCTTCTTCTACTTCTTCTGATTCACCCTCCAGACTTCACCTTCTCCTTCTCCTTCTTATACTTCTTCAGATTCACCCTCCAGTCTTCACCTTCTCCTTCTCCTTCTTCTGTTTCTTCTGCTTCACCCTCCAGACTTCACCTTCTTCTTCTCTTTCTTCTGCTTCTTCTGATTCACCCTCCAGACTTCACCTTCTCCTTCTCCTTCTTCTGATTCTTCTGATTCACTCTCCAGACTTCACCTTCTCCTTCTCCTTCTTCTGCTTCTTCTGATTCACCCTCCTGACTTCACCTTCTCCTTCTCCTTCTTCTACTTCTTCTGATTCACCCTCCTGACTTCACCTTCTCCTTCTCCTTCTTCTACTTCTTCTGCTTCACCCTCCAGACTTCACCTTCTCCTTCTCATTCTTCTACTTCTTCTGATTCACCCTCCAGACTTCACCTTCTCCTTCTCCTTCTTCTGCTTCTTCTGATTCACCCTCCAGACTTCACCTTCTCCTTCTCCTTATTCTGCTTCTTCTGATTCACCCTCCAGACTTCACCTTCTCCTTCTCCTTCTTCTGCTTCTTCTGATTCACCCTCCAGACTTCACCTTCTCCTTCTCCTTCTTCTGCTTCTTCTGATTCACCCTCCAGACTTCACCTTCTCCTTCTCCTTCTTCTGCTTCTTCTGATTCACCCTCCAGACTTCACCTTCTCCTTCTCCTTCTTCTACTCCTTCTGATTCACCCTCCAGACTTCACCTTCTCCTTCTCCTTCTTCTGCTTCTTCTGATTCACCCTCCAGACTTCACCTTCTCCTTCTCCTTATTCTGCTTCTTCTGTTTCACCCTCCAGACTTCACCTTCTCCTTCTCCTTCTTCTGCTTCTTCTGATTCACCCTCCAGACTTCACCTTCTCCTTCTCCTTCTTCTACTTCTTCTGATTCACCCTCCAGACTTCACCTTCTCCTTCTCCTTCTTCTGCTTCTTCTGATTCACCCTCCAGACTTCACCTTCTCCTTCTCCTTCTTCTACTTCTTCTGCTTCACCCTCCAGACTACACCTTCTCCTTCTCCTTCTTCTACTTCTTCTGATTCACCCTCCAGACTTCACCTTCTCCTTCTCCTTCTTCTGCTTCTTCTGATTCACCCTCCAGACTTCACCTTCTCCTTCTCCTTCTTCTACTTCTTCAGATTCACCCTCCAGTCTTCACCTTCTCCTTCTCCTTCTTCTGTTTCTTCTGCTTCACCCTCCAGACTTCACCTTCTCCTTCTCTTTCTTCTGCTTCTTCTGATTCACCCTCCAGACTTCACCTTCTCCTTCTCCTTCTTCTGATTATTCTGATTCACCCTCCAAACTTCACCTTCTCCTTCTCCTTCTTCTGCTTCTTCTGATTCACCCTCCAGACTTCACCTTCTCCTTCTCCTTCTTCTGATTCTTCTGATTCACCCTCCAAACTTCACCTTCTCCTTCTCCTTCTTCTGCTTCTTCTGATTCACCCTCCTGACTTCACCTTCTCCTTCTCCTTATTCTGCTTCTTCTGTTTCACCCTCCAGACTTCACCTTCTCCTTCTCCTTCTTCTGCTTCTTCTGATTCACCCTCCAGACTTCACCTTCTCCTTCTCCTTCTTCTGCTTCTTCTGATTCACCCTCCAGACTTCATCTTCTCCTTCTCCTTCTTCTACTTCTTCTGATTCACCCTCCAGACTTCACCTTCTCCTTCTCCTTCTTCTGCTTCTTCTGATTCACCCTCCAGACTTCACCTTCTCCTTCTCCTTCGTCTACTTCTTCTGATTCACCCTCCAGACTACACCTTCTCCTTCTCCTTCTTCTACTTCTTCTGATTCACCCTCCAGACTTCACCTTCTCCTTCTCCTTCTTCTGTTTCTTCTGATTCACCCTCCAGACTTCACCTTCTCCTTCTCCTTCTTCTACTTCTTCTGATTCACCCTCCAGACTTCACCTTCTCCTTCTCCTTCTTCTACTTCTTCTGATTCACCCTCCAGACTTCACCTTCTCCTTCTCCTTCTTCTACTTCTTCTGCTTCTCCCTCCAGACTTCACCTTCTCCTTCTCCTTCTTCTGCTTCTTCTGATTCACCCTCCAGACTTCACCTTCTCATTCTCCTTCTTCTACTTCTTCTGATTCACCCTCCAGACTTCACCTTCTCCTTCTCCTTCTTCTACTTCTTCTGATTCACCCTCCAGACTTCTCCTTCTCCTTCTCCTTCTTCTACTTCTTCCGATTCCCCCTCCTGACTTCACCTTCTCCTTCTCCTTCTTCTGCTTCTTCTGCTTCACCCTCCTGACTTCACCTTCTCCTTCTCCTTCTTCTACTTCTTCTGATTCACCCTCCAGACTTCACCTTCTCCTTCTCCTTCTTCTGCTTCTTCTGCTTCACCCTCCAGACTTCACCTTCTCCTTCTCCTTCTTCTGCTTCTTCTGCTTCGCCCTCCAGACATCACCTTCTCCTTCTCCTTCTTCTGCTTCTTCTGCTTCACCCTCCAGACTTCACCTTCTCCTTCTCCTTCTGCTTCTTCTGCTTCACTCTCCTGACTTCACCTTCTCCTTCACCTTCTTCTACTTCTTCTGATTCACCCTCCAGACTTCACCTTCTCCTTCTCCTTCTTCTGCTTCTTCTGCTTCGCCCTCCAGACTTCACCTTCTCCTTCTCCTTCTTTTGCTTCTTCTCCTGCGCCCTCCAGACTTCACCTTCTCCTTCTCCTTCTTCTGCTTCTTCTGCTTCACCCTCCTGACTTCACCTTCTCCTTCTCCTTCTTCTACTTCTTCTGCTTCACCCCCCTGACTTCACCTGCTCCTTCTCCTTCTTCTGCTTCTTCTGATTCACCCTCCTAACTTTACCTTCTCCTTCTTCTGCTTCTTCTGATTCACCCTCCTGACTTCACCTTCTCCTTCTCCTTCTTCTGCTTCTTCTAATTCACCCTCCAGACTTCACCTTCTCCTTGTCCTTATTCTGCTTCTTCTGATTCACCCTCCAGACTTCACCTTCTCCTTCTCCTTCTTCTGCTTCTTCTGATTGACCCTCCAGACTTCACCTTCTCCTTCTCCTTCTTCTACTTCTTCTGATTCACCCTCCAGACTTCATCTTCTCCTTCTCCTTCTTCTGCTTCTTCTGATTCACCCTCCAGACTTCACCTTCTCCTTCTCCTTCTTCTGCTTCTTCTGATTCACCCTCCAGACTTCACCTTCTCCTTCTCCTTCTTCTACTTCTTCTGATTCACCATCCTGACTTCACCTTCTCCTTCTCCTTCTTCTGCTTCTTCTGCTTCACCCTCCAGACTTCACCTTCTCCTGCTCCTTCTTCTGCTTCTTCTGCTTCACCCTCCAGACTTCACCTTCTCCTTCTCCTTCTTCTGCTTCTTCTGCTTCACCCTCCTGACTTCACCTTCTCCTTCTCCTTCTTCTACTTCTTCTGATTCACCCTCCAGACTTCACCTTCTCCTTCTCCTTCTTCTGCTTCTTCTGCTTCACCCTCCAGACTTCACCTCCTCCTTCTCCTTCTTCTGCTTCTTCTGCTTCGCCCTCCAGACTTCACCTTCTCCTTCTCCATCTTCTGCTTCTTCTGCTTCACTCTCCTGACTTCACCTTCTCCTTCTCCTTCTTCTACTTCTTCTGATTCACCCTCCAGACTTCACCTTCTCCTTATCCTTCTTCTGCTTCTTCTGCTTCACCCTCCAGACTTCAGCTTCTCCTTCTCCTTCTTCTGCTTCTTCTGCTTCACCGTCCTGACTTCACCTTCTCCTTCTCCTTCTTCTACTTCTTCTGCTTCACCCCCCTGACTTCACCTGCTCCTTCTCCTTCTTCTGCTTCTTCTGATTCACCCTCCTAACTACACCTTCTCCTTCTCCTTCTTCTGCTTCTTCTGATTCACCCTCCTGACTTCACCTTCTCGTTCTCCTTCTTCTGCTTCTTCTGATTCACCCTCCAGACTTCACCTTCTCCTTCTCCTTCTTCTGCTTCTTCTGATTCACCCTCCAGACTTCACCTTCTCCTTCTCCTTCTTCTGCTTCTTCTGATTCACCCTCCAGACTTCATCTTCTCCTTCTCCTTCTTCTGCTTCTTCTGATTCACCCTCCAGACTTCACCTTCTCCTTCTCCTTCTTCTGCTTCTTCTGATTCACCCTCCAGACTTCACCTTCTCCTTCTCCTTCTTCTACTTCTTCTGATTCACCCTCCAGACTTCACCTTCTCCTTCTCCTTCTTATAATTCTTCAGATTCACCCTCCAGTCTTCACCTTCTCCTTCTCCTTCTTCTGTTTCTTCTGCTTCACCCTCCAGACTTCACCTTCTTCTTCTCTTTCTTCTGCTTCTTCTGATTCACCCTCCAGACTTCACCTTCTCCTTCTCCTTCTTCTGATTCTTCTGATTCACTCTCCAGACTTCACCTTCTCCTTCTCCTTCTTCTGCTTCTTCTGATTCACCCTCCTGACTTCACCTTCTCCTTCTCCTTCTTCTACTTCTTCTGATTCACCCTCCTGACTTCACCTTCTCCTTCTCCTTCTTCTACTTCTTCTGCTTCACCCTCCAGACTTCACCTTCTCCTTCTCCTTCTTCTACTTCTTCTGATTCACCCTCCAGACTTCACCTTCTCCTTCTCCTTCTTCTGCTTCTTCTGATTCACCCTCCAGACTTCACCTTCTCCTTCTCCTTATTCTGCTTCTTCTGATTCCCCCTCCAGACTTCACCTTCTCCTTCTCCTTCTTCTGCTTCTTCTAATTCACCCTCCAGACTTCACCTTCTCCTTCTCCTTCTTCTGCTTCTTCTGATTCACCCTCCAGACTTCACCTTCTCCTTCTCCTTCTTCTGCTTCTTCTGATTCACCCTCCAGACTTCACCTTCTCCTTCTCCTTCTTCTACTCCTTCTGATTCACCCTCCAGACTTCACCTTCTCCTTCTCCTTCTTCTGCTTCTTCTGATTCACCCTCCAGACTTCACCTTCTCCTTCTCCTTATTCTGCTTCTTCTGATTCACCCTCCAGACTTCACCTTCTCCTTCTCCTTCTTCTACTTCTTCTGATTCACCATCCTGACTTCACCTTCTCCTTCTCCTTCTTCTGCTTCTTCTGCTTCACCCTCCAGACTTCACCTTCTCCTGCTCCTTCTTCTGCTTCTTCTGCTTCACCCTCCAGACTTCACCTTCTCCTTCTCCTTCTTCTGCTTCTTCTGCTTCACCCTCCTGACTTCACCTTCTCCTTCTCCTTCTTCTACTTCTTCTGATTCACCCTCCAGACTTCTCCTTCTCCTTCTCCTTCTTCTGCTTCTTCTGCTTCACCCTCCAGACTTCACCTTCTCCTTCTCCTTCTTCTGCTTCTTCTGCTTCGCCCTCCAGACTTCACCTTCTCCTTCTCCATCTTCTGCTTCTTCTGCTTCACTCTCCTGACTTCACCTTCTCCTTCTCCTTCTTCTACTTCTTCTGATTCACCCTCCAGTCTTCACCTTCTCCTTCTCCTTCTTCTACTTCTTCTGATTCACCCTTCAGACTTCACCTTCTCCTTCTCCTTCTTCTGCTTCTTCTGCTTCACCCTCCAGACTTCAGCTTCTCCTTCTCCTTCTTCTGCTTCTTCTGCTGCGCCCTCCAGACTTCACCTTCTCCTTCTCCTTCTTCTGCTTCTTCTGCTTCACCGTCCTGACTTCACCTTCTCCTTCTCCTTCTTCTACTTCTTCTGCTTCACCCCCCTGACTTCACCTTCTCCTTCTCCTTCTTCTACTTCTTCTGATTCACCCTCCAGTCTTCACCTTCTCCTTCTCCTTCTTCTGCTTCTTCTGATTCACCCTCCAGACTTCACCTTCTCCTTCTCCTTCTTCTGCTTCTTCTGATTCACCCTCCTGACTTCACCTTCTCCTTCTTCTGCTTCTTCTGATTCACCCTCCAGACTTCACCTTCTCCTTCTCCTTCTTCTGCTTCTTCTGATTCACCCTCCAGACTTCATCTTCTCCTTCTCCTTCTTCTGCTTCTTCTGATTCACCCTCCAGACTTCACCTTCTCCTTCTCCTTCTTCTGCTTCTTCTGATTCACCCTCCAGACTTCACCTTCTCCTTCTCCTTCTTCTACTTCTTCTGCTTCACCCTCCTGACTTCACCTTCTCCTTCTCCTTCTTCTACTTCTTCTGATTCACCCTCCAGACTTCACCTTCTCCTTCTCCTTCTTCTGCTTCCTCTGCTTCACCCTCCAGACTTCACCTTCTCCTTCTCCTTCTTCTGCTTCTTCTGCTTCGCCCTCCAGACTTCACCTTCTCCTTCTCCATCTTCTGCTTCTTCTGCTTCACTCTCCTGACTTCACCTTCTCCTTCTCCTTCTTCTACTTCTTCTGATTCACCCTCCAGACTTCAGCTTCTCCTTCTCCTTCTTCTGCTTCTTCTGCTGCGCCCTCCAGACTTCACCTTCTCCTTCTCCTTCTTCTGCTTCTTCTGCTTCACCATCCTGACTTCACCTTCTCCTTCTCCTTCTTCTGCTTCTTCTGATTCACCCTCCAGACTTCACCTTCTCCTTCTCCTTATTCTGCTTCTTCTGATTCACCCTCCAGACTTCACCTTCTCCTTCTCCTTCTTCTGCTTCTTCTGATTCACCCTCCAGACTTCACCTTCTCCTTCTCCTTCTTCTGCTTCTTCTGATTCACCCTCCAGACTTCACCTTCTCCTTCTCCTTCTTCTGCTTCTTCTGATTCACCCTCCAGACTTCACCTTCTCCTTCTCCTTCTTCTACTCCTTCTGATTCACCCTCCAGACTTCACCTTCTCCTTCTCCTTCTTCGGCTTCTTCTGATTCACCCTCCAGACTTCACCTTCTCCTTCTCCTTATTCTGCCTCTTCTGATTCACCCTCCAGACTTCACCTTCTCCTTCTCCTTCTTCTGCTTCTTCTGATTCACCCTCCAGACTTCACCTTCTCCTTCTCCTTCTTCTACTTCTTCTGATTCACCCTCCAGACTTCACCTTCTCCTTCTCCTTCTTCTGCTTCTTCTGATTCACCCTCCAGACTTCACCTTCTCCTTCTCCTTCTTCTACTTCTTCTGCTTCACCCTCCAGACTACACCTTCTCCTTCTCCTTCTTCTACTTCTTCTGATTCACCCTCCAGACTTCACCTTCTCCTTCTCCTTCTTCTGCTTCTTCTGATTCACCCTCCAGACTTCACCTTCTCCTTCTCCTTCTTCTACTTCTTCAGATTCACCCTCCAGTCTTCACCTTCTCCTTCTCCTTCTTCTGTTTCTTCTGCTTCACCCTCCAGACTTCACCTTCTCCTTCTCTTTCTTCTGCTTCTTCTGCTTCACTCTCCTGACTTCACCTTCTCCTTCTCCTTCTTCTGCTTCTTCTGATTCACCCTCCAGACTTCACCTTCTCCATCTCCTTCTTCTGCTTCTTCTGATTCACCCTCCAGACTACACCTTCGCCTTCTCCTTCTTCTACTTCTTCTGATTCACCCTCCAGACTTCACCTTCTTCTTCTCCTTCTTCTACTTCTTCTGCTTCACCCTCCAGGCTTCACCTTCTCCTTCTCCTTCTTCTACTTCTTCTGATTCACCCTCCAGACTTCACCTTCTCCTTCTCCTTCTTCTACTTCTTCTGCTGCGCCCTCCAGACTTCACCTTCTCCTTCTCCTTCTTCTGCTTCTTCTGCTTCACCATCCTGACTTCACCTTCTCCTTCTCCTTCTTCTACTTCTTCTGCTTCACCCCCCTGACTTCACCTGCTCCTTCTCCTTCTTCTGCTTCTTCTGATTCACCCTCCTAACTACACCTTCTCCTTCTCCTTCTTCTGCTTCTTCTGATTCACCCTCCTGACTTCACCTTCTCCTTCTCCTTCTTCTGCTTCTTCTGATTCACCCGCCAGACTTCACCTTCTCCTTCTCCTTCTTCTGATTCACCCTCCAGACTTCACCTTCTCCTTCTCCTTCTTCTGCTTCTTCTGATTCACCCTCCAGACTTCATCTTCTCCTTCTCCTTCTTCTTCTTCTTCTGATTCACCCTCCAGACTTCACCTTCTCCTTCTCCTTCTTCTGCTTCTTCTGATTCACCCTCCAGACTTCACCTTCTCCTTCTCCTTCTTCTACTTCTTCTGATTCACCCTCCAGACTTCACCTTCTCCTTCTCCTTCTTATACTTCTTCAGATTCACCCTCCAGTCTTCACCTTCTCCTTCTCCTTCTTCTGTTTCTTCTGCTTCGCCCTCCAGACTTCACCTTCTTCTTCTCTTTCTTCTGCTTCTTCTGATTCACCCTCCAGACTTCACCTTCTCCTTCTCCTTTTTCTGATTCTTCTGATTCACTCTCCAGACTTCACCTTCTCCTTCTCCTTCTTCTGCTTCTTCTGATTCACCCTCCTGACTTCACCTTCTCCTTCTCCTTCTTCTACTTCTTCTGATTCACCCTCCTGACTTCACCTTCTCCTTCTCCTTCTTCTACTTCTTCTGCTTCACCCTCCAGACTTCACCTTCTCCTTCTCCTTCTTCTACTTCTTCTGATTCACCCTCCAGACTTCACCTTCTCCTTCTCCTTCTTCTGCTTCTTCTGATTCACCCTCCAGACTTCACCTTCTCCTTCTCCTTATTCTGCTTCTTCTGATTCACCCTCCAGACTTCACCTTCTCCTTCTCCTTCTTCTGCTTCTTCTGATTCACCCTCCAGACTTCACCTTCTCCTTCTCCTTCTTCTGCTTCTTCTGATTCACCCTCCAGACTTCACCTTCTCCTTCTCCTTCTTCTGCTTCTTCTGATTCACCCTCCAGACTTCACCTTCTCCTTCTCCTTCTTCTACTCCTTCTGATTCACCCTCCAGACTTCACCTTCTCCTTCTCCTTCTTCGGCTTCTTCTGATTCACCCTCCAGACTTCACCTTCTCCTTCTCCTTATTCTGCCTCTTCTGATTCACCCTCCAGACTTCACCTTCTCCTTCTCCTTCTTCTGCTTCTTCTGATTCACCCTCCAGACTTCACCTTCTCCTTCTCCTTCTTCTACTTCTTCTGATTCACCCTCCAGACTTCACCTTCTCCTTCTCCTTCTTCTGCTTCTTCTGATTCACCCTCCAGACTTCACCTTCTCCTTCTCCTTCTTCTACTTCTTCTGCTTCACCCTCCAGACTACACCTTCTCCTTCTCCTTCTTCTACTTCTTCTGATTCACCCTCCAGACTTCACCTTCTCCTTCTCCTTCTTCTGCTTCTTCTGATTCACCCTCCAGACTTCACCTTCTCCTTCTCCTTCTTCTACTTCTTCAGATTCACCCTCCAGTCTTCACCTTCTCCTTCTCCTTCTTCTGTTTCTTCTGCTTCACCCTCCAGACTTCACCTTCTCCTTCTCTTTCTTCTGCTTCTTCTGATTCACCCTCCAGACTTCACCTTCTCCTTCTCCTTCTTCTGATTCTTCTGATTCACCCTCCAAACTTCACCTTCTCCTTCTCCTTCTTCTGCTTCTTCTGATTCACCCTCCAGACTTCACCTTCTCCTTCTCCTTCTTCTGATTCTTCTGATTCACCCTCCAAACTTCACCTTCTCCTTCTCCTTCTTCTGCTTCTTCTGATTCACCCTCCTGACTTCACCTTCTCCTTCTCCTTATTCTGCTTCTTCTGTTTCACCCTCCAGACTTCACCTTCTCCTTCTCCTTCTTCTGCTTCTTCTGATTCACCCTCCAGACTTCACCTTCTCCTTCTCCTTCTTCTGCTTCTTCTGATTCACCCTCCAGACTTCACCTTCTCCTTCTCCTTCTTCTACTTCTTCTGATTCACCCTCCAGACTTCACCTTCTCCTTCTCCTTCTTCTGCTTCTTCTGATTCACCCTCAAGACTTCACCTTCTCCTTCTCCTTCGTCTACTTCTTCTGATTCACCCTCCAGACTACACCTTCTCCTTCTCCTTCTTCTACTTCTTCTGATTCACCCTCCAGACTTCACCTTCTCCTTCTCCTTCTTCTGTTTCTTCTGATTCACCCTCCAGACTTCACCTTCTCCTTCTCCTTCTTCTACTTCTTCTGATTCACCCTCCAGACTTCACCTTCTCCTTCTCCTTCTTCTACTTCTTCTGATTCACCCTCCAGACTTCACCTTCTCCTTCTCCTTCTTCTACTTCTTCTGCTTCTCCCTCCAGACTTCACCTTCTCCTTCTCCTTCTTCTGCTTCTTCTGATTCACCCTCCAGACTTCACCTTCTCATTCTCCTTCTTCTACTTCTTCTGATTCACCCTCCAGACTTCACCTTCTCCTTCTCCTTCTTCTACTTCTTCCGATTCCCCCTCCTGACTTCACCTTCTCCTTCTCCTTCTTCTGCTTCTTCTGCTTCACCCTCCTGACTTCACCTTCTCCTTCTCCTTCTTCTACTTCTTCTGATTCACCCTCCAGACTTCACCTTCTCCTTCTCCTTCTTCTGCTTCTTCTGCTTCGCCCTCCAGACATCACCTTCTCCTTCTCCTTCTTCTGCTTCTTCTGCTTCACCCTCCAGACTTCACCTTCTCCTTCTCCTTCTTCTGCTTCTTCTGCTTCACTCTCCTGACTTCACCTTCTCCTTCACCTTCTTCTACTTCTTCTGATTCACCCTCCAGACTTCACCTTCTCCTTCTCCTTCTTCTGCTTCTTCTGCTTCGCCCTCCAGACATCACCTTCTCCTTCTCCTTCTTCTGCTTCTTCTGCTTCACCCTCCAGACTTCACCTTCTCCTTCTCCTTCTTCTGCTTCTTCTGCTTCACTCTCCTGACTTCACCTTCTCCTTCTCCTTCTTCTGCTTCTTCTGATTCACCCTCCAGACTTCACCTTCTCCATCTCCTTCTTCTGCTTCTTCTGATTCACCCTCCAGACTACACCTTCGCCTTCTCCTTCTTCTACTTCTTCTGATTCACCCTCCAGACTTCACCTTCTTCTTCTCCTTCTTCTACTTCTTCTGCTTCACCCTCCAGGCTTCACCTTCTCCTTCTCCTTCTTCTACTTCTTCTGATTCACCCTCCAGACTTCACCTTCTCCTTCTCCTTCTTCTACTTCTTCTGATTCACCCTCCAGACTTCACCTTCTCCTTCTCCTTCTTCTGCTTCTTCTGCTTCACCCTCCAGACTTCACCTTCTCCTTTTCCTTCTTCTGCTTCTTCTGATTCGCCCTCCAGACATCACCTTCTCCTTCTCCTTCTTCTGCTTCTTCTGCTTCACCCTCCAGACTTCACCTTCTCCTTCTCCTTCTTCTGCTTCTTCTGCTTCACTCTCCTGACTTCACCTTCTCCTTCTCCTTCTTCTACTTCTTCTGATTCACCCTCCAGACTTCACCTTCTCCTTCTCCTTCTTCTGCTTCTTCTGCTTCACCCTCCAGACTTCACCTTCTCCTTCTCCTTCTTCTGCTTCTTCTGCTGTGCCCTCCAGACTTCACCTTCTCCTTCTCCTTCTTCTGCTTCTTCTGCTTCACCCTCCTGAATTCACCTTCTCCTTCTCCTTCTTCTACTTCTTCTGTTTCACCCCCCTGACTTCACCTTCTCCTTCTCCTTCTTCTGCTTCTTCTGATTCACCCTCCTAACTTTACCTTCTCCTTCTCCTTCTTCTGCTTCTTCTGATTCACCCTCCTGACTTCACCTTCTCCTTCTCCTTCTTCTGCTTCTTCTAATTCACCCTCCAGACTTCACCTTCTCCTTCTCCTTCTTCTGCTTCTTCTGATTCACCCTCCAGACTTCACCTTCTCCTTCTCCTTCTTCTGCTTCTTCTGATTGACCCTCCAGACCTCACCTTCTCCTTCTCCTTCTTCTACTTCTTCTGATTCACCCTCCAGACTTCATCTTCTCCTTCTCCTTCTTCTGCTTCTTCTGATTCACCCTCCAGACTTCACCTTCTCCTTCTCCTTCTTCTGCTTCTTCTGATTCACCCTTCAGACTTCACCTTCTCCTTCTCCTTCTTCTACTTCTTCTGATTCACCCTCCTGACTTCACCTTCTCCTTCTCCTTCTTCTGCTTCTTCTGCTTCACCCTCCAGACTTCACCTTCTCCTGCTCCTTCTTCTGCTTCTTCTGCTTCACCCTCCAGACTTCACCTTCTCCTTCTCCTTCTTCTGCTTCTTCTGCTTCACCCTCCTGACTTCACCTTCTCCTTCTCCTTCTTCTACTTCTTCTGATTCACCCTCCAGACTTCACCTTCTCCTTCTCCTTCTTCTGCTTCTTCTGCTTCACCCTCCAGACTTCACCTTCTCCTTCTCCTTCTTCTGCTTCTTCTGCTTCGCCCTCCAGACTTCACCTTCTCCTTCTCCATCTTCTGCTTCTTCTGCTTCACTCTCCTGACTTCACCTTCTCCTTCTCCTTCTTCTACTTCTTCTGATTCACCCTCCAGACTTCACCTTCTCCTTCTCCTTCTTCTGCTTCTTCTGCTTCACCCTCCAGACTTCAGCTTCTCCTTCTCCTTCTTCTGCTTCTTCTGCTTCACCCTCCAGACTTCAGCTTCTCCTTCTCCTTCTTCTGCTTCTTCTGCTGCGCCCTCCAGACTTCACCTTCTCCTTCTCCTTCTTCTGCTTCTTCTGCTTCACCCTCCTGACTTCACCTTCTCCTTCTCCTTCTTCTACTTCTTCTGCTTCACCCCCCTGACTTCACCTGCTCCTTCTCCTTCTTCTGCTTCTTCTCATTCACCCTCCTAACTTCACCTTCTCCTTCTCCTTCTTCTGCTTCTTCTGATTCACCCTCCTGACTTCACCTTCTCCTTCTCCTTCTTCTGCTTCTTCTGATTCACCCTCCAGACTTCTCCTTCTCCTTCTCCTTCTTCTGCTTCTTCTGTTTCACCCTCCAGACTTCACCTTCTCCTTCTCCTTCTTCTGCTTCTTCTGATTCATCCTCCAGACTTCACCTTCTCCTTCTCCTTCTTCTGCTTCTTCTGATTCACCCTCCAGACTTCACCTTCTCCTTCTCCTACTTCTGCTTCTTCTGATTCACCCTCCAGACTTCATCTTCTCCTTCTCCTTCTTCTGCTTCTTCTGATTCACCCTCTAGAATTCACCTTCTCCTTCTCCTTCTTCTGCTTCTTCTGATTCACCCTCCAGACTTCACCTTCTCCTTCTCCTTCTTCTCCTTCTTCTGATTCACCCTCCAGACTTCACCTTCTCCTTCTCCTTCTTCTACTTCTTCAGATTCACCCTCCAGTCTTCACCTTCTCCTTCTCCTTCTTCTGTTTCTTCTGCTTCACCCTCCAGACTTCACCTTCTCCTTCTCTTTCTTCTGCTTCTTCTGATTCACCCTCCAGACTTCACCTTCTCCTTCTCCTTCTTCTGATTCTTCTGATTCACCCTCCAGACTTCACCTTCTCCTTCTCCTTCTTCTGCTTCTTCTGATTCACCCTCCTGACTTCACCTTCTCCTTCTCCTTCTTCTACTTCTTCTGATTCACCCTCCTGACTTCACCTTCTCCTTCTCCTTCTTCTACTTCTTCTGCTTCACCCTCCAGACTTCACCTTCTCCTTCTCCTTCTTCTACTTCTTCTGATTCACCCTCCAGACTTCACCTTCTCCTTCTCCTTCTTTTGCTTCTTCTGCTTCACACTCCAGACTTCACCTTCTCCTTCTCCTTCTTCTGCTTCTTCTGATTCACACTCCTTACTTCACCTTCTCCTTCTCCTTCTTCTGCTTCTTCTGATTCACCCTCCTGACTTCACCTTCTCCTTCTCCTTATTCTGCTTCTTCTTTTTCACCCTCCAGACTTCACCTTCTCCTTCTCCTTCTTCTGCTTCTTCTGATTCACCCTCCAGACTTCACCTTCTCCTTCTCCTTCTTCTGCTTCTTCTGATTCACCCTCCAGACTTCACCTTCTCCTTCTCCTTCTTCTACTTCTTCTGATTCACCCTCCAGACTTCACCTTCTCCTTCTCCTTCTTCTGCTTCTTCTGATTCACCCTCCAGACTTCACCTTCTCCTTCTCCTTCGTCGACTTCTTCTGATTCACCCTCCAGACTACACCTTCTCCTTCTCCTTCTTCTACTTCTTCTGATTCACCCTCCAGACTTCACCTTCTCCTTCTCCTTCTTCTGTTTCTTCTGATTCACCCTCCAGACTTCACCTTCTCCTTCTCCTTCTTCTACTTCTTCTGATTCACCCTCCAGACTTCACCTTCTCCTTCTCCTTCTTCTACTTCTTCTGATTCACCCTCCAGACTTCACCTTCTCCTTCTCCTTCTTCTACTTCTTCTGCTTCTCCCTCCAGACTTCACCTTCTCCTTCTCCTTCTTCTGCTTCTTCTGATTCACCCTCCAGACTTCACCTTCTCATTCTCCTTCTTCTACTTCTTCTGATTCACCCTCCAGACTTCACCTTCTCCTTCTCCTTCTTCTACTTCTTCTGATTCACCCTCCAGACTTCACCTTCTCCTTCTCCTTCTTCTACTTCTTCCGATTCACCCTCCTGACTTCACCTTCTCCTTCTACTTCTTCTGCTTCTTCTGCTTCACCCTCCTGACTTCACCTTCTCCTTCTCCTTCTTCTACTTCTTCTGATTCACCCTCCAGACTTCACCTTCTCCTTCTCCTTCTTCTGCTTCTTCTGCTTCACCCTCCAGACTTCACCTTCTCCTTCTCCTTCTTCTGCTTCTTCTGCTTCGCCCTCCAGACATCACCTTCTCCTTCTCCTTCTTCTGCTTCTTCTGCTTTACCCTCCAGACTTCACCTTCTCCTTCTCCTTCTTCTGCTTCTTCTGCTTCACTCTCCTGACTTCACCTTCTCCTTCACCTTCTTCTACTTCTTCTGATTCACCCTCCAGACTTCACCTTCTCCTTCTCCTTCTTCTGCTTCTTCTGCTTCACCCTCCAGACTTCACCTTCTCCTTCTCCTTCTTCTGCTTCTTCTGCTGCGCCCTCCAGACTTCACCTTCTCCTTCTCCTTCTTCTGCTTCTTCTGCTTCACCCTCCTGACTTCACCTTCTCCTTCTCCTTCTTCTACTTCTTCTGCTTCACCCCCCTGACTTCACCTGCTCCTTCTCCTTCTTCTGCTTCTTCTGATTCACCCTCCTAACTTTACCTTCTCCTTCTCCTTCTTCTGCTTCTTCTGATTCACCCTCCTGACTTCACCTTCTCCTTCTCCTTCTTCTGCTTCTTCTAATTCACCCTCCAGACTTCACCTTCTCCTTGTCCTTCTTCTGCTTCTTCTGATTCACCCTCCAGACTTCACCTTCTCCTTCTCCTTCTTCTGCTTCTTCTGATTGACCCTCCAGACCTCACCTTCTCCTTCTCCTTCTTCTACTTCTTCTGATTCACCCTCCAGACTTCACCTTCTCCTTCTCCTTCTTCTGCTTCTTCTGATTCACCCTCCAGACTTCACCTTCTCCTTCTCCTTCTTCTACTTCTTCTGATTCACCATCCTGACTTCACCTTCTCCTTCTCCTTCTTCTGCTTCTTCTGCTTCACCCTCCAGACTTCAACTTCTCCTGCTCCTTTTTCTGCTTCTTCTGCTTCACCCTCCAGACTTCAACTTCTCCTTCTCCTTCTTCTGCTTCTTCTGCTTCATCCTCCTGACTTCACCTTCTCCTTCTCCTTCTTCTACTTCTTCTGATTCACCCTCCAGACTTCACCTTCTCCTTCTCCTTCTTCTGCTTCTTCTGCTTCACCCTCCTGACTTCACCTTCTCCTTCTCCTTCTTCTACTTCTTCTGATTCACCCTCCAGACTTCACCTTCTCCATTTCCTTCTTCTGCTTCTTCTGATTCACCCTCCAGACTTCACCTTCTCCTTCTCCTTCGTCTACTTCTTCTGATTGACCCTCCAGACTACACCTTCTCCTTCTCCTTCTTCTACTTCTTCTGATTCACCCTCCTGACTTCACCTTCTCCTTCTCCTTCTTCTACTTCTTCTGCTTCACCCTCCAGACTTCACCTTCTCCTTCTCCTTCTTCCACTTCTTCTGATTCACCCTCCAGACTTCACCTTCTCCTTCTCCTTCTTCTGCTTCTTCTGCTTCACCCTCCAGACTTCACCTTCTCCTTCTCCATCTTCTGCTTCTTCTGCTTCACTCTCCTGACTTCACCTTCTCCTTCTCCTTCTTCTCCTTCTTCTGATTCACCCTCCAGACTTCACCTTCTCCTTCTCCTTCTTCTGCTTCACCCTCCAGACTTCATCTTCTCCTTCTCCTTCTTCTGCTTCTTCTGCTGCGCCCTCCAGACTTCACCTTCTCCTTCTCCTTCTTCTACTTCTTCTGATTCACCCTCCTGACTTCACCTTCTTCTTCTCCTTCTTCTACTTCTTCTGCTTCACCCTCCAGACTTCACCTTCTCCTTCTCCTTCTTCTACTTCTTCTGATTCACCCTCCAGACTTCACCTTCTCCTTCTCCTTCTTTTGCTTCTTCTGCTTCACACTCCAGACTTCACCTTCTCCTTCTCCTTCTTCTGCTTCTTCTGATTCACACTCCTTACTTCACCTTCTCCTTCTCCTTCTTCTGCTTCTTCTGATTCACCCTCCTGACTTCACCTTCTCCTTCTCCTTATTCTGCTTCTTCTGTTTCACCCTCCAGACTTCACCTTCTCCTTCTCCTTCTTCTGCTTCTTCTGATTCACCCTCCAGACTTCACCTTCCCCTTCTCCTTCTTCTGCTTCTTCTGATTCACCCTCCAGACTTCACCTTCTCCTTCTCCTTCTTCTACTTCTTCTGATTCACCCTCCAGACTTCACCTTCTCCTTCTCCTTCTTCTGCTTCTTCTGATTCACCCTCCAGACTTCACCTTCTCCTTCTCCTTCGTCGACTTCTTCTGATTCACCCTCCAGACTATACCTTCTCCTTCTCCTTCTTCTACTTCTTCTGATTCACCCTCCAGACTTCACCTTCTCCTTCTCCTTCTTCTGTTTCTTCTGATTCACCCTCCAGACTTCACCTTCTCCTTCTCCTTCTTCTACTTCTTCTGATTCACCCTCCAGACTTCACCTTCTCCTTCTCCTTCTTCTACTTCTTCTGATTCACCCTCCAGACTTCACCTTCTCCTTCTCCTTCTTCTACTTCTTCTGCTTCTCCCTCCAGACTTCACCTTCTCCTTCTCCTTCTTCTGCTTCTTCTGATTCACCCTCCAGACTTCACCTTCTCATTCTCCTTCTTCTACTTCTTCTGATTCACCCTCCAGACTTCACCTTCTCCTTCTCCTTCTTCTACTTCTTCTGATTCACCCTCCAGACTTCACCTTCTCCTTCTCCTTCTTCTACTTCTTCCGATTCACCCTCCTGACTTCACCTTCTCCTTCTACTTCTTCTGCTTCTTCTGCTTCACCCTCCTGACTTCACCTTCTCCTTCTCCTTCTTCTACTTCTTCTGATTCACCCTCCAGACTTCACCTTCTCCTTCTCCTTCTTCTGCTTCTTCTACTTCACCCTCCAGACTTCACCTTCTCCTTCTCCTTCTTCTGCTTCTTCTGCTTCGCCCTCCAGACATCACCTTCTCCTTCTCCTTCTTCTGCTTCTTCTGCTTCACCCTCCAGACTTCACCTTCTCCTTCTCCTTCTTCTGCTTCTTCTGCTTCACTCTCCTGACTTCACCTTCTCCTTCACCTTCTTCTACTTCTTCTGATTCACCCTCCAGACTTCACCTTCTCCTTCTCCTTCTTCTGCTTCTTCTGCTTCACCCTCCAGACTTCACCTTCTCCTTCTCCTTCTTCTGCTTCTTCTGATTCACCCTCCAGACTTCACCTTCTCATTCTCCTTCTTCTACTTCTTCTGATTCACCCTCCAGACTTCACCTTCTCCTTCTCCTTCTTCTACTTCTTCTGATTCACCCTCCAGACTTCACCTTCTCCTTCTCCTTCTTCTACTTCTTCCGATTCACCCTCCTGACTTCACCTTCTCCTTCTACTTCTTCTGCTTCTTCTGCTTCACCCTCCTGACTTCACCTTCTCCTTCTCCTTCTTCTACTTCTTCTGATTCACCCTCCAGACTTCACCTTCTCCTTCTCCTTCTTCTGCTTCTTCTACTTCACCCTCCAGACTTCACCTTCTCCTTCTCCTTCTTCTGCTTCTTCTGCTTCGCCCTCCAGACATCACCTTCTCCTTCTCTTTCTTCTGCTTCTTCTGCTTCACCCTCCAGACTTCACCTTCTCCTTCTCCTTCTTCTGCTTCTTCTGCTTCACTCTCCTGACTTCACCTTCTCCTTCACCTTCTTCTACTTCTTCTGATTCACCCTCCAGACTTCACCTTCTCCTTCTCCTTCTTCTGCTTCTTCTGCTTCACCCTCCAGACTTCACCTTCTCCTTCTCCTTCTTCTGCTTCTTCTGCTGCGCCCTCCAGACTTCACCTTCTCCTTCTCCTTCTTCTGCTTCTTCTGCTTCACCCTCCTGACTTCACCTTCTCCTTCTCCTTCTTCTACTTCTTCTGCTTCACCCCCCTGACTTCACCTGCTCCTTCTCCTTCTTCTGCTTCTTCTGATTCACCCTCCTAACTTTACCTTCTCCTTCTCCTTCTTCTGCTTCTTCTGATTCACCCTCCTGACTTCACCTTCTCCTTCTCCTTCTTCTGCTTCTTCTAATTCACCCTCCAGACTTCACCTTCTGCTTGTCCTTCTTCTGCTTCTTCTGATTCACCCTCCAGACTTCACCTTCTCCTTCTCCTTCTTCTGCTTCTTCTGATTGACCCTCCAGACCTCACCTTCTCCTTCTCCTTCTTCTACTTCTTCTGATTCACCCTCCAGACTTCATCTTCTCCTTCTCCTTCTTCTGCTTCTTCTGATTCACCCTCCAGACTTCACCTTCTCCTTCTCCTTCTTCTGCTTCTTCTGATTCACCCTCCAGACTTCATCTTCTCCTTCTCCTTCTTCTACTTCTTCTGATTCACCATCCTGACTTCACCTTCTCCTTCTCCTTCTTCTGCTTCTTCTGCTTCACCCTCCAGACTTCAACTTCTCCTGCTCCTTTTTCTGCTTCTTCTGCTTCACCCTCCAGACTTCACCTTCTCCTTCTCCTTCTTCTGCTTCTTCTGCTTAATCCTCCTGACTTCACCTTCTCCTTCTCCTTCTTCTACTTCTTCTGATTCACCCTCCAGACTTCACCTTCTCCTTCTCCTTCTTCTGCTTCTTCTGCTTCACCCTCCTGACTTCACCTTCTCCTTCTCCTTCTTCTACTTCTTCTGATTCACCCTCCAGACTTCACCTTCTCCATTTCCTTCTTCTGCTTCTTCTGATTCACCCTCCAGACTTCACCTTCTCCTTCTCCTTCGTCTACTTCTTCTGATTGACCCTCCAGACTACACCTTCTCCTTCTCCTTCTTCTACTTCTTCTGATTCACCCTCCTGACTTCACCTTCTCCTTCTCCTTCTTCTACTTCTTCTGCTTCACCCTCCAGACTTCACCTTCTCCTTCTCCTTCTTCCACTTCTTCTGATTCACCCTCCAGACTTCACCTTCTCCTTCTCCTTCTTCTGCTTCTTCTGCTTCACCCTCCAGACTTCACCTTCTCCTTCTCCATCTTCTGCTTCTTCTGCTTCACTCTCCTGACTTCACCTTCTCCTTCTCCTTCTTCTACTTCTTCTGATTCACCCTCCAGACTTCACCTTCTCCTTCTCCTTCTTCTGCTTCACCCTCCAGACTTCAGCTTCTCCTTCTCCTTCTTCTGCTTCTTCTGCTGCGCCCTCCAGACTTCACCTTCTCCTTCACCTTCTTCTGCTTCTTCTGCTTCACCGTCCTGACTTCACCTTCTCCTTCTCCTTCTTCTACTTCTTCTGCTTCACCCCCCTGACTTCACCTGCTCCTTCTCCTTCTTCTGCTTCTTCTGATTCACCCTCCTAACTACACCTTCTCCTTCTCCTTCTTCTGCTTCTTCTGATTCACCCTCCTGACTTCACCTTCTCCTTCTCCTTCTTCTGCTTCTTCTGATTCACCCTCCAGACTTCACCTTCTCCTTCTCCTTCTTCTGCTTCTTCTGATTCACCCTCCAGACTTCACCTTCTCCTTCTCCTTCTTCTGCTTCTTCTGATTCACCCTCCAGACTTCATCTTATCCTTCTCCTTCTTCTGCTTCTTCTGATTCACCCTCCAGACTTCACCTTCTCCTTCTCCTTCTTCTGCTTCTTCTGATTCACCCTCCAGACTTCACCTTCTCCTTCTCCTTCTTCTACTTCTTCTGATTCACCCTCCAGACTTCACCTTCTCCTTCTCCTTCTTATACTTCTTCAGATTCACCCTCCAGTCTTCAACTTCTCCTTCTCCTTCTTCTGTTTCTTCTGCTTCACCCTCCAGACTTCACCTTCTTCTTCTCTTTCTTCTGCTTCTGATTCACCCTCCAGACTTCACCTTCTCCTTCTCCTTCTTCTGATTCTTCTGATTCACCCTCCAGACTTCACCTTCTCCTTCTCCTTCTTCTGCTTCTTCTGATTCACCCTCCTGACTTCACCTTCTCCTTCTCCTTCTTCTACTTCTTCTGATTCACCCTCCTGACTTCACCTTCTCCTTCTCCTTCTTCTACTTCTTCTGCTTCACCCTCCAGACTTCACCTTCTCCTTCTCCTTCTTCTGCTTCTTCTGATTCACCCTCCTAACTTTACCTTCTCCTTCTCCTTCTTCTGCTTCTTCTGATTCACCCTCCTGACTTCACCTTCTCCTTCTCCTTCTTCTGCTTCTTCTGATTCACCCTCCAGACTTCACCTTCTCCTTGTCCTTCTTCTGCTTCTTCTGATTCACCCTCCAGACTTCACCTTCTCCTTGTCCTTCTTCTGCTTCTTCTGATTGACCCTCCAGACTTCACCTTCTCCTTCTCCTTCTTCTACTTCTTCTGATTCACCCTCCAGACTTCATCTTCTCCTTCTCCTTCTTCTGCTTCTTCTGATTCACCCTCCAGACTTCACCTTCTCCTTCTCCTTCTTCTGCTTCTTCTGATTCACCCTCCTGACTTCACCTTCTCCTTCTCCTTCTTCTGCTTCTTCTAATTCACCCTCCAGACTTCACCTTCTCCTTGTCCTTCTTCTGCTTCTTCTAATTCACCCTCCAGACTTCACCTTCTCCTTGTCCTTCTCCTGCTTCTTCTGATTGACCCTCCAGACCTCACCTTCTCCTTCTCCTTCTTCTACTTCTTCTGATTCACCCTCCAGACTTCATCTTCTCCTTCTCCTTCTTCTGCTTCTTCTGATTCACCCTCCAGACTTCACCTTCTCCTTCTCCTTCTTCTGCTTCTTCTGATTCACCCTCCAGACTTCACCTTCTCCTTCTCCTTCTTCTACCTCTTCTGATTCACCATCCTGACTTCACCTTCTCCTTCTCCTTCTTCTGCTTCTTCTGCTTCACCCTCCAGACTTCAACTTCTCCTGCTCCTTTTTCTGCTTCTTCTGCTTCACCCTCCAGACTTCACCTTCTCCTTCTCCTTCTTCTGCTTCTTCTGCTTCACCCTCCTGACTTCACCTTCTCCTTCTCCTTCTTCTACTTCTTCTGATTCACCCTCCAGACTTCACCTTCTCCTTCTCCTTCTTCTGCTTCTTCTGCTTCACCCTCCTGACTTCACCTTCTCCTTCTCCTTCTTCTACTTCTTCTGATTCACCCTCCAGTCTTCACCTTCTCCATTTCCTTCTTCTGCTTCTTCTGATTCACCCTCCAGACTTCACCTTCTCCTTCTCCTTCGTCTACTTCTTCTGATTGACCCTCCAGACTACACCTTCTCCTTCTCCTTCTTCTACTTCTTCTGATTCACCCTCCTGACTTCACCTTCTCCTTCTCCTTCTTCTACTTCTTCTGCTTCACCCTCCAGACTTCACCTTCTCCTTCTCCTTCTTCCACTTCTTCTGATTCACCCTCCAGACTTCACCTTCTCCTTCTCCTTCTTCTGCTTCTTCTGCTTCACCCTCCAGACTTCACCTTCTCCTTCTCCATCATCTGCTTCTTCTGCTTCACTCTCCTGACTTCACCTTCTCCTTCTCCTTCTTCTACTTCTTCTGATTCACCCTCCAGACTTCACCTTCTCCTTCTCCTTCTTCTGCTTCTTCTGCTTCACCCTCCAGACTTCAGCTTCTCCTTCTCCTTCTTCTGCTTCTTCTGCTGCGCCCTCCAGAATTCACCTTCTCCTTCTCCTTCTTCTGCTTCTTCTGCTTCACCATCCTGACTTCACCTTCTCCTTCTCCTTCTTCTACTTCTTCTGCTTCACCCCCCTGACTTCACCTGCTCCTTCTCCTTCTTCTGCTTCTTCTGATTCACCCTCCTAACTACACCTTCTCCTTCTCCTTCTTCTGCTTCTTCTGATTCACCCTCCTGACTTCACCTTCTCCTTCTCCTTCTTCTGCTTCTTCTGATTCACCCTCCAGACTTCACCTTCTCTTTCTCCTTCTTCTGCTTCTTCTGATTCACCCTCCAGACTTCACCTTCTCCTTCTCCTTCTTCTGCTTCTTCTGATTCACCCTCCAGACTTCATCTTATCCTTCTCCTTCTTCTGCTTCTTCTGATTCACCCTCCAGACTTCACCTTCTCCTTCTCCTTCTTCTGCTTCTTCTGATTCACCCTCCAGACTTCACCTTCTCCTTCTCCTTCTTCTACTTCTTCTGATTCACCCTCCAGACTTCACCTTCTCCTTCTCCTTCTTATACTTCTTCAGATTCACCCTCCAGTCTTCAACTTCTCCTTCTCCTTCTTCTGTTTCTTCTGCTTCACCCTCCAGACTTCACCTTCTTCTTCTCTTTCTTCTGCTTCTGATTCATCCTCCAGACTTCACCTTCTCCTTCTCCTTCATCTGATTCTTCTGATTCACCCTCCAGACTTCACCTTCTCCTTCTCCTTCTTCTGCTTCTTCTGATTCACCCTCCTGACTTCACCTTCTCCTTCTCCTTCTTCTACTTCTTCTGCTTCACCCTCCTGACTTCACCTTCTCCTTCTCCTTCTTCTACTTCTTCTGCTTCACCCTCCAGACTTCACCTTCTCCTTCTCCTTCTTCTACTTCTTCTGATTCACCCTCCAGACTTCACCTTCTCCTTCTCCTTCTTCTACTTCTTCTGATTCACCCTCCAGACTTCACCTTCTCCTTCTCCTTCTTCTACTTCTTCTGCTTCTCCCTCCAGACTTCACCTTCTCCTTCTCCTTCTTCTGCTTCTTCTGATTCACCCTCCAGACTTCACCTTCTCATTCTCCTTCTTCTACTTCTTCTGATTCACCCTCCAGACTTCACCTTCTCCTTCTCCTTCTTCTACTTCTTCTGATTCACCCTCCAGACTTCACCTTCTCCTTCTCCTTCTTCTACTTCTTCCGATTCACCCTCCTGACTTCACCTTCTCCTTCTCCTTCTTCTGCTTCTTCTGCTTCACCCTCCTGACTTCACCTTCTCCTTCTCCTTCTTCTACTTCTTCTGATTCACCCTCCAGACTTCACCTTCTCCTTCTCCTTCTTCTGCTTCTTCTGCTTCACCCTCCAGACTTCACCTTCTCCTTCTCCTTCTTCTGCTTCTTCTGCTTCGCCCTCCAGACATCACCTTCTCCTTCTCCTTCTTCTGCTTCTTCTGCTTCACCCTCCAGACTTCACCTTCTCCTTCTCCTTCTTCTGCTTCTTCTGCTTCACTCTCCTGACTTCACCTTCTCCTTCACCTTCTTCTACTTCTTCTGATTCACCCTCCAGACTTCACCTTCTCCTTCTCCTTCTTCTGCTTCTTCTGCTTCACCCTCCAGACTTCACCTTCTTCTTCTCTTTCTTCTGCTTCTGATTCACCCTCCAGACTTCACCTTCTTCTTCTCTTTCTTCTGCTTCTGATTCACCCTCCAGACTTCACCTTCTCCTTCTCCTTCTTCTGATTCTTCTGATTCACCCTCCTGACTTCACCTTCTCCTTCTCCTTCTTCTACTTCTTCTGATTCACCCTCCTGACTTCACCTTCTCCTTCTCCTTCTTCTACTTCTTCTGCTTCACCCTCCAGACTTCACCTTCTCCTTCTCCTTCTTCTACTTCTTCTGATTCACCTTCCAGACTTCACCTTCTCCTTCTCCTTCTTCTACTTCTTCTGATTCACCCTCCAGACTTCACCTTCTCCTTCTCCTTCTTCTACTTCTTCTTCTTCTCCCTCCAGACTTCACCTTCTCCTTCTCCTTCTTCTGCTTCTTCTGATTCACCCTCCAGACTTCACCTTCTCATTCTCCTTCTTCTACTTCTTCTGATTCACCCTCCAGACTTCACCTTCTCCTTCTCCTTCTTCTACTTCTTCTGATTCACCCTCCAGACTTCACCTTCTCCTTCTCCTTCTTCTACTTCTTCCGATTCACCCTCCTGACTTCACCTTCTCCTTCTCCTTCTTCTGCTTCTTCTGCTTCACCCTCCTGACTTCACCTTCTCCTTCTCCTTCTTCTACTTCTTCTTATTCACCCTCCAGACTTCACCTTCTCCTTCTCCTTCTTCTGCTTCTTCTGCTTCACCCTCCAGACTTCACCTTCTCCTTCTCCTTCTTCTGCTTCTTCTGCTTCGCCCTCCAGACATCACCTTCTCCTTCTCCTTCTTCTGCTTCTTCTGCTTCACCCTCCAGACTTCACCTTCTCCTTCTCCTTCTTCTGCTTCTTCTGCTTCACTCTCCTGACTTCACCTTCTCCTTCACCTTCTTCTACTTCTTCTGATTCACCCTCCAGACTTCACCTTCTCCTTCTCCTTCTTCTGCTTCTTCTGCTTCACCCTCCAGACTTCACCTTCTCCTTCTCCTTCTTCTGCTTCTTCTGCTGCGCCCTCCAGACTTCACCTTCTCCTTCTCCTTCTTCTGCTTCTTCTGCTTCACCCTCCTGACTTCACCTTCTCCTTCTCCTTCTTCTACTTCTTCTGCTTCACCCCCCTGACTTCACCTGCTCCTTCTCCTTCTTCTGCTTCTTCTGATTCACCCTCCTAACTTTACTTTCTCCTTCTCCTTCTTCTGCTTCTTCTGATTCACCCTCCTGACTTCACCTTCTCCTTCTCCTTCTTCTGCTTCTTCTAATCCACCCTCCAGACTTCACCTTCTCCTTCTCCTTCTTCTGCTTCTTCTGATTGACCCTCCAGACCTCACCTTCTCCTTCTCCTTCTTCTACTTCTTCTGATTCACTCTCCAGACTTCATCTTCTCCTTCTCCTTCTTCTGCTTCTTCTGATTCACCCTCCAGACTTCACCTTCTCCTTCTCCTTCTTCTGCTTCTTCTGATTCACCCTCCAGACTTCACCTTCTCCTTCTCCTTCTTCTACTTCTTCTGATTCACCATCCTGACTTCACCTTCTCCTTCTCCTTCTTCTGCTTCTTCTGCTTCACCCTCCAGACTTCAACTTCTCCTGCTCCTTTTTCTGCTTCTTCTGCTTCACCCTCCAGACTTCACCTTCTCCTTCTCCTTCTTCTGCTTCTTCTGCTTCACCCTCCAGACTTCACCTTCTCCTTCTCCTTCTTCTGCTTCTTCTGCTTCGCCCTCCAGACTTCACCTTCTCCTTCTCCATCTTCTGCTTCTTCTGCTTCACTCTCCTGACTTCACCTTCTCCTTCTCCTTCTTCTACTTCTTCTGATTCACCCTCCAGACTTCACCTTCTCCTTCTCCTTCTTCTGCTTCTTCTGCTTCACCCTCCAGACTTCAGCTTCTCCTTCTCCTTCTTCTGCTTCTTCTGCTGCGCCCTCCAGACTTCACCTTCTCCTTCTCCTTCTTCTGCTTCTTCTGCTTCACCGTCCTGACTTCACCTTCTCCTTCTCCTTCTTCTACTTCTTCTGCTTCACCCCCCTGACTTCACCTGCTCCTTCTCCTTCTTCTGCTTCTTCTGATTCACCCTCCTAACTACACCTTCTCCTTCTCCTTCTTCTGCTTCTTCTGATTCACCCTCCTGACTTCACCTTCTCCTTCTCCTTCTTCTGCTTCTTCTGATTCACCCTCCAGACTTCACCTTCTCCTTCTCCTTCTTCTGCTTCTTCTGATTCACCCTCCAGACTTCACCTTCTCCTTCTTCTTTTTCTGCTTCTTCTGATTCACCCTCCAGACTTCATCTTCTCCTTCTCCTTCTTCTGCTTCTTCTGATTCACCCTCCAGACTTCACCTTCTCCTTCTCCTTCTTCTGCTTCTTCTGACTCACCCTCCAGACTTCACCTTCTCCTTCTCCTTCTTCTACTTCTTCTGATTCACCCTCCAGACTTCACCTTCTCCTTCTCCTTCTTATACTTCTTCAGATTCACCCTACAGTCTTCACCTTCTCCTTCTCCTTCTTCTGTTTCTTCTGCTTCACCCTCCAGACTTCACCTTCTTCTTCTCTTTCTTCTGCTTCTTCTGATTCACCCTCCAGACTTCACCTTCTCCTTCTCCTTCTTCTGATTCTTCTGATTCACCCTCCAGACTTCACCTTCTCCTTCTCCTTCTTCTGCTTCTTCTGATTCACACTCCTGACTTCACCTTCTCCTTCTCCTTCTTCTACTTCTTCTGATTCACCCTCCTGACTTCACCTTCTCCTTCTCCTTCTTCTACTTCTTCTGCTTCACCCTCCAGACTTCACCTTCTCCTTCTCCTTCTTCTACTTCTTCTGATTCACCCTCCAGACTTCACCTTCTCCTTCTCCTTCTTCTGCTTCTTCTGATTCACCCTCCAGACTTCACCTTCTCCTTCTCCTTATTCTGCTTCTTCTGATTCACCCTCCAGACTTCACCTTCTCCTTCTCCTTCTTCTGCTTCTTCTGATTCACCCTCCAGACTTCACCTTCTCCTTCTCCTTCTTCTGCTTCTTCTGATTCACCCTCCAGACTTCACCTTCTCCTTCTCCTTCTTCTGCTTCTTCTGATTCACCCTCCAGACTTCACCTTCTCCTTCTCCTTCTTCTACTCCTTCTGATTCACCCTCCAGACTTCACCTTCTCCTTCACCTTCTTCTGCTTCTTCTGATTCACCCTCCAGACTTCACCTTCTCCTTCTCCTTCTTCTGCTTCTTCTGATTCACCCTGCAGACTTCACCTTCTCCTTCTCCTTCTTCTGCTTCTTCTGATTCACCCTCCAGACTTCACCTTCTCCTTCTCCTTCTTCTGCTTCTTCTGATTCACCCTCCAGACTTCACCTTCTCCTTCTCCTTCTTCTACTTCTTCTGATTCACCCTCCAGACTTCACCTTCTCCTTCTCCTTCTTCTGCTTCTTCTGATTCACCCTCCAGACTTCACCTTCTCCTTCTCCTTATTCTTCTTCTTCTGCTTCACCCTCCAGACTACACCTTCTCCTTCTCCTTCTTCTACATCTTCTGATTCACCCTCCAGACTTCACCTTCTCCTTCTCCTTCTTCTGCTTCTTCTGATTCACCCTCCAGACTTCACCTTCTCCTTCTCCTTATTCTGCTTCTTCTGATTCACCCTCCAGACTTCACCTTCTCCTTCTCCTTCTTCTGCTTCTTCTGATTCACCCTCCAGACTTCACCTTCTCCTTCTCCTTCTTCTGCTTCTTCTGATTCACCCTCCAGACTTCACCTTCTCCTTCTCCTTCTTCTCCTTCTTCTGATTCACCCTCCAGACTTCACCTTCTCCTTCTCCTTCTTCTGCTTCTTCTGATTCACCCTCCTGACTTCACCTTCTCCTTCTCCTTCTTCTACATCTGCTGATTCACCCTCCTGACTTCACCTTCTCCTTCTCCTTCTTCTAATTCTTCTGCTTCACCCTCCAGACTTCACCTTCTCCTTCTCCTTCTTCTACTTCTTCTGATTCACCCTCCAGACTTCACCTTCTCCTTCTCCTTCTTCTACTTCTTCTGATTCACCCTCCAGACTTCACCTTCTCCTTCTCCTTCTTCTACTTCTTCTGATTCACCCTCCAGACTTCACCTTCTCCTTCTCCTTCTTCGGCTTCTTCTGTTTCACCCTCCAGACTTCACCTTCTCCTTCTCCTTATTCTGCTTCTTCTGAATCACCCTCCAGACTTCTCCTTCTCCTTCTTCTGCTTCTTCTGATTCACCCTCCAGACTTCACCTTCTCCTTCTCCTTCTTCTGCTTCTTCTGATTCACCCTCCAGACTTCACCTTCTCCTTCTCCTTCTTCTACTTCTTCTGATTCACCCTCCAGACTTCACCTTCTCCTTCTCCTTCGTCTACTTCTTCTGATTCACCCTCCAGACTTCACCTTCTCCTTCTCCTTCTTCTGCTTCTTCTGATTCACCCTCCAGACTTCACCTTCTCCTTCTCCTTCTTCTACTTCTTCTGATTCACCCTCCAGACTTCACCTTCTCCTTCTCTTTCTTCTGCTTCTTCTGATTCACCCTCCAGACTTCACCTTCTCCTTCTCCTTCTTCTGATTCTTCTGCTTCACCCTCCAGACTTCACCTTCTCCTTCTCCTTCTTCTGCTTCGTCTGCTTCACTCTCCTGACTTCACCTTCTCCTTCACCTTCTTCTACTTCTTCTGATTCACCCTCCAGACTTCACCTTCTCCTTCTCCTTCTTCTGCTTCTTCTGCTTCACCCTCCAGACTTCACCTTCTCCTTCTCCTTCTTCTGCTTCTTCTGCTGCGCCCTCCAGACTTCACCTTCTCCTTCTTCTGCTTCTTCTGCTTCACCCTCCTGACTTCACCTTCTCCTTCTCCTTCTTCTACTTCTTCTGCTTCACCCCCCTGACTTCACCTGCTCCTTCTCCTTCTTCTGCTTCTTCTGACACACCCTCCTAACTTTACCTTCTCCTTCTCCTTCTTCTGCTTCTTCTGATTCACCCTCCTGACTTCACCTTCTCGTTCTCCTTCTTCTGCTTCTTCTAATTCACCCTCCAGACTTCACCTTCTCCTTGTCCTTCTTCTGCTTCTTCTGATTCACCCTCCAGACTTCAACTTCTCCTTCTCCTTCTTCTGCTTCTTCTGATTGACCCTCCAGACCTCACCTTCTCCTTCTCCTTCTTCTACTTCTTCTGATTCACCCTCCAGACTTCACCTTCTCCTTCTCCTTCTTCTAATTCTTCTGATTCACCCTCCTGACTTCACCTTCTCCTTCTCCTTCTTCTGCTTCTTCTGCTTCACCCTCCAGACTTCACCTTCTCCTTGTCCTTCTTCTGCTTCTTCTGATTCACCCTCCAGACTTCATCATCTCCTTCTCCTTCTTCTGCTTCTTCTGATTCACCCTCCAGACTCCACCTTCTCCTTCTCCTTCTTCTGCTTCTTCTGATTCACCCTCCAGACTTCACCTTCTCCTTCTCCTTCTTCTAATTCTTCTGATTCACCCTCCTGACTTCACCTTCTCCTTCTCCTTCTTCTGCTTCTTCTGCTTCACCCTCCAGACTTCACCTTCTCCTGCTCCTTCTTCTGCTTCTTCTGCTTCACCCTCCAGACTTCACCTTCTCCTTCTCCTTCTTCTGCTCCTTCTGCTTCACCCTCCTGACTTCACCTTCTCCTTCTCCTTCTTCGACTTCTTCTGATTCACCCTCCAGACTCCACCTTCTCCTTCTCCTTCTTCTGCTTCTTCTGCTTCACCCTCCAGACTTCACCTTCTCCTTCTCCTTCTTCTGCTTCTTCTGCTTCGCCCTCCAGACTTCACCTTCTCCTTCTCCATCTTCTGCTTCTTCTGCTTCACTCTCCTGACTTCAGCTTCTCCTTCTCCTTCTTCTGCTTCTTCTGATTCACCCTCCAGACTTCACCTTCTCCTTCTCCTTCTTCTGCTTCTTCTGCTTCACCCTCCAGACTTCAGCTTCTCCTTCTCCTTCTTCTGCTTCTTCTGCTGCGCCCTCCAGACTACACCTTCTCCTTCTCCTTCTTCTGCTTCTTCTGCTTCACCGTCCTGACTTCACCTTCTCCTTCTCCTTCTTCTACTTCTTCTGCTTCACCCCCCTGACTTCACCTGCTCCTTCTCCTTCTTCTGCTTCTTCTGATTCACCCTCCTAACTACACCTTCTTCTTCTCCTTCTTCTGCTTCTTCTGATTCACCCTCCTGACTTCACCTTCTCCTTCTCCTTCTTCTGCTTCTTCTGATTCACCCTCCAGACTTCACCTTCTCCTTCTCCTTCTTCTGCTTCTTCTGATTCACCCTCCAGACTTCATCTTCTCCTTCTCTTTCTTCTGCTTCTTCTGATTCACCCTCCAGACTTCACCTTCTCCTTCTCCTTCTTCTGCTTCTTCTGATTCACCCTCCAGACTTCACCTTCTCCTTCTCCTTCTTCTACTTCTTCTGATTCACCCTCCAGACTTCACCTTCTCCTTCTCCTTCTTATACTTCTTCAGATTCACCCTCCAGTCTTCACCTACTCCTTCTCCTTCTTCTACTTCTTCTGCTTCACCCCCCTGACTTCACCTGCTCCTTCTCCTTCTTCTGCTTCTTCTGATTCGCCCTCCTAACTACACCTTCTTCTTCTCCTTCTTCTGCTTCTTCTGATTCACCCTCCAGACTTCACCTTCTCCTTCTCCTTCTTCTGCTTCTTCTGATTCACCCTCCTGACTTCACCTTCTTCTTCTCCTTCTTCTACTTCTTCTGATTCACCCTCCTGACTTCACCTTCTCCTTCTCCTTCTTCTGCTTCTTCTGATTCACCCTCCAGACTTCACCTTCTCCTTCTCCTTCTTCTACCTCTTCTGATTCACCATCCTGACTTCACCTTCTCCTTCTCCTTCTTCTGCTTCTTCTGCTTCACCCTCCAGACTTCACCTTCTCCTTCTCCTTCTTCTACCTCTTCTGATTCACCCTCCAGACTTCACCTTCTCCTTCTCCTTCTTCTGCTTCTTCTGATTCACCCTGCAGACTTCACCTTCTCCTTCTCCTTCTTCTGCTTCTTCTGATTCACCCTCCAGACTTCACCTTCTCCTTCTCCTTCTTCTGCTTCTTCTGTTTCACCCTCCAGACTTCACCTTCTCCTTCTCCTTCTTCTACTTCTTCTGATTCACCCTCCAGACTTCACCTTCTCCTTCTCCTTCTTCTGCTTCTTCTGATTCACCCTCCAGACTTCACCTTCTCCTTCTCCTTCTTCTACTTCTTCTGCTTCACCCTCCAGACTACACCTTCTCCTTCTCCTTCTTCTACTTCTTCTGATTCACCCTCCAGACTTCACCTTCTCCTTCTCCTTCTTCTGCTTCTTCTGATTCACCCTCCAGACTTCACCTTCTCCTTCTCCTTATTCTGCTTCTTCTGATTCACCGTCCAGACTTCACCTTCTCCTTCTCCTTCTTCTGCTTCTTCTGATTCACCCTCCAGACTTCACCTTCTCCTTCTCCTTCTTCTGCTTCTTCTGATTCACCCTCCAGACTTCACCTTCTCCTTCTCCTTCTTCTACTTCTTCTGATTCACCCTCCAGACTTCACCTTCTCCTTCTCCTTCTTCTGCTTCTTCTGATTCACCCTCCTGACTTCACCTTCTCCTTCTCCTTCTTCTACATCTTCTGATTCACCCTCCTGACTTCACCTTCTCCTTCTCCTTCTTCTACTTCTTCTGCTTCACCCTCCAGACTTCACCTTCTCCTTCTCCTTCTTCTACTTCTTCTGATTCACCCTCCAGACTTCACCTTCTCCTTCTCCTTCTTCTACTTCTTCTGATTCACCCTCCAGACTTCACCTTCTCCTTCTCCTTCTTCTGCTTCTTCTGTTTCACCCTCCAGACTTCACCTTCTCCTTCTCCTTCTTCTACTTCTTCTGCTTCGCCCTCCAGACATCACCTTCTCCTTCTCCTTCTTCTGCTTCTTCTGCTTCACCCTCCAGACTTCACCTTCTCCTTCTCCTTCTTCTGCTTCTTCTGCTTCACTCTCCTGACTTCACCTTCTCCTTCACCTTCTTCTACTTCTTCTGATTCACCCTCCAGACTTCACCTTCTCCTTCTCCTTCTTCTGCTTCTTCTGCTTCACCCTCCAGACTTCACCTTCTCCTTCTCCTTCTTCTGCTTCTTCTGCTGCGCCCTCCAGACTTCACCTTCTCCTTCTCCTTCTTCTGCTTCTTCTGCTGCGCCCTCCAGACTTCACCTTCTCCTTCTCCTTCTTCTGCTTCTTCTGCTTCACCCTCCTGACTTCACCTTCTCCTTCTCCTTCTTCTACTTCTTCTGATTCACCCTCCAGACTTCACCTTCTCCTTCTCCTTCTTATACTTCTTCAGATTCACCCTACAGTCTTCACCTTCTCCTTCTCCTTCTTCTGTTTCTTCTGCTTCACCCTCCAGACTTCACCTTCTTCTTCTCTTTCTTCTGCTTCTTCTGATTCACCCTCCAGACTTCACCTTCTCCTTCTCCTTCTTCTGATTCTTCTGATTCACCCTCCAGACTTCACCTTCTCCTTCTCCTTCTTCTGCTTCTTCTGATTCACCCTCCTGACTTCACCTTCTCCTTCTCCTTCTTCTACTTCTTCTGATTCACCCTCCTGACTTCACCTTCTCCTTCTCCTTCTTCTACTTCTTCTGCTTCACCCTCCAGACTTCACCTTCTCCTTCTCCTTCTTCTACTTCTTCTGATTCACCCTCCAGACTTCACCTTCTCCTTCTCCTTCTTCTGCTTCTTCTGATTCACCCTCCAGACTTCACCTTCTCCTTCTCCTTATTCTGCTTCTTCTGATTCACCCTCCAGACTTCACCTTCTCCTTCTCCTTCTTCTGCTTCTTCTGATTCACCCTCCAGACTTCACCTTCTCCTTCTCCTTCTTCTGCTTCTTCTGATTCACCCTCCAGACTTCACCTTCTCCTTCTCCTTCTTCTGCTTCTTCTGATTCACCCTCCAGACTTCACCTTCTCCTTCTCCTTCTTCTACTCCTTCTGATTCACCCTCCAGACTTCACCTTCTCCTTCACCTTCTTCTGCTTCTTCTGATTCACCCTCCAGACTTCACCTTCTCCTTCTCCTTCTTCTGCTTCTTCTGATTCACCCTGCAGACTTCACCTTCTCCTTCTCCTTCTTCTGCTTCTTCTGATTCACCCTCCAGACTTCACCTTCTCCTTCTCCTTCTTCTGCTTCTTCTGATTCACCCTCCAGACTTCACCTTCTCCTTCTCCTTCTTCTACTTCTTCTGATTCACCCTCCAGACTTCACCTTCTCCTTCTCCTTCTTCTGCTTCTTCTGATTCACCCTCCAGACTTCACCTTCTCCTTCTCCTTCTTCTTCTTCTTCTGCTTCACCCTCCAGACTACACCTTCTCCTTCTCCTTCTTCTACATCTTCTGATTCACCCTCCAGACTTCACCTTCTCCTTCTCCTTCTTCTGCTTCTTCTGATTCACCCTCCAGACTTCACCTTCTCCTTCTCCTTATTCTGCTTCTTCTGATTCACCCTCCAGACTTCACCTTCTCCTTCTCCTTCTTCTGCTTCTTCTGATTCACCCTCCAGACTTCACCTTCTCCTTCTCCTTCTTCTGCTTCTTCTGATTCACCCTCCAGACTTCACCTTCTCCTTCTCCTTCTTCTCCTTCTTCTGATTCACCCTCCAGACTTCACCTTCTCCTTCTCCTTCTTCTGCTTCTTCTGATTCACCCTCCTGACTTCACCTTCTCCTTCTCCTTCTTCTACATCTGCTGATTCACCCTCCTGACTTCACCTTCTCCTTCTCCTTCTTCTAATTCTTCTGCTTCACCCTCCAGACTTCACCTTCTCCTTCTCCTTCTTCTACTTCTTCTGATTCACCCTCCAGACTTCACCTTCTCCTTCTCCTTCTTCTACTTCTTCTGATTCACCCTCCAGACTTCACCTTCTCCTTCTCCTTCTTCTACTTCTTCTGATTCACCCTCCAGACTTCACCTTCTCCTTCTCCTTCTTCGGCTTCTTCTGTTTCACCCTCCAGACTTCACCTTCTCCTTCTCCTTATTCTGCTTCTTCTGAATCACCCTCCAGACTTCTCCTTCTCCTTCTTCTGCTTCTTCTGATTCACCCTCCAGACTTCACCTTCTCCTTCTCCTTCTTCTGCTTCTTCTGATTCACCCTCCAGACTTCACCTTCTCCTTCTCCTTCTTCTACTTCTTCTGATTCACCCTCCAGACTTCACCTTCTCCTTCTCCTTCGTCTACTTCTTCTGATTCACCCTCCAGACTTCACCTTCTCCTTCTCCTTCTTCTGCTTCTTCTGATTCACCCTCCAGACTTCACCTTCTCCTTCTCCTTCTTCTACTTCTTCTGATTCACCCTCCAGACTTCACCTTCTCCTTCTCTTTCTTCTGCTTCTTCTGATTCACCCTCCAGACTTCACCTTCTCCTTCTCCTTCTTCTGATTCTTCTGCTTCACCCTCCAGACTTCACCTTCTCCTTCTCCTTCTTCTGCTTCGTCTGCTTCACTCTCCTGACTTCACCTTCTCCTTCACCTTCTTCTACTTCTTCTGATTCACCCTCCAGACTTCACCTTCTCCTTCTCCTTCTTCTGCTTCTTCTGCTTCACCCTCCTCACTTCACCTTCTCCTTCTCCTTCTTCTGCTTCTTCTGCTGCGCCCTCCAGACTTCACCTTCTCCTTCTTCTGCTTCTTCTGCTTCACCCTCCTGACATCACCTTCTCCTTCTCCTTCTTCTACTTCTTCTGCTTCACCCCCCTGACTTCACCTGCTCCTTCTCCTTCTTCTGCTTCTTCTGACTCACCCTCCTAACTTTACCTTCTCCTTCTCCTTCTTCTGCTTCTTCTGATTCACCCTCCTGACTTCACCTTCTCGTTCTCCTTCTTCTGCTTCTTCTAATTCACCCTCCAGACTTCACCTTCTCCTTGTCCTTCTTCTGCTTCTTCTGATTCACCCTCCAGACTTCACCTTCTCCTTCTCCTTCTTCTGCTTCTTCTGATTGACCCTCCAGACCTCACCTTCTCCTTCTCCTTCTTCTACTTCTTCTGATTCACCCTCCAGACTTCACCTTCTCCTTCTCCTTCTTCTAATTCTTCTGATTCACCCTCCTGACTTCACCTTCTCCTTCTCCTTCTTCTGCTTCTTCTGCTTCACCCTCCAGACTTCACCTTCTCCTTGTCCTTCTTCTGCTTCTTCTGATTCACCCTCCAGACTTCATCATCTCCTTCTCCTTCTTCTGCTTCTTCTGATTCACCCTCCAGACTTCACCTTCTCCTTCTCCTTCTTCTGCTTCTTCTGATTCACCCTCCAGACTTCACCTTCTCCTTCTCCTTCTTCTAATTCTTCTGATTCACCCTCCTGACTTCACCTTCTCCTTCTCCTTCTTCTGCTTCTTCTGCTTCACCCTCCAGACTTCACCTTCTCCTGCTCCTTCTTCTGCTTCTTCTGCTTCACCCTCCAGACTTCACCTTCTCCTTCTCCTTCTTCTGCTTCTTCTGCTTCACCCTCCTGACTTCACCTTCTCCTTCTCCTTCTTCGACTTCTTCTGATTCACCCTCCAGACTCCACCTTCTCCTTCTCCTTCTTCTGCTTCTTCTGCTTCACCCTCCAGACTTCACCTTCTCCTTCTCCTTCTTCTGCTTCTTCTGCTTCGCCCTCCAGACTTCACCTTCTCCTTCTCCATCTTCTGCTTCTTCTGCTTCACTCTCCTGACTTCAGCTTCTCCTTCTCCTTCTTCTGCTTCTTCTGATTCACCCTCCAGACTTCACCTTCTCCTTCTCCTTCTTCTGCTTCTTCTGCTTCACCCTCCAGACTTCAGCTTCTCCTTCTCCTTCTTCTGCTTCTTCTGCTGCGCCCTCCAGACTACACCTTCTCCTTCTCCTTCTTCTGCTTCTTCTGCTTCACCGTCCTGACTTCACCTTCTCCTTCTCCTTCTTCTACTTCTTCTGCTTCACCCCCCTGACTTCACCTGCTCCTTCTCCTTCTTCTGCTTCTTCTGATTCACCCTCCTAACTACACCTTCTTCTTCTCCTTCTTCTGCTTCTTCTGATTCACCCTCCTGACTTCACCTTCTCCTTCTCCTTCTTCTGCTTCTTCTGATTCACCCTCCAGACTTCACCTTCTCCTTCTCCTTCTTCTGCTTCTTCTGATTCACCCTCCAGACTTCATCTTCTCCTTCTCTTTCTTCTGCTTCTTCTGATTCACCCTCCAGACTTCACCTTCTCCTTCTCCTTCTTCTGCTTCTTCTGATTCACCCTCCAGACTTCACCTTCTCCTTCTCCTTCTTCTACTTCTTCTGATTCACCCTCCAGACTTCACCTTCTCCTTCTCCTTCTTATACTTCTTCAGATTCACCCTCCAGTCTTCACCTACTCCTTCTCCTTCTTCTACTTCTTCTGCTTCACCCCCCTGACTTCACCTGCTCCTTCTCCTTCTTCTGCTTCTTCTGATTCGCCCTCCTAACTACACCTTCTTCTTCTCCTTCTTCTGCTTCTTCTGATTCACCCTCCAGACTTCACCTTCTCCTTCTCCTTCTTCTGCTTCTTCTGATTCACCCTCCTGACTTCACCTTCTTCTTCTCCTTCTTCTACTTCTTCTGATTCACCCTCCTGACTTCACCTTCTCCTTCTCCTTCTTCTACCTCTTCTGCTTCAGCCTCCAGACTTCACCTTCTCCTTCTCCTTCTTCTACTTCTTCTGATTCACCCTCCAGACTTCACCTTCTCCTTCTCCTTCTTCTGCTTCTTCTGATTCACCCTCCAGACTTCACCTTCTCCTTCTCCTTCTTCTGCTTCTTCTGATTCACCCTGCAGACTTCACCTTCTCCTTCTCCTTCTTCTGCTTCTTCTGATTCACCCTCCAGACTTCACCTTCTCCTTCTCCTTCTTCTGCTTCTTCTGATTCACCCTCCAGACTTCACCTTCTCCTTCTCCTTCTTCTACTTCTTCTGATTCACCCTCCAGACTTCACCTTCTCCTTCTCCTTCTTCTGCTTCTTCTGATTCACCCTCCAGACTTCACCTTCTCCTTCTCCTTCTTCTACTTCTTCTGCTTCACCCTCCAGACTACACCTTCTCCTTCTCCTTCTTCTACTTCTTCTGATTCACCCTCCAGACTTCACCTTCTCCTTCTCCTTCTTCTGCTTCTTCTGATTCACCCTCCAGACTTCACCTTCTCCTTCTCCTTATTCTGCTTCTTCTGATTCACCGTCCAGACTTCACCTTCTCCTTCTCCTTCTTCTGCTTCTTCTGATTCACCCTCCAGACTTCACCTTCTCCTTCTCCTTCTTCTGCTTCTTCTGATTCACCCTCCAGACTTCACCTTCTCCTTCTCCTTCTTCTACTTCTTCTGATTCACCCTCCAGACTTCACCTTCTCCTTCTCCTTCTTCTGCTTCTTCTGATTCACCCTCCTGACTTCACCTTCTCCTTCTCCTTCTTCTACATCTTCTGATTCACCCTCCTGACTTCACCTTCTCCTTCTCCTTCTTCTACTTCTTCTGCTTCACCCTCCAGACTTCACCTTCTCCTTCTCCTTCTTCTACTTCTTCTGATTCACCCTCCAGACTTCACCTTCTCCTTCTCCTTCTTCTACTTCTTCTGATTCACCCTCCAGACTTCACCTTCTCCTTCTCCTTCTTCTGCTTCTTCTGTTTCACCCTCCAGACTTCACCTTCTCCTTCTCCTTCTTCTACTTCTTCTGCTTCGCCCTCCAGACATCACCTTCTCCTTCTCCTTCTTCTGCTTCTTCTGCTTCACCCTCCAGACTTCACCTTCTCCTTCTCCTTCTTCTGCTTCTTCTGCTTCACTCTCCTGACTTCACCTTCTCCTTCACCTTCTTCTACTTCTTCTGATTCACCCTCCAGACTTCACCTTCTCCTTCTCCTTCTTCTGCTTCTTCTGCTTCACCCTCCAGACTTCACCTTCTCCTTCTCCTTCTTCTGCTTCTTCTGCTGCGCCCTCCAGACTTCACCTTCTCCTTCTCCTTCTTCTGCTTCTTCTGCTTCACCCTCCTGACTTCACCTTCTCCTTCTCCTTCTTCTACTTCTTCTGCTTCACCCCCCTGACTTCACCTGCTCCTTCTCCTTCTTCTGCTTCTTCTGATTCACCCTCCTAACTTTACTTTCTCCTTCTCCTTCTTCTGCTTCTTCTGATTCACCCTCCTGACTTCACCTTCTCCTTCTCCTTCTTCTGCTTCTTCTAATCCACCCTCCAGACTTCACCTTCTCCTTGTCCTTCTTCTGCTTCTTCTGATTCACCCTCCAGACTTCACCTTCTCCTTCTCCTTCTTCTGCTTCTTCTGATTGACCCTCCAGACCTCACCTTCTCCTTCTCCTTCTTCTACTTCTTCTGATTCACCCTCCAGACTTCATCTTCTCCTTCTCCTTCTTCTGCTTCTTCTGATTCACCCTCCAGACTTCACCTTCTCCTTCTCCTTCTTCTGCTTCTTCTGATTCACCCTCCAGACTTCACCTTCTCCTTCTCCTTCTTCTACTTCTTCTGATTCACCATCCTGACTTCACCTTCTCCTTCTCCTTCTTCTGCTTCTTCTGCTTCACCCTCCAGACTTCAACTTCTCCTGCTCCTTTTTCTGCTTCTTCTGCTTCACCCTCCAGACTTCACCTTCTCCTTCTCCTTCTTCTGCTTCTTCTGCTTCACCCTCCAGACTTCACCTTCTCCTTCTCCTTCTTCTGCTTCTTCTGCTTCGCCCTCCAGACTTCACCTTCTCCTTCTCCATCTTCTGCTTCTTCTGCTTCACTCTCCTGACTTCACCTTCTCCTTCTCCTTCTTCTACTTCTTCTGATTCACCCTCCAGACTTCACCTTCTCCTTCTCCTTCTTCTGCTTCTTCTGCTTCACCCTCCAGACTTCAGCTTCTCCTTCTCCTTCTTCTGCTTCTTCTGCTGCGCCCTCCAGACTTCACCTTCTCCTTCTCCTTCTTCTGCTTCTTCTGCTTCACCGTCCTGACTTCACCTTCTCCTTCTCCTTCTTCTACTTCTTCTGCTTCACCCCCCTGACTTCACCTGCTCCTTCTCCTTCTTCTGCTTCTTCTGATTCACCCTCCTAACTACACCTTCTCCTTCTCCTTCTTCTGCTTCTTCTGATTCACCCTCCTGACTTCACCTTCTCCTTCTCCTTCTTCTGCTTCTTCTGATTCACCCTCCAGACTTCACCTTCTCCTTCTCCTTCTTCTGCTTCTTCTGATTCACCCTCCAGACTTCACCTTCTCCTTCTTCTTTTTCTGCTTCTTCTGATTCACCCTCCAGACTTCATCTTCTCCTTCTCCTTCTTCTGCTTCTTCTGATTCACCCTCCAGACTTCACCTTCTCCTTCTCCTTCTTCTGCTTCTTCTGATTCACCCTCCAGACTTCACCTTCTCCTTCTCCTTCTTCTACTTCTTCTGATTCACCCTCCAGACTTCACCTTCTCCTTCTCCTTCTTATACTTCTTCAGATTCACCCTACAGTCTTCACCTTCTCCTTCTCCTTCTTCTGTTTCTTCTGCTTCACCCTCCAGACTTCACCTTCTTCTTCTCTTTCTTCTGCTTCTTCTGATTCACCCTCCAGACTTCACCTTCTCCTTCTCCTTCTTCTGATTCTTCTGATTCACCCTCCAGACTTCACCTTCTCCTTCTCCTTCTTCTGCTTCTTCTGATTCACCCTCCTGACTTCACCTTCTCCTTCTCCTTCTTCTACTTCTTCTGATTCACCCTCCTGACTTCACCTTCTCCTTCTCCTTCTTCTACTTCTTCTGCTTCACCCTCCAGACTTCACCTTCTCCTTCTCCTTCTTCTACTTCTTCTGATTCACCCTCCAGACTTCACCTTCTCCTTCTCCTTCTTCTGCTTCTTCTGATTCACCCTCCAGACTTCACCTTCTCCTTCTCCTTATTCTGCTTCTTCTGATTCACCCTCCAGACTTCACCTTCTCCTTCTCCTTCTTCTGCTTCTTCTGATTCACCCTCCAGACTTCACCTTCTCCTTCTCCTTCTTCCGCTTCTTCTGATTCACCCTCCAGACTTCACCTTCTCCTTCTCCTTCTTCTGCTTCTTCTGATTCACCCTCCAGACTTCACCTTCTCCTTCTCCTTCTTCTACTCCTTCTGATTCACCCTCCAGACTTCACCTTCTCCTTCACCTTCTTCTGCTTCTTCTGATTCACCCTCCAGACTTCACCTTCTCCTTCTCCTTCTTCTGCTTCTTCTGATTCACCCTGCAGACTTCACCTTCTCCTTCTCCTTCTTCTGCTTCTTCTGATTCACCCTCCAGACTTCACCTTCTCCTTCTCCTTCTTCTGCTTCTTCTGATTCACCCTCCAGACTTCACCTTCTCCTTCTCCTTCTTCTACTTCTTCTGATTCACCCTCCAGACTTCACCTTCTCCTTCTCCTTCTTCTGCTTCTTCTGATTCACCCTCCAGACTTCACCTTCTCCTTCTCCTTCTTCTTCTTCTTCTGCTTCACCCTCCAGACTACACCTTCTCCTTCTCCTTCTTCTACATCTTCTGATTCACCCTCCAGACTTCACCTTCTCCTTCTCCTTCTTCTGCTTCTTCTGATTCACCCTCCAGACTTCACCTTCTCCTTCTCCTTATTCTGCTTCTTCTGATTCACCCTCCAGACTTCACCTTCTCCTTCTCCTTCTTCTGCTTCTTCTGATTCACCCTCCAGACTTCACCTTCTCCTTCTCCTTCTTCTGCTTCTTCTGATTCACCCTCCAGACTTCACCTTCTCCTTCTCCTTCTTCTCCTTCTTCTGATTCACCCTCCAGACTTCACCTTCTCCTTCTCCTTCTTCTGCTTCTTCTGATTCACCCTCCTGACTTCACCTTCTCCTTCTCCTTCTTCTACATCTGCTGATTCACCCTCCTGACTTCACCTTCTCCTTCTCCTTCTTCTAATTCTTCTGCTTCACCCTCCAGACTTCACCTTCTCCTTCTCCTTCTTCTACTTCTTCTGATTCACCCTCCAGACTTCACCTTCTCCTTCTCCTTCTTCTACTTCTTCTGATTCACCCTCCAGACTTCACCTTCTCCTTCTCCTTCTTCTACTTCTTCTGATTCACCCTCCAGACTTCACCTTCTCCTTCTCCTTCTTCGGCTTCTTCTGTTTCACCCTCCAGACTTCACCTTCTCCTTCTCCTTATTCTGCTTCTTCTGAATCACCCTCCAGACTTCTCCTTCTCCTTCTTCTGCTTCTTCTGATTCACCCTCCAGACTTCACCTTCTCCTTCTCCTTCTTCTGCTTCTTCTGATTCACCCTCCAGACTTCACCTTCTCCTTCTCCTTCTTCTACTTCTTCTGATTCACCCTCCAGACTTCACCTTCTCCTTCTCCTTCGTCTACTTCTTCTGATTCACCCTCCAGACTTCACCTTCTCCTTCTCCTTCTTCTGCTTCTTCTGATTCACCCTCCAGACTTCACCTTCTCCTTCTCCTTCTTCTACTTCTTCTGATTCACCCTCCAGACTTCACCTTCTCCTTCTCTTTCTTCTGCTTCTTCTGATTCACCCTCCAGACTTCACCTTCTCCTTCTCCTTCTTCTGATTCTTCTGCTTCACCCTCCAGACTTCACCTTCTCCTTCTCCTTCTTCTGCTTCGTCTGCTTCACTCTCCTGACTTCACCTTCTCCTTCACCTTCTTCTACTTCTTCTGATTCACCCTCCAGACTTCACCTTCTCCTTCTCCTTCTTCTGCTTCTTCTGCTTCACCCTCCAGACTTCACCTTCTCCTTCTCCTTCTTCTGCTTCTTCTGCTGCGCCCTCCAGACTTCACCTTCTCCTTCTTCTGCTTCTTCTGCTTCACCCTCCTGACTTCACCTTCTCCTTCTCCTTCTTCTACTTCTTCTGCTTCACCCCCCTGACTTCACCTGCTCCTTCTCCTTCTTCTGCTTCTTCTGACTCACCCTCCTAACTTTACCTTCTCCTTCTCCTTCTTCTGCTTCTTCTGATTCACCCTCCTGACTTCACCTTCTCGTTCTCCTTCTTCTGCTTCTTCTAATTCACCCTCCAGACTTCACCTTCTCCTTGTCCTTCTTCTGCTTCTTCTGATTCACCCTCCAGACTTCACCTTCTCCTTCTCCTTCTTCTGCTTCTTCTGATTGACCCTCCAGACCTCACCTTCTCCTTCTCCTTCTTCTACTTCTTCTGATTCACCCTCCAGACTTCACCTTCTCCTTCTCCTTCTTCTAATTCTTCTGATTCACCCTCCTGACTTCACCTTCTCCTTCTCCTTCTTCTGCTTCTTCTGCTTCACCCTCCAGACTTCACCTTCTCCTTGTCCTTCTTCTGCTTCTTCTGATTCACCCTCCAGACTTCATCATCTCCTTCTCCTTCTTCTGCTTCTTCTGATTCACCCTCCAGACTTCACCTTCTCCTTCTCCTTCTTCTGCTTCTTCTGATTCACCCTCCAGACTTCACCTTCTCCTTCTCCTTCTTCTAATTCTTCTGATTCACCCTCCTGACTTCACCTTCTCCTTCTCCTTCTTCTGCTTCTTCTGCTTCACCCTCCAGACTTCACCTTCTCCTGCTCCTTCTTCTGCTTCTTCTGCTTCACCCTCCAGACTTCACCTTCTCCTTCTCCTTCTTCTGCTTCTTCTGCTTCACCCTCCTGACTTCACCTTCTCCTTCTCCTTCTTCGACTTCTTCTGATTCACCCTCCAGACTCCACCTTCTCCTTCTCCTTCTTCTGCTTCTTCTGCTTCACCCTCCAGACTTCACCTTCTCCTTCTCCTTCTTCTGCTTCTTCTGCTTCGCCCTCCAGACTTCACCTTCTCCTTCTCCATCTTCTGCTTCTTCTGCTTCACTCTCCTGACTTCAGCTTCTCCTTCTCCTTCTTCTGCTTCTTCTGATTCACCCTCCAGACTTCACCTTCTCCTTCTCCTTCTTCTGCTTCTTCTGCTTCACCCTCCAGACTTCAGCTTCTCCTTCTCCTTCTTCTGCTTCTTCTGCTGCGCCCTCCAGACTACACCTTCTCCTTCTCCTTCTTCTGCTTCTTCTGCTTCACCGTCCTGACTTCACCTTCTCCTTCTCCTTCTTCTACTTCTTCTGCTTCACCCCCCTGACTTCACCTGCTCCTTCTCCTTCTTCTGCTTCTTCTGATTCACCCTCCTAACTACACCTTCTTCTTCTCCTTCTCTTGCTTCTTCTGATTCACCCTCCTGACTTCACCTTCTCCTTCTCCTTCTTCTGCTTCTTCTGATTCACCCTCCAGACTTCACCTTCTCCTTCTCCTTCTTCTGCTTCTTCTGATTCACCCTCCAGACTTCATCTTCTCCTTCTCTTTCTTCTGCTTCTTCTGATTCACCCTCCAGACTTCACCTTCTCCTTCTCCTTCTTCTGCTTCTTCTGATTCACCCTCCAGACTTCACCTTCTCCTTCTCCTTCTTCTACTTCTTCTGATTCACCCTCCAGACTTCACCTTCTCCTTCTCCTTCTTATACTTCTTCAGATTCACCCTCCAGTCTTCACCTACTCCTTCTCCTTCTTCTACTTCTTCTGCTTCACCCCCCTGACTTCACCTGCTCCTTCTCCTTCTTCTGCTTCTTCTGATTCGCCCTCCTAACTACACCTTCTTCTTCTCCTTCTTCTGCTTCTTCTGATTCACCCTCCAGACTTCACCTTCTCCTTCTCCTTCTTCTGCTTCTTCTGATTCACCCTCCTGACTTCACCTTCTTCTTCTCCTTCTTCTACTTCTTCTGATTCACCCTCCTGACTTCACCTTCTCCTTCTCCTTCTTCTACCTCTTCTGCTTCACCCTCCAGACTTCACCTTCTCCTTCTCCTTCTTCTACTTCTTCTGATTCACCCTCCAGACTTCACCTTCTCCTTCTCCTTCTTCTGCTTCTTCTGATTCACCCTCCAGACTTCACCTTCTCCTTCTCCTTCTTCTGCTTCTTCTGATTCACCCTGCAGACTTCACCTTCTCCTTCTCCTTCTTCTGCTTCTTCTGATTCACCCTCCAGACTTCACCTTCTCCTTCTCCTTCTTCTGCTTCTTCTGATTCACCCTCCAGACTTCACCTTCTCCTTCTCCTTCTTCTACTTCTTCTGATTCACCCTCCAGACTTCACCTTCTCCTTCTCCTTCTTCTGCTTCTTCTGATTCACCCTCCAGACTTCACCTTCTCCTTCTCCTTCTTCTACTTCTTCTGCTTCACCCTCCAGACTACACCTTCTCCTTCTCCTTCTTCTACTTCTTCTGATTCACCCTCCAGACTTCACCTTCTCCTTCTCCTTCTTCTGCTTCTTCTGATTCACCCTCCAGACTTCACCTTCTCCTTCTCCTTATTCTGCTTCTTCTGATTCACCGTCCAGACTTCACCTTCTCCTTCTCCTTCTTCTGCTTCTTCTGATTCACCCTCCAGACTTCACCTTCTCCTTCTCCTTCTTCTGCTTCTTCTGATTCACCCTCCAGACTTCACCTTCTCCTTCTCCTTCTTCTACTTCTTCTGATTCACCCTCCAGACTTCACCTTCTCCTTCTCCTTCTTCTGCTTCTTCTGATTCACCCTCCTGACTTCACCTTCTCCTTCTCCTTCTTCTACATCTTCTGATTCACCCTCCTGACTTCACCTTCTCCTTCTCCTTCTTCTACTTCTTCTGCTTCACCCTCCAGACTTCACCTTCTCCTTCTCCTTCTTCTACTTCTTCTGATTCACCCTCCAGACTTCACCTTCTCCTTCTCCTTCTTCTACTTCTTCTGATTCACCCTCCAGACTTCACCTTCTCCTTCTCCTTCTTCTGCTTCTTCTGTTTCACCCTCCAGACTTCACCTTCTCCTTCTCCTTATTCTGCTTCTTCTGAATCACCCTCCAGACTTCACCTTCTCCTTCTCCTTCTTCTGCTTCTTCTGATTCACCCTCCAGACTTCACCTTCTCCTTCTCCTTCTTCTGCTTCTTCTGATTCACCCTCCAGACTTCACCTTCTCCTTCTCCTTCTTCTACTTCTTCTGATTCACCCTCCAGACTTCACCTTCTCCATCTCCTTCTTCTGCTTCTTCTGATTCACCCTCCAGACTTCACCTTCTCCTTCTCCTTCGTCTACTTCTTCTGATTCACCCTCCAGACTTCACCTTCTCCTTCTCCTTCGTCTACTTCTTCTGAATCACCCTCCAGACTTCACCTTCTCCTTCTCCTTCTTCTGCTTCTTCTGATTCACCCTCCAGACTTCACCTTCTCCTTCTCCTTCTTCTACTTCTTCTGATTCACCCTCCAGACTTCACCTTCTCCTTCTCTTTCTTCTGCTTCTTCTGATTCACCCTCCAGACTCCACCTTCTCCTTCTCCTTCTTCTGCTTCTTCTGCTTCACCCTCCAGACTTCACCTTCTCCTTCTCCTTCTTCTGCTTCTTCTGCTTCGCCCTCCAGACTTCACCTTCTCCTTCTCCATCTTCTGCTTCTTCTGCTTCACTCTCCTGACTTCAGCTTCTCCTTCTCCTTCTTCTGCTTCTTCTGATTCACCCTCCAGACTTCACCTTCTCCTTCTCCTTCTTCTGCTTCTTCTGCTTCACCCTCCAGACTTCAGCTTCTCCTTCTCCTTCTTCTGCTTCTTCTGCTGCGCCCTCCAGACTACACCTTCTCCTTCTCCTTCTTCTGCTTCTTCTGCTTCACCGTCCTGACTTCACCTTCTCCTTCTCCTTCTTCTACTTCTTCTGCTTCACCCCCCTGACTTCACCTGCTCCTTCTCCTTCTTCTGCTTCTTCTGATTCACCCTCCTAACTACACCTTCTCCTTCTCCTTCTTCTGCTTCTTCTGATTCACCCTCCTGACTTCACCTTCACCTTCTCCTTCTTCTGCTTCTTCTGATTCACCCTCCAGACTTCACCTTCTCCTTCTCCTTCTTCTGCTTCTTCTGATTCACCCTCCAGACTTCATCTTCTCCTTCTCTTTCTTCTGCTTCTTCTGATTCACCCTCCAGACTTCACCTTCTCCTTCTCCTTCTTCTGCTTCTTCTGATTCACCCTCCAGACTTCACCTTCTCCTTCTCCTTCTTATACTTCATCAGATTCACCCTCCAGTCTTCACCTACTCCTTCTCCTTCTTCTGTTTCTTCTGCTTCACCCTCCAGACTTCACCTTCTTCTTCTCTTTCTTCTGCTTCTTCTGATTCACCCTTCAGACTTCACCTTCTCCTTCTTCTTCTTCTGATTCTTCTGATTCACCCTCCAGACTTCACCTTCTCCTTCTCCTTCTTCTGCTTCTTCTGATTCACCCTCCTGACTTCACCTTCTCCTTCTCCTTCTTCTACTTCTTCTGATTCACCCTCCTGACTTCACCTTCTCCTTCTCCTTCTTCTACTTCTTCTGCTTCACCCTCCAGACTTCACCTTCTCCTTCTCCTTCTTCTACTTCTTCTGATTCACCCTCCAGACTTCACCTTCTCCTTCTCCTTCTTCTGCTTTTTCTGAATCACCCTCCAGACTTCACCTTCTCCTTCTCCTTATTCTGCTTCTTCTGATTCACCCTCCAGACTTCACCTTCTCCTTCTCCTTCTTCTGCTTCTTCTGATTCACCCTGCAGACTTCACCTTCTCCTTCTCCTTCTTCTGCTTCTTCTGATTCACCCTCCAGACTTCACCTTCTCCTTCTCCTTCTTCTGCTTCTTCTGATTCATCCTCCAGACTTCACCTTCTCCTTCTCCTTCTTCTACTTCTTCTGATTCACCCTCCAGACTTCACCTTCTCCTTCTCCTTCTTCTGCTTCTTCTGATTCACCCTCCAGACTTCACCTTCTCCTTCTCCTTCTTCTACTTCTTCTGCTTCACCCTCCAGACTACACCTTCTCCTTCTCCTTCTTCTACTTCTTCTGATTCACCCTCCAGACTTCACCTTCTCCTTCTCCTTCTTCTGCTTCTTCTGATTCACTCTCCAGACTTCACCTTCTCCTTCTCCTTATTCTGCTTCTTCTGATTCACCGTCCAGACTTCACCTTCTCCTTCTCCTTCTTCTGCTTCTTCTGATTCACCCTCCAGACTTCACCTTCTCCTTCTCCTTCTTCTGCTTCTTCTGATTCACCCTCCAGACTTCACCTTCTCCTTCTCCTTCTTCTACTTCTTCTGATTCACCCTCCAGACTTCACCTTCTCCTTCTCCTTCTTCTGCTTCTTCTGATTCACCCTCCTGACTTCACCTTCTCCTTCTCCTTCTTCTACATCTTCTGATTCACCCTCCTGACTTCACCTTCTCCTTCTCCTTCTTCTACTTCTTCTGCTTCACCCTCCAGACTTCACCTTCTCCTTCTCCTTCTTCTACTTCTTCTGATTCACCCTCCAGGCTTCACCTTCTCCTTCTCCTTCTTCTACTTCTTCTGATTCACCCTCCAGACTTCACCTTCTCCTTCTCCTTCTTCTGCTTCTTCTGTTTCACCCTCCAGACTTCACCTTCTCCTTCTCCTTATTCTGCTTCTTCTGAATCACCCTCCAGACTTCACCTTCTCCTTCTCCTTCTTCTGCTTCTTCTGATTCACCCTCCAGACTTCACCTTCTCCTTCTCCTTTTTCTGCTTCTTCTGATTCACCCTCCAGACTTCACCTTCTCCTTCTCCTTCTTCTACTTCTTCTGATTCACCCTCCAGACTTCACCTTCTCCATCTCCTTCTTCTGCTTCTTCTGATTCACCCTCCAGTCTTCACCTTCTCCTTCTCCTTCGTCTACTTCTTCTGATTCACCCTCCAGACTTCACCTTCTCCTTCTCCTTCGTCTACTTCTTCTGATTCACCCTCCAGACTTCACCTTCTCCTTCTCCTTCTTCTGCTTCTTCTGATTCACCCTCCAGACTTCACCTTCTCCTTCTCCTTCTTCTACTTCTTCTGATTCACCCTCCAGACTTCACCTTCTCCTTCTCTTTCTTCTGCTTCTTCTGATTCACCCTCCAGACTTCACCTTCTCCTTCTCCTTCTTCTGATTCTTCTGATTCACCCTCCAGACTTCACCTTCTCCTTCTCCTTCTTATGCTTCTTCTGATTCACCCTCCTGACTTCACCTTCTCCTTCTCCTTCTTCTACATCTTCTGATTCACCCTCCTGACTTCACCTTCTCCTTCTCCTTCTTCTACTTCTTCTGCTTCACCCTCCAGACTTCAGCTTCTCCTTCTCCTTCTTCTACTTCTTCTGATTCACCCTCCAGACTTCACCTTCTCCTTCTCCTTCTTCTACTTCTTCTGATTCACCCTCCAGACTTCACCTTCTCCTTCTCCTTCTTCTACTTCTTCTGATTCATCCTCCAGACTTCACCTTCTCCTTCTCCTTCTTCTGATTCACCCTCCAGACTTCACCTTCTCCTTCTCCTTATTCTGCTTCTTCTGAATCACCCTCCAGACTTCACCTTCTCCTTCTCCTTCTTCTGCTTCTTCTGATTCACCCTCCAGACTTCACCTTCTCCTTCTCCTTCTTCTGCTTCTTCTGATTCACCCTCCAGACTTCACCTTCTCCTTCTCCTTCTTCTACTTCTTCTGATTCACCCTCCAGACTTCACCTTCTCCATCTCCTTCTTCTGCTTCTTCTGATTCACCCTCCAGACTTCACCTTCTCCTTCTCCTTCGTCTACTTCTTCTGATTCACCCTCCAGACTACACCTTCACCTTCTCCTTCTTCTACTACTTCTGATTCACCCTCCAGACTTCACCTTCTCCTTCTCCTTCTTCTACTTCTTCTGATTCAACCTCCAGACTTCATCTTCTCCTTCTCCTTCTTCTGCTTCTTCTGATTCACCCTCCAGACTTCACCTTCTCCTTCTCCTTCTTCTGCTTCTTCTGATTCACCCTCCAGACTTCACCTTCTCCTTCTCCTTCTTCTACTTCTTCTGATTTACCCTCCAGACTTCACCTTCTCCTTCTCCTTCTTCTACTTCTTCTGATTCACCCTCCAGTCTTCACCTTCTACTTCTCCTTCTTCTGTTTCTTCTGCTTCACCCTGCAGACTTCACCTTCTCCTTCTCTTTCTTCTGCTTCTTCTGATTCACCCTCCTGACTTCACCTTCTCCTTCTCCTTCTTCTGATTCTTCTGATTCACCCTCCAGACTTCACCTTCTCCTTCTCCTTCTTCTGCTTCTTCTGATTCCCCTCTTGACTTCACCTTCTCCTTCTCCTTCTTCTACTTCTTCTGATTCACCCACCTGACTTCACCTTCTCCTTCTCCTTCTTCTACTTCTTCTGCTTCACCCTCCAGACTTCACCTTCTCCTTCTCCTTCTTCTACTTCTTCTGATTCACCCTCCAGACTTCACCTTCTCCTTCTCCTTCTTCTGCTTCTTCTGATTCACCCTCCAGACTTCACCTTCTCCATCTCCTTCTTCTGCTTCTTCTGATTCACCCTCCAGACTTCACCTTCTCCTTCTCCTTCCTCTACTTCTTCTGATTCACCCTCCAGACTTCACCTTCTCCTTCTCCTTCTTCTGCTTCTTCTGATACACCCTCCAGACTTCACCTTCTCCTTCTCCTTCTTCTACTTCTTCTGATTCACCCTCCAGACTTCACCTTCTCCTTCTCTTTCTTCTGCTTCTTCTGATTCACCCTCCAGACTTCACCTTCTCCTTCTCCTTCTTCTGATTCTTCTGATTCACCCTCCAGACTTCACCTTCTCCTTCTCCTTCTTCTGCTTCTTCTGATTCACCCTCCTGACTTCACCTTCTCCTTCTCCTTCTTCTACATCTTCTGATTCACCCTCCTGACTTCAACTTCTCCTTCTCCTTCTTCTACTTCTTCTGCTTCACCCTCCAGACTTCAGCTTCTCCTTCTCCTTCTTCTACTTCTTCTGATTCGCCCTCCAGACTTCACCTTCTCCTTCTCCTTCTTCTGCTTCTTCTGATTCACCCTCCAGACTTCACCTTCTCCTTCTCCTTATTCTGCTTCTTCTGAATCACCCTCCAGACTTCACCTTCTCCTTCTCCTTCTTCTGCTTCTTCTGATTCACCCTCCAGACTTCACCTTCTCCTTCTCCTTCTTCTGCTTCTTCTGATTCACCCTCCAGACTTCACCTTCTCCTTCTCCTTCTTCTACTTCTTCTGATTCACCCTCCAGACTTCACCTTCTCCATCTCCTTCTTCTGCTTCTTCTGATTCACCCTCCAGACTTCACCTTCTCCTTCTCCTTCGTCTACTTCTTCTGATTCACCCTCCAGACTACACCTTCTCCTTCTCCTTCTTCTACTTCTTCTGATTCACCCTCCAGACTTCACCTTCTCCTTCTCCTTCTTCTGTTTCTTCTGATTCACCCTCCAGACTTCACCTTCTCCTTCTCCTTCTTCTACTTCTTCTGATTCACCCTCCAGACTTCACCTTCTCCTTCTCCTTCTTCTACTTCTTCTGATTCGCCCTCCAGACTTCACCTTCTCCTTCTCCTTCTTCTACTTCTTCTGTTTCACCCTCCAGACTTCACCTTCTCCTTCTCCTTCTACTGCTTCTTCTGATTCACCCTCCAGACTTCACCTTCTCCTTCTCCTTATTCTGCTTCTTCTGAATCACCCTCCAGCCTTCACCTTCTCCTTCTCCTTCTTCTGCTTCTTCTGATTCACCCTCCAGACTTCACCTTCTCCTTCTCCTTCTTCTGCTTCTTCTGATTCACCCTCCAGACTTCACCTTCTCCTTCTCCTTCTTCTACTTCTTCTGATTCACCCTCCAGACTTCACCTTCTCCATCTCCTTCTTCTGCTTCTTCTGATTCACCCTCCAGACTTCACCTTCTCCTTCTCCTTCGTCTACTTCTTCTGATTCACCCTCCAGACTACACCTTCTCCTTCTCCTTCTTCTACTTCTTCTGATTCACCCTCCAGACTTCACCTTCTCCTTCTCCTTCTTCTGTTTCTTCTGATTCACCCTCCAGACTTCACCTTCTCCTTCTCCTTCTTCTACTACTTCTGATTCACCCTCCAGACTTCACCTTCTCCTTCTCCTTCTTCTACTTCTTCTGATTCAACCTCCAGACTTCATCTTCTCCTTCTCCTTCTTCTGCTTCTTCTGATTCACCCTCCAGACTTCACCTTCTCCTTCTCCTTCTTCTACTTCTTCTGATTCACCCTCCAGACTTCACCTTCTCCTTCTCCATCTTCTACTTCTTCTGATTCACCCTCCAGTCTTCACCTTCTCCTTCTCCTTCTTCTGTTTCTTCTGCTTCACCCTCCAGACTTCACCTTCTCCTTCTCTTTCTTCTGCTTCTTCTGATTCACCCTCCAGACTTCACCTTCTCCTTCTCCTTCTTCTGATTCTTCTGATTCACCCTCCAGACTTCACCTTCTCCTTCTCCTTCTTCTGCTTCTTCTGATTCCCCTCTTGACTTCACCTTCTCCTTCTCCTTCTTCTACTTCTTCTGATTCACCCACCTGACTTCACCTTCTCCTTCTCCTTCTTCTACTTCTTCTGCTTCACCCTCCAGACTTCACCTTCTCCTTCTCCTTCTTCTACTTCTTCTGATTCACCCTCCAGACTTCACCTTCTCCTTCTCCTTCTTCTGCTTCTTCTGATTCACCCTCCAGACTTCACCTTCTCCATCTCCTTCTTCTGCTTCTTCTGATTCACCCTCCAGACTTCACCTTCTCCTTCTCCTTCCTCTACTTCTTCTGATTCACCCTCCAGACTTCACCTTCTCCTTCTCCTTCTTCTGCTTCTTCTGATACACCCTCCAGACTTCACCTTCTCCTTCTCCTTCTTCTACTTCTTCTGATTCACCCTCCAGACTTCACCTTCTCCTTCTCTTTCTTCTGCTTCTTCTGATTCACCCTCCAGACTTCACCTTCTCCTTCTCCTTCTTCTGATTCTTCTGATTCACCCTCCAGACTTCACCTTCTCCTTCTCCTTCTTCTGCTTCTTCTGATTCACCCTCCTGACTTCACCTTCTCCTTCTCCTTCTTCTACATCTTCTGATTCACCCTCCTGACTTCAACTTCTCCTTCTCCTTCTTCTACTTCTTCTGCTTCACCCTCCAGACTTCAGCTTCTCCTTCTCCTTCTTCTACTTCTTCTGATTCGCCCTCCAGACTTCACCTTCTCCTTCTCCTTCTTCTGCTTCTTCTGATTCACCCTCCAGACTTCACCTTCTCCTTCTCCTTATTCTGCTTCTTCTGAATCACCCTCCAGACTTCACCTTCTCCTTCTCCTTCTTCTGCTTCTTCTGATTCACCCTCCAGACTTCACCTTCTCCTTCTCCTTCTTCTGCTTCTTCTGATTCACCCTCCAGACTTCACCTTCTCCTTCTCCTTCTTCTACTTCTTCTGATTCACCCTCCAGACTTCACCTTCTCCATCTCCTTCTTCTGCTTCTTCTGATTCACCCTCCAGACTTCACCTTCTCCTTCTCCTTCGTCTACTTCTTCTGATTCACCCTCCAGACTACACCTTCTCCTTCTCCTTCTTCTACTTCTTCTGATTCACCCTCCAGACTTCACCTTCTCCTTCTCCTTCTTCTGTTTCTTCTGATTCACCCTCCAGACTTCACCTTCTCCTTCTCCTTCTTCTACTTCTTCTGATTCACCCTCCAGACTTCACCTTCTCCTTCTCCTTCTTCTACTTCTTCTGATTCGCCCTCCAGACTTCACCTTCTCCTTCTCCTTCTTCTACTTCTTCTGTTTCACCCTCCAGACTTCACCTTCTCCTTCTCCTTCTACTGCTTCTTCTGATTCACCCTCCAGACTTCACCTTCTCCTTCTCCTTATTCTGCTTCTTCTGAATCACCCTCCAGCCTTCACCTTCTCCTTCTCCTTCTTCTGCTTCTTCTGATTCACCCTCCAGACTTCACCTTCTCCTTCTCCTTCTTCTGCTTCTTCTGATTCACCCTCCAGACTTCACCTTCTCCTTCTCCTTCTTCTACTTCTTCTGATTCACCCTCCAGACTTCACCTTCTCCATCTCCTTCTTCTGCTTCTTCTGATTCACCCTCCAGACTTCACCTTCTCCTTCTCCTTCGTCTACTTCTTCTGATTCACCCTCCAGACTACACCTTCTCCTTCTCCTTCTTCTACTTCTTCTGATTCACCCTCCAGACTTCACCTTCTCCTTCTCCTTCTTCTGTTTCTTCTGATTCACCCTCCAGACTTCACCTTCTCCTTCTCCTTCTTCTACTACTTCTGATTCACCCTCCAGACTTCACCTTCTCCTTCTCCTTCTTCTACTTCTTCTGATTCAACCTCCAGACTTCATCTTCTCCTTCTCCTTCTTCTGCTTCTTCTGATTCACCCTCCAGACTTCACCTTCTCCTTCTCCTTCTTCTACTTCTTCTGATTCACCCTCCAGACTTCACCTTCTCCTTCTCCTTCTTCTACTTCTTCTGATTCACCCTCCAGTCTTCACCTTCTCCTTCTCCTTCTTCTGTTTCTTCTGCTTCACCCTCCAGACTTCACCTTCTCCTTCTCTTTCTTCTGCTTCTTCTGATTCACCCTCCAGACTTCACCTTCTCCTTCTCCTTCTTCTGATTCTTCTGATTCACCCTCCAGACTTCACCTTCTCCTTCTCCTTCTTCTGCTTCTTCTGATTCACCCTCCTGACTTCACCTTCTCCTTCTCCTTCTTCTACTTCTTCTGATTCACCCACCTGACTTCACCTTCTCCTTCTCCTTCTTCTACTTCTTCTGCTTCACCCTCCAGACTTCACCTTCTCCTTCTCCTTCTTCTACTTCTTCTGATTCACCCTCCAGACTTCACCTTCTCCTTCTCCTTCTTCTGCTTCTTCTGATTCACCCTCCAGACTTCACCTTCTCCATCTCCTTCTTCTGCTTCTTCTGATTCACCCTCCAGACTTCACCTTCTCCTTCTCCTTCGTCTACTTCTTCTGATTCACCCTCCAGACTTCACCTTCTCCTTCTCCTTCTTCTGCTTCTTCTGATTCACCCTCCAGACTTCACCTTCTCCTTCTCCTTCTTCTACTTCTTCTGATTCACCCTCCAGACTTCACCTTCTCCTTCTCTTTCTTCTGCTTCTTCTGATTCACCCTCCAGACTTCACCTTCTCCTTCTCCTTCTTCTGATTCTTCTGATTCACCCTCCAGACTTCACCTTCTCCTTCTCCTTCTTCTGCTTCTTCTGATTCACCCTCCTGACTTCACCTTCTCCTTCTCCTTCTTCTACATCTTCTGATTCACCCTCCTCACTTCACCTTCTCCTTCTCCTTCTTCTACTTCTTCTGCTTCACCCTCCAGACTTCAGCTTCTCCTTCTCCTTCTTCTACTTCTTCTGATTCACCCTCCAGACTTCACCTTCGCCTCCTCCTTCTTCTACTTCTTCTGATTCACCCTCCAGACTTCACCTTCTCCTTCTCCTTCTTCTACTTCTTCTGATTCACCGTCCAGACTTCACCTTCTCCTTCTCCTTCTTCTGATTCTTCTGATTCACCCTCCAGACTTCACCTTCTCCTTCTCCTTATTCTGCTTCTTCTGAATCACACTCCAGACTTCACCTTCTCCTTCTCCTTCTTCTGCTTCTTCTGATTCACCCTCCAGACTTCACCTTCTCCTTCTCCTTCTTCTGCTTCTTCTGATTCACCCTCCAGACTTCACCTTCTCCTTCTCCTTCTTCTACTTCTTCTGATTCACCCTCCAGACTTCACCTTCTCCATCTCCTTCTTCTGCTTCTTCTGATTCACCCTCCAGACTTCACCTTCTCCTTCTCCTTCGTCTACTTCTTCTGATTCACCCTCCAGACTACACCTTCTCCTTCTCCTTCTTCTACTTCTTCTGATTCACCCTCCAGACTTCACCTTCTCCTTCTCCTTCTTCTGTTTCTTCTGATTCACCCTCCACACTTCACCTTCTCCTTCTCCTTCTTCTACTACTTCTGATTCACCCTCCAGACTTCACCTTCTCCTTCTCCTTCTTCTACTTCTTCTGATTCACCCTCCAGACTTCATCTTCTCCTTCTCCTTCTTCTGCTTCTTCTGATTCACCCTCCAGACTTCACCTTCTCCTTCTCCTTCTTCTGCTTCTTCTGATTCACCCTCCAGACTTCACCTTCTCCTTCTCCTTCTTCTACTTCTTCTGATTCACCCTCCAGACTTCACCTTCTCCTTCTTCTACTTCTTCTGATTCACCCTCCAGTCTTCACCTTCTCCTTCTCCTTCTTCTGTTTCTTCTGCTTCACCCTCCAGACTTCACCTTCTCCTTCTCCTTCTTCTGCTTCTTCTGATTCACCCTCCAGACTTCACCTTCTCCTCCTCCTTCTTCTACTTCTTCTGATTCACCCTCCAGACTTCACCTTCTCCTTCTCCTTCTTCTACTTCTTCTGATTCACCCTCCAGTCTTCACCTTCTCCTTCTCCTTCTTCTGTTTCTTCTGCTTCACCCTCCAGACTTCACCTTCTCCTTCTCCTTCTTCTGCTTCTTCTGATTCACCCTCCAGACTTCACCTTCTCCTTCTCCTTCTTCTACTTCTTCTGATTCACCCTCCAGACTTCACCTTCTCCATCTCCTTCTTCTGCTTCTTCTGATTCACCCTCCAGACTTCACCTTCTCCTTCTCCTTCTTCTACTACTTCTGATTCACCCTCCAGACTTCACCTTCTCCTTCTCCTTCTTCTACTTCTTCTGATTCACCCTCCAGACTTCATCTTCTCCTTCTCCTTCTTCTGCTTCTTCTGATTCACCCTCCAGACTTCACCTTCTCCTTCTCCTTCTTCTGCTTCTTCTGATTCACCCTCCAGACTTCACCTTCTCCTTCTCCTTCTTCTACTTCTTCTGATTCACCCTCCAGACTTCACCTTCTCCTTCTTCTACTTCTTCTGATTCACCCTCCAGTCTTCACCTTCTCCTTCTCCTTCTTCTGTTTCTTCTGCTTCACCCTCCAGACTTCACCTTCTCCTTCTCTTTCTTCTGCTTCTTCTGATTCACCCTCTAGACTTCACCTTCTCCTTCTCCTTCTTCTGATTCTTCTGATTCACCCTCCAGACTTCACCTTCTCCTTCTCCTTCTTCTGCTTCTTCTGATTCACCCTCCTGACTTCACCTTCTCCTTCTCCTTCTTCTACTTCTTCTGATTCACCCACCTGACTTCACCTTCTCCTTCTCCTTCTTCTACTTCTTCTGCTTCACCCTCCAGACTTCACCTTCTCCTTCTCCTTCTTCTACTTCTTCTGATTCACCCTCCAGACTTCACCTTCTCCTTCTCCTTCTTCAGCTTCTTCTGATTCACCCTCCAGACTTCACCTTCTCCTTCTCCTTATTCTGCTTCTTCTGATTCACCCTCCAGACTTCACCTTCTCCTTCTCCTTATTCTGCTTCTTCTGATTCACCCTCCAGACTTTACCTTCTCCTTCTCCTTCCTCTGCTTCTTCTGATTCACCCTCCAGACTTCACCTTCTCCTTCTCCTTCTTCTGATTCTTCTGATTCACCCTCCAGACTTCACCTTCTCCTTCTCCATCTTCTGCTTCTTCCGATTCACCCTCCTGACTTCACCTTCTCCTTCTCCTTCTTCTACTTCTTCTGATTCACCCTCCTGACTTCACCTTCTCCTTCTCCATCTTCTAATTCTTCTGCTTCACCCTCCAGACTTCAACTTCTCCTTCTCCTTCTTCTACTTCTTCTGATTCACCCTCCAGACTTCACCTTCTCCTTCTCCTTCTTCTGCTTCTTCTGATTCACCCTCCAGACTTCACCTTCTCCTTCTACTTATTCTGCTTCTTCTGATTCACCCTCCAGACTTCACCTTCTCCTTCTCCTTCTTCTGCTTCTTCTGATTCACCCTGCAGACTTCACCTTCTCCTTCTCCTTCTTCTGCTTCTTCTGATTCACCCTCCAGACTTCACCTTCTCCTTCTCCTTCTTCTGCTTCTTCTGATACACCCTCCAGACTTCACCTTCTCCTTCTCCTTCTTCTACTTCTTCTGATTCACCCTCCAGACTTCACCTTCTCCTTCTCTTTCTTCTGCTTCTTCTGATTCACCCTCCAGACTTCACCTTCTCCTTCTCCTTCTTCTGATTCTTCTGATTCACCCTCCAGACTTCACCTTCTCCTTCTCCTTCTTCTGCTTCTTCTGATTCACCCTCCTGACTTCACCTTCTCCTTCTCCTTCTTCTACTTCTTCTGATTCACCCTCCTGACTTCACCTTCTCCTTCTCCTTCTTCTACTTCTTCTGCTTCACCCTCCAGACTTCACCTTCTCCTTCTCCTTCTTCTACTTCTTCTGATTCACCCTCCAGACTTGACCTTCTCCTTTTCCTTCTTCTACTTCTTCTGATTCACCCTCCAGACTTCACCTTCTCCTTCTCCTTCTTCTGCTTCTTCTGCTTCACCGTCCTGACTTCACCTTCTCCTTCTCCTTCTTCTACTTCTTCTGCTTCATCCCCCTGACACCACCTGCTCCTTCTCCTTCTTCTGCTTCTTCTGATTCACCCTCCTAACTTCACCTTCTACTTCTCCTTCTTCTGCTTCTTCTGATTCACCCTCCTGACTTCACCTTCTCCTTCTCCTTCTTCTGCTTCTTCTGATTCACCCTCCAGACTTCACCTTCTCCTTCTCCTTCTTCTGCTTCTTCTGATTCACCCTCCAGACTTCACCTTCTCCTTCTCCTTCTTCTGCTTCTTCTGATTCACCCTCCAGACTACACCTTCTCATTCTCCTTCTTCTACTTCTTCTGATTCACCCTCCAGACTTCACCTTCTCCTTCTCCTTCTTCTGTTTCTTCTGATTCACCCGCCAGACTTCACCTTCTACTTCTCCTTCTTCTGCTTCTTCTGATTCACCCTCCAGACTTCACCTTCTCCTTCTCCTTCTTCTGCTTCTTCTGATTCACCCTCCAGACCTCACCTTCTTCTTCTCCTTCTTCTACTTCTTCTGATTCACCCTCCAGACTTCATCTTCTCCTTCTCCTTCTTCTGCTTCTTCTGATTCACCCTCCAGACTTCACCTTCTCCTTCTCCTTCTTCTGCTTCTTCTGATTCACCCTCCAGACTTCACCTTCTCCTTCTCCTTCTTCTACTTCTTCTGATTCACCCTCCAGACTTCACCTTCTCCTTCTCCTTCTTCTACTTCTTCTGATTCACCCTCCAGTCTTCACCTTCTCCTTCTCCTTCTTCTGCTTCTTCTGATTCACCCTCCAGACTTCACCTTCTCCTTCTCCTTATTCTGCTTCTTCTGATTCACCCTCCAGACTTCTCCTTCTCCTTCTCCTTCTTCTGCTTCTTCTGATTCACCCTCCAGACTTCACCTTCTCCTTCTCCTTCTTCTGCTTCTTCTGATTCACCCTCCAGACTTCACCTTCTCCTTCTCCTTCTTCTACTTCTTCTGATTCACCCTCCATACTTCACCTTCTCCATCTCCTTCTTCTGCTTCTTCTGATTCATCCTCCAGACTTCACCTTCTCCTTCTCCTTCTTCTGCTTCTTCTGATTCACCCTCCAGACTTCACCTTCTCCTCCTCCTTCTTCTACTTCTTCTGATTCACCCTCCAGACTTCACCTTCTCCATCTCCTTCTTCTGCTTCTTCTGATTCACCCTCCTGACTTCACCTTCTCCTTCTCCTTCTTCTACTTCTTCTGATTCACCCACCTGACTTCACCTTCTCCTTCTCCTTCTTCTACTTCTTCTGCTTCACCCTCCAGACTTCACCTTCTCCTTCTCCTTCTTCTACTTCTTCTGATTCACCCTCCAGACTTCACCTTCTCCTTCTCCTTCTTCTGCTTCTTCTGATTCACCCTCCAGACTTCACCTTCTCCATCTCCTTCTTCTGCTTCTTCTGATTCACCCTCCAGACTTCACCTTCTCCTTCTCCTTCGTCTACTTCTTCTGATTCACCCTCCAGACTTCACCTTCTCCTTCTCCTTCTTCTGCTTCTTCTGATTCACCCTCCAGACTTCACCTTCTCCTTCTCCTTCTTCTACTTCTTCTGATTCACCCTCCAGACTTCACCTTCTCCTTCTCTTTCTTCTGCTTCTTCTGATTCACCCTCCAGACTTCACCTTCTCCTTCTCCTTCTTCTGATTCTTCTGATTCACCCTCCAGACTTCACCTTCTCCTTCTCCTTCTTCTGCTTCTTCTGATTCACCCTCCTGACTTCACCTTCTCCTTCTCCTTCTTCTACATCTTCTGATTCACCCTCCTCACTTCACCTTCTCCTTCTCCTTCTTCTACTTCTTCTGCTTCACCCTCCAGACTTCAGCTTCTCCTTCTCCTTCTTCTACTTCTTCTGATTCACCCTCCAGACTTCACCTTCTCCTTCTCCTTCTTCTACTTCTTCTGATTCACCGTCCAGACTTCACCTTCTCCTTCTCCTTCTTCTGCTTCTTCTGATTCACCCTCCAGACTTCACCTTCTCCTTCTCCTTATTCTGCTTCTTCTGAATCACACTCCAGACTTCACCTTCTCCTTCTCCTTCTTCTGCTTCTTCTGATTCACCCTCCAGACTTCACCTTCTCCTTCTCCTTCTTCTGCTTCTTCTGATTCACCCTCCAGACTTCACCTTCTCCTTCTCCTTCTTCTACTTCTTCTGATTCACCCTCCAGACTTCACCTTCTCCATCTCCTTCTTCTGCTTCTTCTGATTCACCCTCCAGACTTCACCTTCTCCTTCTCCTTCGTCTACTTCTTCTGATTCACCCTCCAGACTACACCTTCTCCTTCTCCTTCTTCTACTTCTTCTGATTCACCCTCCAGACTTCACCTTCTCCTTCTCCTTCTTCTGTTTCTTCTGATTCACCCTCCACACTTCACCTTCTCCTTCTCCTTCTTCTACTACTTCTGATTCACCCTCCAGACTTCACCTTCTCCTTCTCCTTCTTCTACTTCTTCTGATTCACCCTCCAGACTTCATCTTCTCCTTCTCCTTCTTCTGCTTCTTCTGATTCACCCTCCAGACTTCACCTTCTCCTTCTCCTTCTTCTGCTTCTTCTGATTCACCCTCCAGACTTCACCTTCTCCTTCTCCTTCTTCTACTTCTTCTGATTCACCCTCCAGACTTCACCTTCTCCTTCTTCTACTTCTTCTGATTCACCCTCCAGTCTTCACCTTCTCCTTCTCCTTCTTCTGTTTCTTCTGCTTCACCCTCCAGACTTCACCTTCTCCTTCTCCTTCTTCTGCTTCTTCTGATTCACCCTCCAGACTTCACCTTCTCCTCCTCCTTCTTCTACTTCTTCTGATTCACCCTCCAGACTTCACCTTCTCCTTCTCCTTCTTCTACTTCTTCTGATTCACCCTCCAGTCTTCACCTTCTCCTTCTCCTTCTTCTGTTTCTTCTGCTTCACCCTCCAGACTTCACCTTCTCCTTCTCCTTCTTCTGCTTCTTCTGATTCACCCTCCAGACTTCACCTTCTCCTTCTCCTTCTTCTACTTCTTCTGATTCACCCTCCAGACTTCACCTTCTCCATCTCCTTCTTCTGCTTCTTCTGATTCATCCTCCAGACTTCACCTTCTCCTTCTCCTTCTTCTACTACTTCTGATTCACCCTCCAGACTTCACCTTCTCCTTCTCCTTCTTCTACTTCTTCTGATTCACCCTCCAGACTTCATCTTCTCCTTCTCCTTCTTCTGCTTCTTCTGATTCACCCTCCAGACTTCACCTTCTCCTTCTCCTTCTTCTGCTTCTTCTGATTCACCCTCCAGACTTCACCTTCTCCTTCTCCTTCTTCTACTTCTTCTGATTCACCCTCCAGACTTCACCTTCTCCTTCTTCTACTTCTTCTGATTCACCCTCCAGTCTTCACCTTCTCCTTCTCCTTCTTCTGTTTCTTCTGCTTCACCCTCCAGACTTCACCTTCTCCTTCTCTTTCTTCTGCTTCTTCTGATTCACCCTCTAGACTTCACCTTCTCCTTCTCCTTCTTCTGATTCTTCTGATTCACCCTCCAGACTTCACCTTCTCCTTCTCCTTCTTCTGCTTCTTCTGATTCACCCTCCTGACTTCACCTTCTCCTTCTCCTTCTTCTACTTCTTCTGATTCACCCACCTGACTTCACCTTCTCCTTCTCCTTCTTCTACTTCTTCTGCTTCACCCTCCAGACTTCACCTTCTCCTTCTCCTTCTTCTACTTCTTCTGATTCACCCTCCAGACTTCACCTTCTCCTTCTCCTTCTTCAGCTTCTTCTGATTCACCCTCCAGACTTCACCTTCTCCTTCTCCTTATTCTGCTTCTTCTGATTCACCCTCCAGACTTCACCTTCTCCTTCTCCTTATTCTGCTTCTTCTGATTCACCCTCCAGACTTTACCTTCTCCTTCTCCTTCCTCTGCTTCTTCTGATTCACCCTCCAGACTTCACCTTCTCCTTCTCCTTCTTCTGATTCTTCTGATTCACCCTCCAGACTTCACCTTCTCCTTCTCCATCTTCTGCTTCTTCCGATTCACCCTCCTGACTTCACCTTCTCCTTCTCCTTCTTCTACTTCTTCTGATTCACCCTCCTGACTTCACCTTCTCCTTCTCCATCTTCTAATTCTTCTGCTTCACCCTCCAGACTTCAACTTCTCCTTCTCCTTCTTCTACTTCTTCTGATTCACCCTCCAGACTTCACCTTCTCCTTCTCCTTCTTCTGCTTCTTCTGATTCACCCTCCAGACTTCACCTTCTCCTTCTACTTATTCTGCTTCTTCTGATTCACCCTCCAGACTTCACCTTCTCCTTCTCCTTCTTCTGCTTCTTCTGATTCACCCTGCAGACTTCACCTTCTCCTTCTCCTTCTTCTGCTTCTTCTGATTCACCCTCCAGACTTCACCTTCTCCTTCTCCTTCTTCTGCTTCTTCTGATACACCCTCCAGACTTCACCTTCTCCTTCTCCTTCTTCTACTTCTTCTGATTCACCCTCCAGACTTCACCTTCTCCTTCTCTTTCTTCTGCTTCTTCTGATTCACCCTCCAGACTTCACCTTCTCCTTCTCCTTCTTCTGATTCTTCTGATTCACCCTCCAGACTTCACCTTCTCCTTCTCCTTCTTCTGCTTCTTCTGATTCACCCTCCTGACTTCACCTTCTCCTTCTCCTTCTTCTACTTCTTCTGATTCACCCTCCTGACTTCACCTTCTCCTTCTCCTTCTTCTACTTCTTCTGCTTCACCCTCCAGACTTCACCTTCTCCTTCTCCTTCTTCTACTTCTTCTGATTCACCCTCCAGACTTGACCTTCTCCTTTTCCTTCTTCTACTTCTTCTGATTCACCCTCCAGACTTCACCTTCTCCTTCTCCTTCTTCTGCTTCTTCTGCTTCACCGTCCTGACTTCACCTTCTCCTTCTCCTTCTTCTACTTCTTCTGCTTCATCCCCCTGACACCACCTGCTCCTTCTCCTTCTTCTGCTTCTTCTGATTCACCCTCCTAACTTCACCTTCTACTTCTCCTTCTTCTGCTTCTTCTGATTCACCCTCCTGACTTCACCTTCTCCTTCTCCTTCTTCTGCTTCTTCTGATTCACCCTCCAGACTTCACCTTCTCCTTCTCCTTCTTCTGCTTCTTCTGATTCACCCTCCAGACTTCACCTTCTCCTTCTCCTTCTTCTGCTTCTTCTGATTCACCCTCCAGACTACACCTTCTCATTCTCCTTCTTCTACTTCTTCTGATTCACCCTCCAGACTTCACCTTCTCCTTCTCCTTCTTCTGTTTCTTCTGATTCACCCGCCAGACTTCACCTTCTACTTCTCCTTCTTCTGCTTCTTCTGATTCACCCTCCAGACTTCACCTTCTCCTTCTCCTTCTTCTGCTTCTTCTGATTCACCCTCCAGACCTCACCTTCTTCTTCTCCTTCTTCTACTTCTTCTGATTCACCCTCCAGACTTCATCTTCTCCTTCTCCTTCTTCTGCTTCTTCTGATTCACCCTCCAGACTTCACCTTCTCCTTCTCCTTCTTCTGCTTCTTCTGATTCACCCTCCAGACTTCACCTTCTCCTTCTCCTTCTTCTACTTCTTCTGATTCACCCTCCAGACTTCACCTTCTCCTTCTCCTTCTTCTACTTCTTCTGATTCACCCTCCAGTCTTCACCTTCTCCTTCTCCTTCTTCTGCTTCTTCTGATTCACCCTCCAGACTTCACCTTCTCCTTCTCCTTATTCTGCTTCTTCTGATTCACCCTCCAGACTTCTCCTTCTCCTTCTCCTTCTTCTGCTTCTTCTGATTCACCCTCCAGACTTCACCTTCTCCTTCTCCTTCTTCTGCTTCTTCTGATTCACCCTCCAGACTTCACCTTCTCCTTCTCCTTCTTCTACTTCTTCTGATTCACCCTCCATACTTCACCTTCTCCATCTCCTTCTTCTGCTTCTTCTGATTCATCCTCCAGACTTCACCTTCTCCTTCTCCTTCTTCTGCTTCTTCTGATTCACCCTCCAGACTTCACCTTCTCCTCCTCCTTCTTCTACTTCTTCTGATTCACCCTCCAGACTTCACCTTCTCCATCTCCTTCTTCTGCTTCTTCTGATTCACCCTCCAGACTTCACCTTCTCCTTCTCCTTCGTCTACTTCTTCTGATTCACCCTCCAGACTACACCTTCTCCTTCTCCTTCTTCTACTTCTTCTGATTCACCCTCCAGACTTCACCTTCTCCTTCTCCTTCTTCTGTTTCTTCTGATTCACCCTCCAGACTTCACCTTCTCCTTCTCCTTCTTCTACTTCTTCTGATTCACCCTCCAGACTTCACCTTCTCCTTCTCCTTCTTCTACTTCTTCTGATTCGCCCTCCAGACTTCACCTTCTCCTTCTCCTTCTTCTACTTCTTCTGTTTCACCCTCCAGACTTCACCTTCTCCTTCTCCTTCTTCTGCTTCTTCTGATTCACCCTCCAGACTTCACCATCTCCTTCTCCTTATTCTGCTTCTTCTGAATCACCCTCCAGCCTTCACCTTCTCCTTCTCCTTCTTCTGCTTCTTCTGATACACCCTCCAGACTTCACCTTCTCCTTCTCCTTCTTCTGCTTCTTCTGATTCACCCTCCAGACTTCACCTTCTCCTTCTCCTTCTTCTACTTCTTCTGATTCACCCTCCAGACTTCACCTTCTCCATCTCCTTCTTCTGCTTCTTCTGATTCACCCTCCAGACTTCACCTTCTCCTTCTCCTTCGTCTACTTCTTCTGATTTACCCTCCAGACTACACCTTCTCCTTCTCCTTCTTCTACTTCTTCTGATTCACCCTCCAGACTTCACCTTCTCCTTCTCCTTCTTCTGTTTCTTCTGATTCACCCTCCAGACTTCACCTTCTCCTTCTCCTTCTTCTACTACTTCTGATTCACCCTCCAGACTTCACCTTCTCCTTCTCCTTCTTCTACTTCTTCTGATTCAACCACCAGACTTCATCTTCTCCTTCTCCTTCTTCTGCTTCTTCTGATTCACCCTCCAGACTTCACCTTCTCCTTCTCCTTCTTCTGCTTCTTCTGATTCACCCTCCAGACTTCACCTTCTCCTTCTCCTTCTTCTACTTCTTCTGATTCACCCTCCAGACTTCACCTTCTCCTTCTCCTTCTTCTACTTCTTCTGATTCACCCTCCAGTCTTCACCTTCTCCTTCTCCTTCTTCTGTTTCTTCTGCTTCACCCTCCAGACTGCACCTTCTCCTTCTCTTTCTTCTGCTTCTTCTGATTCACCCTCCAGACTTCACCTTCTCCTTCTCCTTCTTCTGATTCTTCTGATTCACCCTCCAGACTTCACCTTCTCCTTCTCCTTCTTCTGCTTCTTCTGATTCACCCTCCTGACTTCACCTTCTCCTTCTCCTTCTTCTACTTCTTCTGATTCACCCACCTGACTTCACCTTCTCCTTCTCCTTCTTCTACTTCTTCTGCTTCACCCTCCAGACTTCACCTTCTCCTTCTCCTTCTTCTACTTCTTCTGATTCACCCTCCAGACTTCACCTTCTCCTTCTCCTTCTTCTGCTTCTTCTGATTCACCCTCCAGACTTCACCTTCTCCATCTCCTTCTTCTGCTTCTTCTGATTCACCCTCCAGACTTCACCTTCTCCTTCTCCTTCGTCTACTTCTTCTGATTCACCCTCCAGACTTCACCTTCTCCTTCTCCTTCTTCTGCTTCTTCTGATTCACCCTCCAGACTTCACCTTCTCCTTCTCCTTCTTCTACTTCTTCTGATTCACCCTCCAGACTTCACCTTCTCCTTCTCTTTCTTCTGCTTCTTCTGATTCACCCTCCAGACTTCACCTTCTCCTTCTCCTTCTTCTGATTCTTCTGATTCACCCTCCAGACTTCACCTTCTCCTTCTCCTTCTTCTGCTTCTTCTGATTCACCCTCCTAACTTCACCTTCTCCTTCTCCTTCTTCTGCTTCTTCTGATTCACCCTCCTGACTTCACCTTCTCCTTCTCCTTCTTCTGCTTCTTCTGATTCACCCTCCAGACTTCACCTTCTCCTTCTCCTTCTTCTGCTTCTTCTGATTCACCCTCCAGACTTCACCTTCTCCTTCTCCTTCTTCTGCTTCTTCTGATTCACCCTCCAGACTACACCTTCTCCTTCTCCTTCTTCTACTTCTTCTGATTCACCCTCCAGACTTCACCTTCTCCTTCTCCTTCTTCTGTTTCTTCTGATTCACCCGCCAGACTTCACCTTCTACTTCTCCTTCTTCTGCTTCTTCTGATTCACCCTCCAGACTTCACCTTCTACTTCTCCTTCTTCTGCTTCTTCTGATTCACCCTCCAGACCTCACCTTCTTCTTCTCCTTCTTCTACTTCTTCTGATTCACCCTCCAGACTTCATCTTCTCCTTCTCCTTCTTCTGCTTCTTCTGATTCACCCTCCAGACTTCACCTTCTCCTTCTCCTTCTTCTGCTTCTTCTGATTCACCCTCCAGACTTCACCTTCTCCTTCTCCTTCTTCTACTTCTTCTGATTCACCCTCCAGACTTCACCTTCTCCTTCTCCTTCTTCTACTTCTTCTGATTCACCCTCCAGTCTTCACCTTCTCCTTCTCCTTCTTCTGCTTCTTCTGATTCACCCTCCAGACTTCACCTTCTCCTTCTCCTTATTCTGCTTCTTCTGATTCACCCTCCAGACTTCTCCTTCTCCTTCTCCTTCTTCTGCTTCTTCTGATTCACCCTCCAGACTTCACCTTCTCCTTCTCCTTCTTCTGCTTCTTCTGATTCACCCTCCAGACTTCACCTTCTCCTTCTCCTTCTTCTACTTCTTCTGATTCACCCTCCAGACTTCACCTTCTCCATCTCCTTCTTCTGCTTCTTCTGATTCATCCTCCAGACTTCACCTTCTCCTTCTCCTTCTTCTGCTTCTTCTGATTCACCCTCCAGACTTCACCTTCTCCTCCTCCTTCTTCTACTTCTTCTGATTCACCCTCCAGACTTCACCTTCTCCATCTCCTTCTTCTGCTTCTTCTGATTAACCCTCCAGACTTCACCTTCTCCTTCTCCTTCGTCTACTTCTTCTGATTCACCCTCCAGACTACACCTTCTCCTTCTCCTTCTTCTACTTCTTCTGATTCACCCTCCAGACTTCACCTTCTCCTTCTCCTTCTTCTGTTTCTTCTGATTCACCCTCCAGACTTCACCTTCTCCTTCTCCTTCTTCTACTTCTTCTGATTCACCCTCCAGACTTCACCTTCTCCTTCTCCTTCTTCTACTTCTTCTGATTCGCCCTCCAGACTTCACCTTCTCCTTCTCCTTCTTCTACTTCTTCTGTTTCACCCTCCAGACTTCACCTTCTCCTTCTCCTTCTTCTGCTTCTTCTGATTCACCCTCCAGACTTCACCATCTCCTTCTCCTTATTCTGCTTCTTCTGAATCACCCTCCAGCCTTCACCTTCTCCTTCTCCTTCTTCTGCTTCTTCTGATTCACCCTCCAGACTTCACCTTCTCCTTCTCCTTCTTCTGCTTCTTCTGATTCACCCTCCAGACTTCACCTTCTCCTTCTCCTTCTTCTACTTCTTCTGATTCTCCCTCCAGACTTCACCTTCTCCATCTCCTTCTTCTGCTTCTTCTGATTCACCCTCCAGACTTCACCTTCTCCTTCTCCTTCGTCTACTTCTTCTGATTCACCCTCCAGACTACACCTTCTCCTTCTCCTTCTTCTACTTCTTCTGATTCACCCTCCAGACTTCACCTTCTCCTTCTCCTTCTTCTGTTTCTTCTGATTCACCCTCCAGACTTCACCTTCTCCTTCTCCTTCTTCTACTACTTCTGATTCACCCTCCAGACTTCACCTTCTCCTTCTCCTTCTTCTACTTCTTCTGATTCAACCTCCAGACTTCATCTTCTCCTTCTCCTTCTTCTGCTTCTTCTGATTCACCCTCCAGACTTCACCTTCTCCTTCTCCTTCTTCTGCTTCTTCTGATTCACCCTCCAGACTTCACCTTCTCCTTCTCCTTCTTCTACTTCTTCTGATTCACCCTCCAGACTTCACCTTCTCCTTCTCCTTCTTCTACTTCTTCTGATTCACCCTCCAGTCTTCACCTTCTCCTTCTCCTTCTTCTGTTTCTTCTGCTTCACCCTCCTGACTTCACCTTCTCCTTCTCTTTCTTCTGCTTCTTCTGATTCACCCTCCAGACTTCACCTTCTCCTTCTCCTTCTTCTGATTCTTCTGATTCACCCTCCAGATGTCACCTTCTCCTTCTCCTTCTTCTGCTTCTTCTGATTCACCCTCCTGACTTCACCTTCTCCTTCTCCTTCTTCTACTTCTTCTGATTCACCCACCTGACTTCACCTTCTCCTTCTCCTTCTTCTACTTCTTCTGCTTCACCCTCCAGACTTCACCTTCTCCTTCTCCTTCTTCTACTTCTTCTGATTCACCCTCCAGACTTCACCTTCTCCTTCTCCTTCTTCTGCTTCTTCTGATTCACCCTCCAGACTTCACCTTCTCCATCTCCTTCTTCTGCTTCTTCTGATTCACCCTCCAGACTTCACCTTCTCCTTCTCCTTCGTCTACTTCTTCTGATTCACCCTCCAGACTTCACCTTCTCCTTCTCCTTCTTCTGCTTCTTCTGATTCACCCTCCAGACTTCACCTTCTCCTTCTCCTTCTTCTACTTCTTCTGATTCACCCTCCAGACTTCACCTTCTCCTTCTCTTTCTTCTGCTTCTTCTGATTCACCCTCCAGACTTCACCTTCTCCTTCTCCTTCTTCTGATTCTTCTGATTCACCCTCCAGACTTCACCTTCTCCTTCTCCTTCTTCTGCTTCTTCTGATTCACCCTCCTGACTTCACCTTCTCCTTCTCCTTCTTCTACATCTTCTGATTCACCCTCCTCACTTCACCTTCTCCTTCTCCTTCTTCTACTTCTTCTGCTTCACCCTCCAGACTTCAGCTTCTCCTTCTCCTTCTTCTACTTCTTCTGATTCACCCTCCAGACTTCACCTTCTCCTTCTCCTTCTTCTACTTCTTCTGATTCACCCTCCAGACTTCACCTTCTCCTTCTCCTTATTCTGCTTCTTCTGAATCACCCTCCAGACTTCACCTTCTCCTTCTCCTTCTTCTGCTTCTTCTGATTCACCCTCCAGACTTCACCTTCTCCTTCTCCTTCTTCTACTTCTTCTGATTCACCCTCCAGACTTCATCTTCTCCTTCTCCTTCTTCTGCTTCTTCTGATTCACCCTCCAGACTTCACCTTCTCCTTCTCCTTCTTCTGCTTCTTCTGATTCACCCTCCAGACTTCACCTTCTCCTTCTCCTTCTTCTACTTCTTCTGATTCACCCTCCAGACTTCACCTTCTCCTTCTCCTTCTTCTACTTCTTCTGATTCACCCTCCAGTCTTCACCTTCTCCTTCTCCTTCTTCTGTTTCTTCTGCTTCACCCTCCAGACTTCACCTTCTCCTTCTCTTTCTTCTGCTTCTTCTGATTCACCCTCTAGACTTCACCTTCTCCTTCTCCTTCTTCTGATTCTTCTGATTCACCCTCCAGACTTCACCTTCTCCTTCTCCTTCTTCTGCTTCTTCTGATTCACCCTCCTGACATCACCTTCTCCTTCTCCTTCTTCTACTTCTTCTGATTCACCCACCTGACTTCACCTTCTCCTTCTCCTTCTTCTACTTCTTCTGCTTCACCCTCCAGACTTCACCTTCTCCTTCTCCTTCTTCTACTTCTTCTGATTCACCCTCCAGACTTCACCTTCTCCTTCTCCTTCTTCTGCTTCTTCTGATTCACCCTCCAGACTTCACCTTCTCCTTCTCCTTATTCTGCTTCTTCTGATTCACCCTCCAGACTTCACCTTCTCCTTCTCCTTATTCTGCTTCTTCTGATTCACCCTCCAGACTTTACCTTCTCCTTCTCCTTCCTCTGCTTCTTCTGATTCACCCTCCAGACTTCACCTTCTCCTTCTCCTTCTTCTGATTCTTCTGATTCACCCTCCAGACTTCACCTTCTCCTTCTCCATCTTCTGCTTCTTCCGATTCACCCTCCTGACTTCACCTTCTCCTTCTCCTTCTTCTACTTCTTCTGATTCACCCTCCTGACTTCACCTTCTCCTTCTCCATCTTCTAATTCTTCTGCTTCACCCTCCAGACTTCAACTTCTCCTTCTCCTTCTTCTACTTCTTCTGATTCACCCTCCAGACTTCACCTTCTCCTTCTCCTTCTTCTGCTTCTTCTGATTCACCCTCCAGACTTCACCTTCTCCTTCTCCTTATTCTGCTTCTTCTGATTCACCCTCCAGACTTCACCTTCTCCTTCTCCTTCTTCTGCTTCTTCTGATTCACCCTGCAGACTTCACCTTCTCCTTCTCCTTCTTCTGCTTCTTCTGATTCACCCTCCAGACTTCACCTTCTCCTTCTCCTTCTTCTGCTTCTTCTGATACACCCTCCAGACTTCACCTTCTCCTTCTCCTTCTTCTACTTCTTCTGATTCACCCTCCAGACTTCACCTTCTCCTTCTCTTTCTTCTGCTTCTTCTGATTCACCCTCCAGACTTCACCTTCTCCTTCTCCTTCTTCTGATTCTTCTGATTCACCCTCCAGACTTCACCTTCTCCTTCTCCTTCTTCTGCTTCTTCTGATTCACCCTCCTGACTTCACCTTCTCCTTCTCCTTCTTCTACTTCTTCTGATTCACCCTCCTGACTTCACCTTCTCCTTCTCCTTCTTCTACTTCTTCTGCTTCACCCTCCAGACTTCACCTTCTCCTTCTCCTTCTTCTACTTCTTCTGATTCACCCTCCAGACTTGACCTTCTCCTTTTCCTTCTTCTACTTCTTCTGATTCACCCTCCAGACTTCACCTTCTCCATCTCCTTCTTCTGCTTCTTCTGCTTCACCGTCCTGACTTCACCTTCTCCTTCTCCTTCTTCTACTTCTTCTGCTTCATCCCCCTGACATCACCTGCTCCTTCTCCTTCTTCTGCTTCTTCTGATTCACCCTCCTAACTTCACCTTCTCCTTCTCCTTCTTCTGCTTCTTCTGATTCACCCTCCTGACTTCACCTTCTCCTTCTCCTTCTTCTGCTTCTTCTGATTCACCCTCCAGACTTCACCTTCTCCTTCTCCTTCTTCTGCTTCTTCTGATTCACCCTCCAGACTTCACCTTCTCCTTCTCCTTCTTCTGCTTCTTCTGATTCACCCTCCAGACTACACCTTCTCCTTCTCCTTCTTCTACTTCTTCTGATTCACCCTCCAGACTTCACCTTCTCCTTCTCCTTCTTCTGTTTCTTCTGATTCACCCGCCAGACTTCACCTTCTCCTTCTCCTTCTTCTGCTTCTTCTGATTCACCCTCCAGACTTCACCTTCTCCTTCTCCTTCTTCTGCTTCTTCTGATTCACCCTCCAGACCTCACCTTCTTCTTCTCCTTCTATTACTTCTTCTGATTCACCCTCCAGACTTCATCTTCTCCTTCTCCTTCTTCTGCTTCTTCTGATTCACCCTCCAGACTTCACCTTCTCCTTCTCCTTCTTCTGCTTCTTCTGATTCACCCTCCAGACTTCACCTTCTCCTTCTCCTTCTTCTACTTCTTCTGATTCACCCTCCAGACTTCACCTTCTCCTTCTCCTTCTTCTACTTCTTCTGATTCACCCTCCAGTCTTCACCTTCTCCTTCTCCTTCTTCTGCTTCTTCTGATTCACCCTCCAGACTTCACCTTCTCCTTCTCCTTATTCTGCTTCTTCTGATTCACCCTCCAGACTTCTCCTTCTCCTTCTCCTTCTTCTGCTTCTTCTGATTCACCCTCCAGACTTCACCTTCTCCTTCTCCTTCTTCTGCTTCTTCTGATTCACCCTCCAGACTTCACCTTCTCCTTCTCCTTCTTCTACTTCTTCTGATTCACCCTCCAGACTTCACCTTCTCCATCTCCTTCTTCTGCTTCTTCTGATTCATCCTCCAGACTTCACCTTCTCCTTCTCCTTCGTCTACTTCTTCTGATTCACCCTCCAGACTACACCTTCTCCTTCTCCTTCTTCCACTTCTTCTGATTCACCCTCCAGTCTTCACCTTCTCCTTCTCCTTCTTCTTTTTCTTCTGCTTCACCCTCCAGACTTCACCTTCTCCTTCTCTTTCTTCTGCTTCTTCTGATTCACCCTCCAGACTTCACCTTCTCCTTCTCCTTCTTCTGATTCTTCTGATTCACCCTCCAGACTTCACCTTCTCCTTCTCCTTCTTCTGCTTCTTCTGATTCACCCTCCTGACTTCACCTTCTCCTTCTCCTTCTTCTACTTCTTCTGATTCACCCTCCTGACTTCACCTTCTCCTTCTCCTTCTTCTACTTCTTCTGCTTCACCCTCCAGACTTCACCTTCTCCTTCTCCTTCTTCTACTTCTTCTGATTCACCCTCCAGACTTCATCTTCTCCTTCTCCTTCTTCTGCTTCTTCTGATTCACCCTCCAGACTTCACCTTCTCCTTCTCCTTATTCTGCTTCTTCTGATTCACCCTCCAGACTTCACCTTCTCCTTCTCCTGATTCTGCTTCTTCTGATTCACCCTCCAGACTTCACCTTCTCCTTCTCCTTCTTCTGCTTCTTCTGATTCACCCTCCTGACTTCACCTTCTCCTTCTCCTTCTTCTACTTCTTCTGATTCACCCTCCTGACTTCACCTTCTCCTTCTCCTTCTTCTACTTCTTCTGCTTCAACCTCCAGACTTCACCTTCTCCTTCTCCTTCTTCTACTTCTTCTGATTCACCCTCCAGACTTCACCTTCTCCTTCTCCTTCTTCTGCTTCTTCTGATTCACCCTCCATACTTCCCCTTCACTTCTCCTTATTCTGCTTCATCTGATTCACCCTCCAGACTTCACCTTCTCCTTCTCCTTCTTCTCCTTCTTCTGATTCATCCTCCAGACTTCACCTTCTCCTTCTCCTTCTTCTACTTCTTCTGATTCACCCTCCAGACTTCACCTTCTCCATCTCTTTCTTCTGCTTCTTCTGATTCACCCTCCAGATTTCATCTTCTCCTTCTCCTTCTTCTGCTTCTTCTGATTCACCCTCCAGACTTCACCTTCTCCTTCTCCTTCTTCTGCTTCTTCTGATTCACCCTCCAGACTTCACCTTCTCCTTCTCCTTCTTCTGCTTCTTCTGATTCACCCTCCAGACTTCACCTTCTCCTTCTCCTTCTTCTACTTCTTCTGATTCACCTTCCAGACCTCACCTTCTCCTTCTCCTTCTTCTACTTCTTCTGATTCACCCTCCAGATTTCATCTTCTCCTTCTCCTTCTTCTGCTTCTTCTGATTCACCCTCCAGACTTCACCTTCTCCTTCTCCTTCTTCTGCTTCTTCTGATTCACCCTCCTGACTTCACCTTCTCCTTCTCCTTCTTCTACTTCTTCTGATTCACCCTCCTGACTTCACCTTCTCCTTCTCCTTCTTCTACTTCTTCTGCTTCACCCTCCAGACTTCACCTTCTCCTTCTCCTTCTTCTACTTCTTCTGATTCACCCTCCAGACTTGACCTTCTCCTTCTCCTTCTTCTACTTCTGATTCACCCTCCAGACTTCACCTTCTCCTTCTCCTTCTTCTGCTTCTTCTGCTTCACCGTCCTGACTTCACCTTCTCCTTCTCCTTCTTCTACTTCTTCTGCTTCATCCCCCTGACATCACCTGCTCCTTCTCCTTCTTCTGCTTCTTCTGATTCACCCTCCTAACTTCACCTTCTCCTTCTCCTTCTTCTGCTTCTTCTGATTCACCCTCCTGACTTCACCTTCTCCTTCTCTTTCTTCTGCTTCTTCTGATTCACCCTCCAGACTTCACCATCTCCTTCTCCTTCTTCTGATTCTTCTGATTCACCCTCCAGACTTCACCTTCTCCTTCTCCTTCTTCTGCTTCTTCTGATTCACCCTCCTGACTTCACCTTCTCCTTCTCCTTCTTCTACTTCTTCTGATTCACCCTCCTGACTTCACCTTCTCCTTCTCCTTCTTCTACTTCTTCTGCTTCACCCTCCGGACTTCACCTTCTCCTTCTCCTTCTTCTACTTCTTCTGATTCACCCTCCAGACTTGACCTTCTCCTTCTCCTTCTTCTACTTCTGATTCACCCTCCAGACTTCACCTTCTCCTTCTCCTTCTTCTGCTTCTTCTGCTTCACCGTCCTGACTTCACCTTCTCCTTCTCCTTCTTCTACTTCTTCTGCTTCATCCCCCTGACATCACCTGCTCCTTCTCCTTCTTCTGCTTCTTCTGATTCACCCTCCTAACTTCACCTTCTCCTTCTCCTTCTTCTGCTTCTTCTGATTCACCCTCCTGACTTCACCTTCTCCTTCTCTTTCTTCTGCTTCTTCTGATTCACCCTCCAGACTTCACCATCTCCTTCTCCTTCTTCTGATTCTTCTGATTCACCCTCCAGACTTCACCTTCTCCTTCTCCTTCTTCTGCTTCTTCTGATTCACCCTCCTGACTTCACCTTCTCCTTCTCCTTCTTCTACTTCTTCTGATTCACCCTCCTGACTTCACCTTCTCCTTCTCCTTCTTCTACTTCTTCTGCTTCACCCTCCGGACTTCACCTTCTCCTTCTCCTTCTTCTACTTCTTCTGATTCACCCTCCAGACTTGACCTTCTCCTTCTCCTTCTTCTACTTATTCTGATTCACCCTCCAGACTTCACCTTCTCCTTCTCCTTCTTCTGCTTCTTCTGCTTCACCGTCCTGACTTCACCTTCTCCTTCTCCTTCTTCTACTTCTTCTGCTTCATCCCGCTGACATCACCTGCTCCTTCTCCTTCTTCTGCTTCTTCTGATTCACCCTCCTAACTTCACCTTCTCCTTCTCCTTCTTCTGCTTCTTCTGATTCACCCTCCTGACTTCACCTTCTCCTTCTCCTTCTTCTGCTTCTTCTGATTCACCCTCCAGACTTCACCTTCTCCTTCTCCTTCTTCTGCTTCTTCTGATTCACCCTCCAGACTTCACCTTCTCCTTCTCCTTCTTCTGATGCTTCTGATTCACCCTCCAGACTTCACCTTCTCCTTCTCCTTCTTCTGCTTCTTCTGATTCACCCTCCTGACCTCACCTTCTCCTTCTCCTTCTTCTACTTCTTCTGATTCACCCTCCTGACTTCACCTTCTCCTTCTCCTTCTTCTACTTCTTCTGCTTCACCCTCCAGACTTCACCTTCTCCTTCTCCTTCTTCTGCTTCTTCTGATTCACCCTCCAGACTTCTCCTTCTCCTTCTCCTTCTTCTGCTTCTTCTGATTCACCCTCCAGACTTCACCTTCTCCTTCTCCTTATTCTGCTTCTTCTGATTCACCCTCCAGACTTCACCTTCTCCTTCTCCTTCTTCTACTTCTTCTGATTCACCCTCCAGACTTCACCTTCTCCATTTCCTTCTTCTGCTTCTTCTGATTCACCCTCCAGACTTCACCTTCTCCTTCTGCTTCGTCTACTTCTTCTGATTGACCCTCCAGACTACACCTTCTCCTTCTCCTTCTTCTACTTCTTCTGATTCACCCTCCTGACTTCACCTTCTCCTTCTCCTTCTTCTACTTCTTCTGCTTCACCCTCCAGACTTCACCTTCTCCTTCTCCTTCTTCTACTTCTTCTGATTCACCCTCCAGACTTCATCTTCTCCTTCTTCTTCTTCTGCTTCTTCTGATTCACCCTCCAGACTTCACCTTCTTCTTCTCCTTATTCTGCTTCTTCTGATTCACCCTCCAGACTTCACCTTCTCCTTCTCCTTATTCTGCTTCTTCTGATTCACCCTCCAGACTTCACCTTCTCCTTCTCCTGATTCTGCTTCTTCTGATTCACCCTCCAGACTTCACCTTCTCCTTCTCCTTCTTCTACTTCTTCTGCTTCACCCTCCAGACTTCACCTTCTCCTTCTCCTTCTTCTACTTCTTCTGATTCACCCTCCAGACTTCACATTCTCCTTCTCCTTCTTCTGCTTCTTCTGATTCACCCTCCATACTTCACCTTCACTTCTCCTTATTCTGCTTCTTCTGATTCACCCTCCAGACTTCAACTTCTCCTTCTCCTTCTTCTGCTTCTTCTGATTCACCCTCCAGACTTCACCTTCTCCTTCTCCTTCTTCTGCTTCTTCTGATTCACCCTCCAGACTTCACCTTCTCCTTCTCCTTCTTCTGCTTCTTCTGATTCACCCTCCAGACTTCACCTTCTCCTTCTCCTTCTTCTACTTCTTCTGATTCACCCTCCAGACTTCACCTTCTCCTTCTCTTTCTTCTGCTTCTTCTGATTCACCCTCCAGATTTCATATTCTCCTTCTCCTTCTTCTGCTTCTTCTGATTCACCCTCCAGACTTCACCTTCTCCTTCTCCTTCTTCTGCTTCTTCTGATTCACCCTCCAGACTTCACCTTCTCCTTCTCCTTCTTCTGCTTCTTCTGATTCACCCTCCACACTTCACCTTCTCCTTCTCCTTCTTCTACTTCTTCTGATTCACCCTCAAGACCTCACCTTCTCCTTCTCCTTCTTCTACTTCTTCTGATTCACCCTCCAGATTTCATCTTCTCCTTCTCCTTCTTCTGCTTCTTCTGATTCACCCTCCAGACTTCACCTTCTCCTTCTCCTTCTTCTGCTTCTTCTGATTCACCCTCCTGACTTCACCTTCTCCTTCTCCTTCTTCTACTTCTTCTGATTCACCCTCCTGACTTCACCTTCTCCTTCTCCTTCTTCTACTTCTTCTGCTTCACCCTCCAGACATCACCTTCTCCTTCTCCTTCTTCTACTTCTTCTGATTCACCCTCCAGACTTGACCTTCTCCTTCTCCTTCTTCTACTTCTTCTGATTCAACCTCCAGACTTCACCTTCTCCTTCTCCTTCTTCTGCTTCTTCTGCTTCACCGTCCTGACTTCACCTTCTCCTTCTTCTACTTCTTCTGCTTCATCCCCCTGACATCACCTGCTCCTTCTCCTTCTTCTGCTTCTTCTGATTCACCCTCCTAACTTCACCTTCTCCTTCTACTTCTTCTGCTTCTTCTGATTCACCCTCCTGACTTCACCTTCTCCTTCTCCTTCTTCTGCTTCTTCTGATTCACCCTCCAGACTTCACCTTCTCCTTCTCTTTCTTCTGCTTCTTCTGATTCACCCTCCAGACTTCACCTTCTCCTTCTCCTTCTTCTGATTCTTCTGATTCACCCTCCAGACTTCACCTTCTCCTTCTCCTTCTTCTGCTTCTTCTGATTCACCTTCCTGACTTCACCTTCTCCTTCTCCTTCTTCTACTTTTTCTGATTCACCCTCCTGACTTCACCTTCTCCTTCTCCTTCTTCTACTTCTTCTGCTTCACCCTCCAGACTTCACCTTCTCCTTCTCCTTCTTCTACTTCTTCTGATTCACCCTCCAGACTTGACCTTCTCCTTCTCCTTCTTCTACTTATTCTGATTCACCCTCCAGACTTCACCTTCTCCTTCTCCTTCTTCTGCTTCTTCTGCTTCACCGTCCTGACTTCACCTTCTCCTTCTCCTTCTTCTACTTCTTCTGCTTCATCCCGCTGACATCACCTGCTCCTTCTCCTTCTTCTGCTTCTTCTGATTCACCCTCCTAACTTCACCTTCTCCTTCTCCTTCTTCTGCTTCTTCTGATTCACCCTCCTGACTTCACCTTCTCCTTCTCCTTCTTCTGCTTCTTCTGATTCACCCTCCAGACTTCACCTTCTCCTTCTCCTTCTTCTGCTTCTTCTGATTCACCCTCCAGACTTCACCTTCTCCTTCTCCTTCTTCTGATTCTTCTGATTCACCCTCCAGACTTCACCTTCTCCTTCTCCTTCTTCTGCTTCTTCTGATTCACCCTCCTGACCTCACCTTCTCCTTCTCCTTCTTCTACTTCTTCTGATTCACCCTCCTGACTTCACCTTCTCCTTCTCCTTCTTCTGCTTCTTCTGATTCACCCTCCAGACTACACCTTCTCCTTCTCCTTCTTCTACTTCTTCTGATTCACCCTCCAGACTTCACCTTCTCCTTCTCCTTCTTCTGTTTCTTCTGATTCACCGTCCAGACTTCACCTTCTCCTTCTCCTTCTTCTACTACTTCTGATTCACCCTCCAGACTTCACCTTCTCCTTCTCCTTCTTCTACTTCTTCTGATTCACCCTCCAGACTTCATCTTCTCCTTCTCCTTCTTCTGCTTCTTCTGATTCACCCTCCAGACTTCACCTTCTCCTTCTTCTTCTTCTGCTTCTTCTGATTCACCCTCCAGGCTTCACCTTCTCCTTCTCCTTCTTCTACTTTTTCTGATTCACCCTCCAGACTTCACCTTCTCCTTCTCCTTCTTCTACTTCTTCTGATTCACCCTCCAGTCTTCACCTTCTCCTTCTCCTTCTTCTGTTTCTTCTGCTTCACCCTCCAGACTTCACCTTCTCCTTCTCTTTCTTCTGCTTCTTCTGATTCACCCTCCAGACTTCACCTTCTCCTTCTCCTTCTTCTGATTCTTCTGATTCACCCTCCAGACTTCACCTTCTCCTTCTCCTTCTTCTGCTTCTTCTGATTCACCCTCCTGACTTCACCTTCTCCTTCTCCTTCTTCTACTTCTTCTGCTTCACCCTCCAGACTTCACCTTCTCCTTCTCCTTCTTCTACTTCTTCTGATTCACCCTCCAGACTTCATCTTCTCCTTCTCCTTCTTCTGCTTCTTCTGATTCACCCTCCAGACTTCACCTTCTCCTTCTCCTTATTCTGCTTCTTCTGATTCACCCTCCAGACTTCACCTTCTCCTTCTCCTTATTCTGCTTCTTCTGATTCACCCTCCAGACTTCACCTTCTCCTTCTCCTTCCTCTGCTTCTTCTGATTCACCCTCCATATTTCACCTTCTCCTTCTCCTTCTTCTGATTCTTCTGATTCACCCTCCAGACTTCACCTTCTCCTTCTCCTTCTTCTGCTTCTTCTGATTCACCCTCCTGACTTCACCTTCTCCTTCTCCTTCTTCTACTTCTTCTGATTCACCCTCCTGACTTCACCTTCTCCTTCTTCTACATCTTCTGCTTCACCCTCCAGACTTCACCTTCTCCTTCTCCTTCTTCTACTTCTTCTGATTCACCCTCCAGACTTCACCTTCTCCTTCCCCTTCTTCTGCTTCTTCTGATTCACCCTCCAGACTTCACCTTCTCCTTCTCCTTATTCTGCTTCTTCTGATTCACTCTCCAGACTTCACCTTCTCCTTCTCCTTCTTCTGCTTTTTCTGATTCACACTCCAGACTTCACCTTCTCCTTCTCCTTCTTCTACTTCTTCTGATTCACCCTCCAGACTTCACCTTCTCCTTCTCTTTCTTCTGCTTCATCTGATTCACCCTCCAGACTTCACCTTCTCCTTCTCCTTCTTCTGATTCTTCTGATTCACCCTCCAGACTTCACCTTCTTCTTCTCCTTCTTCTGCTTCTTCTGATTCACCCTCCTGACTTCACCTTCTCCTTCTCCTTCTTCTACTTCTTCTGATTCACCCTCCTGACTTCACCTTCTCCTTCTCCTTCTTCTACTTCTTCTGCTTCACCCTCCAGACTTCACCTTCTCCTTCTCCTTCTTCTACTTCTTCTGATTCACCCTCCAGACTTGACCTTCTCCTTCTCCTTCTTCTACTTCTTCTGATTCACCCTCCAGACTTCACCTTCTCCTTCTCCTTCTTCTGCTTCTTCTGCTTCACCGTCCTGACTTCACCTTCTCCTTCTCCTTCTTCTACTTCTTCTGCTTCATCCCCCTGACATCACCTGCTCCTTCTCCTTCTTCTGCTTCTTCTGATTCACCCTCCTAACTTCACCTTCTCCTTCTCCTTCTTCTGCTTCTTCTGATTCACCCTCCTGACTTCACCTTCTCCTTCTCCTTCTTCTGCTTCTTCTGATTCACCCTCCAGACTTCACCTTCTCCTTCTCCTTCTTCTGCTTCTTCTGATTCACCCTCCAGACTTCACCTTCTCCTTCTCCTTCTTCTGCTTCTTCTGATTCACCCTCCAGACCTCACCTTCTCCTTCTCCTTCTTCTACTTCTTCTGATTCACCCTCCAGACTTCATCTGTTCCTTCTCCTTCTTCTGCTTCTTCTGATTCACCCTCCAGACTTCACCTTCTCCTTCTCCTTCTTCTGCTTCTTCTGATTCACCCTCCAGACTTCACCTTCTCCTTCTCCTTCTTCTACTTCTTCTGATTCACCCTCCAGACTTCACCTTCTCCTTCTCCTTCTTCTACTTCTTCTGATTCACCCTCCAGTCTTCACCTTCTCCTTCTCCTTCTTCTGTTTCTTCTGCTTCACCCTCCAGACTTCACCTTCTCCTTCTCTTTCTTCTGCTTCTTCTGATTCACCCTCCAGACTTCACCTTCTCCTTCTCCTTCTTCTGATTCTTCTGATTCACCCTCCAGACGTCACCTTCTCCTTCTCCTTCTTCTGCTTCTTCTGATTCACCCTCCTGACTTCACCTTCTCCTTCTTCTACTTCTTCTGATTCACCCTCCTGACTTCACCTTCTCCTTCTCCTTCTTCTACTTCTTCTGCTTCACCCTCCAGACTTCACCTTCCCCTTCTCCTTCTTCTACTTCTTCTGATTCACCCTTCAGACTTCACCTTCTCCTTCTCCTTTTTCTGCTTCTTCTGATTCACCCTCCAGACTTCACCTTCTCCTTCTCCTTATTCTGCTACTTCTGATTCACCCTCCAGACTTCACCTTCTCCTTCTCCTACTTCTGCTTCTTCTGATTCACCCTCCAGACTTCACCTTCTCCTTCTCCTTCGTCTACTTCTTCTGTTTCACCCTCCAGACAACACCTTCTCCTTCTCCTTCTTCTACTTCTTCTGATTCACCCTCCAGACTTCACCTTCTCCTTCTCCTTCTTCTGCTTCTTCTGATTCACCCTCCAGACTTCACCTTCTCCTTCTCCTTCTTCTACTTCTTCTGATTCACCCTCCAGACTTGACCTTCTCCTTCTCCTTCTTCTACTTATTCTGATTCACCCTCCAGACTTCACATTCTCCTTCTCCTTCTTCTGCTTCTTCTGCTTCACCGTCCTGACTTCACCTTCTCCTTCTCCTTCTTCTACTTCTTCTGCTTCATCCCGCTGACATCACCTGCTCCTTCTCCTTCTTCTGCTTCTTCTGATTCACCCTCCTAACTTCACCTTCTCCTTCTCCGTCTTCTGCTTCTTCTGATTCACCCTCCTGACTTCACCTTCTCCTTCTCCTTCTTCTGCTTCTTCTGATTCACCCTCCAGACTTCACCTTCTCCTTCTCCTTCTTCTGCTTCTTCTGATTCACCCTCCAGACTTCACCTTCTCCTTCTCCTTCTTCTGATTCTTCTGATTCACCCTCCAGACTTCACCTTCTCCTTCTCCTTCTTCTGCTTCTTCTGATTCACCCTCCTGACTTCACCTTCTCCTTCTCCTTCTTCTACTTCTTCTGATTCACCCTCCTGACTTCACCTTCTCCTTCTCCTTCTTCTACTTCTTCTGCTTCACCCTCCAGACTTCACCTTCTCCTTCTCCTTCTTCTGCTTCTTCTGATTCACCCTCCAGACTTCTCCTTCTCCTTCTCCTTCTTCTGCTTCTTCTGATTCACCCTCCAGACTTCACCTTCTCCTTCTCCTTCTTCTGCTTCTTCTGATTCACCCTCCAGACTTCACCTTCTCCTTCTCCTTCTTCTCCTTCTTCTGATTCACCCTCCAGACTTCACCTTCTCCATTTCCTTCTTCTGCTTCTTCTGATTCACCCTCCAGACTTCACCTTCTCCTTCTCCTTCGTCTACTTCTTCTGATTCACCCTCCAGACTACACCTTCTCTTTCTCCTTCTACTTCTTCTGATTCACCCTCCAGACTTCACCTTCTCCTTCTCCTTCTTCTGTTTCTTCTGATTCACTGTCCAGACTTCACCTTCTCCTTCTCCTTCTTCTACTACTTCTGATTCACCCTCCAGACTTCACCTACTCCTTCTCCTTCTTCTACTTCTTCTGATTCACCCTCCAGACTTCATCTTCTCCTTCTCCTTCTTCTGCTTCTTCTGATTCACCCTCCAGACTTCACCTTCTCCTTCTCCTTCTTCTGCTTCTTCTGATTCACCCTCCAGACTTCACCTTCTCCTTCTCCTTCTTCTACTTCTTCTGATTCACCCTCCAGACTTCACCTTCTCCTTCTCCTTCTTCTACTTCTTCTGATTCACCCTCCAGTCTTCACCTTCTCCTTCTCCTTCTTCTGTTTCTTCTGCTTCACCTCCAGACTTCACCTTCTCCTTCTCTTTCTTCTGCTTCTTCTGTTTCACCCTCCAGACTTCACCTTCTCCTTCTCCTCCTTCTGATTCTTCTGATTCACCCTCCAGACTTCACCTTCTCCTTCTCCTTCTTCTGCTTCTTCTGATTCACCCTCCTGACTTCACCTTCTCCTTCTCCTTCTTCTACTTCTTCTGATTCACCCTCCTGACTTCACCTTCTCCTTCTCCTTCTTCTACTTCTTCTGCTTCACCCTCCAGACTTCACCTTCTCCTTCTCCTTCTTCTACTTCTTCTGCTTCACCCTCCAGACTTCATCTTCTCCTTCTCCTTCTTCTGCTTCTTCTGATTCACCCTCCAGACTTCACCTTCTCCTTCTCCTTATTCTGCTTCTTCTGATTCACCCTCCAGACTTCACCTTCTCCTTCTCCTTATTCTGCTTCTTCTGATTCACCCTCCAGACTTCACCTTCTCCTTCTCCTTCCTCTGCTTCTTCTGATTCACCCTCCAGACTTCACCTTCTCCTTCTCCTTCTTCTGATTCTTCTGATTCACCCTCCAGACTTCACCTTCTCCTTCTCCTTCTTCTCCTTCTTCTGATTCACCCTCCTGACTTCACCTTCTCCTTCTCCTTCTTCTACTTCTTCTGATTCACCCTCCTGACTTCACCTTCTCCTTCTTCTACTTCTTCTGCTTCACCCTCCAGACTTCACCTTCTCCTTCTCCTTCTTCTACTTCTTCTGATTCACCCTCCAGACTTCACCTTCTCCTTCTCCTTCTTCTGCTTCTTCTGATTCACCCTCCAGACTTCACCTTCTCCTTCTCCTTATTCTGCTTCTTCAAATTCACCCTCCAGACTTCACCTTCTCCTTCTCCTTCTTCTGCTTCTTCTGATTCACCCTCCAGACTTCACCTTCTCCTTCTCCTTCGTCTACTTCTTCTGATTCACCCTCCAGACAACACCTTCTCCTTCTCCTTCTTCTACTTCTTCTGATTCACCCTCCAGACTTCACCTTCTCCTTCTCCTTCTTCTGCTTCTTCTGATTCACCCTCCAGACTTCACCTTCTCCTTCTCCTTCTTCTACTTCTTCTGATTCACCCTCCAGACTTGACCTTCTCCTTCTTCTTCTACTTATTGTGATTCACCCTCCAGACTTCACATTCTCCTTCTCCTTCTTCTGCTTCTTCTGCTTCACCGTCCTGACTTCACCTTCTCCTTCTCCTTCTTCTACTTCTTCTGCTTCATCCCGCTGACATCACCTGCTCCTTCTCCTTCTTCTGCTTCTTCTGATTCACCCTCCTAACTTCACCTTCTCCTTCTCCGTCTTCTGCTTCTTCTGATTCACCCTCCTGACTTCACCTTCTCCTTCTCCTTCTTCTGCTTCTTCTGATTCACCCTCCAGACTTCACCTTCTCCTTCTCCTTCTTCTGCTTCTTCTGATTCACCCTCCAGACTTCACCTTCTCCTTCTCCTTCTTCTGATTCTTCTGATTCACCCTCCAGACTTCACCTTCTCCTTCTCCTTCTTCTGCTTCTTCTGATTCACCCTCCTGACTTCACCTTCTCCTTCTCCTTCTTCTACTTCTTCTGATTCACCCTCCTGACTTCACCTTCTCCTTCTCCTTCTTCTACTTCTTCTGCTTCACCCTCCAGACTTCACCTTCTCCTTCTCCTTCTTCTGCTTCTTCTGATTCACCCTCCAGACTTCTCCTTCTCCTTCTCCTTCTTCTGCTTCTTCTGATTCACCCTCCAGACTTCACCTTCTCCTTCTCCTTCTTCTGCTTCTTCTGATTCACCCTCCAGACTTCACCTTCTCCTTCTCCTTCTTCTCCTTCTTCTGATTCACCCTCCAGACTTCACCTTCTCCATTTCCTTCTTCTGCTTCTTCTGATTCACCCTCCAGACTTCACCTTCTCCTTCTCCTTCGTCTACTTCTTCTGATTCACCCTCCAGACTACACCTTCTCTTTCTCCTTCTACTTCTTCTGATTCACCCTCCAGACTTCACCTTCTCCTTCTCCTTCTTCTGTTTCTTCTGATTCACCGTCCAGTCCTCCACCTTCTCCTTCTCCTTCTTCTACTACTTCTGATTCACCCTCCAGACTTCACCTACTCCTTCTCCTTCTTCTACTTCTTCTGATTCACCCTCCAGACTTCATCTTCTCCTTCTCCTTCTTCTGCTTCTTCTGATTCACCCTCCAGACTTCACCTTCTCCTTCTCCTTCTTCTGCTTCTTCTGATTCACCCTCCAGACTTCACCTTCTCCTTCTCCTTCTTCTACTTCTTCTGATTCACCCTCCAGACTTCACCTTCTCCTTCTCCTTCTTCTACTTCTTCTGATTCACCCTCCAGTCTTCACCTTCTCCTTCTCCTTCTTCTGTTTCTTCTGCTTCACCTCCAGACTTCACCTTCTCCTTCTCTTTCTTCTGCTTCTTCTGTTTCACCCTCCAGACTTCACCTTCTCCTTCTCCTCCTTCTGATTCTTCTGATTCACCCTCCAGACTTCACCTTCTCCTTCTCCTTCTTCTGCTTCTTCTAATTCACCCTCCTGACTTCACCTTCTCCTTCTCCTTCTTCTACTTCTTCTGATTCACCCTCCTGACTTCACCTTCTCCTTCTCCTTCTTCTACTTCTTCTGCTTCACCCTCCAGACTTCACCTTCTCCTTCTCCTTCTTCTACTTCTTCTGCTTCACCCTCCAGACTTCATCTTCTCCTTCTCCTTCTTCTGCTTCTTCTGATTCACCCTCCAGACTTCACCTTCTCCTTCTCCTTATTCTGCTTCTTCTGATTCACCCTCCAGACTTCACCTTCTCCTTCTCCTTATTCTGCTTCTTCTGATTCACCCTCCAGACTTCACCTTCTCCTTCTCCTTCCTCTGCTTCTTCTGATTCACCCTCCAGACTTCACCTTCTCCTTCTCCTTCTTCTGATTCTTCTGATTCACCCTCCAGACTTCACCTTCTCCTTCTCCTTCTTCTCCTTCTTCTGATTCACCCTCCTGACTTCACCTTCTCCTTCTCCTTCTTCTACTTCTTCTGATTCACCCTCCTGACTTCACCTTCTCCTTCTTCTACTTCTTCTGCTTCACCCTCCAGACTTCACCTTCTCCTTCTCCTTCTTCTACTTCTTCTGATTCACCCTCCAGACTTCACCTTCTCCTTCTCCTTCTTCTGCTTCTTCTGATTCACCCTCCAGACTTCACCTTCTCCTTCTCCTTATTCTGCTTCTTCAAATTCACCCTCCAGACTTCACCTTCTCCTTCTCCTTCTTCTACTTCTTCTGAATCACCCTCCAGACTTCACCTTCTCCTTCTCTTTCTTCTGCTTCTTCTGATTCACCCTCCAGACTTCACCTTCTCCTTCTCCTTCTTCTGATTCTTCTGATTCACCCTCCAGACTTCACCTTCTTCTTCTCCTTCTTCTGCTTCTTCTGATTCACCCTCCTGACTTCACCTTCTCCTTCTCCTTCTTCTACTTCTTCTGATTCACCCTCCTGACTTCACCTTCTCCTTCTCCTTCTTCTACTTCTTCTGATTCACCCTCCAGACTTCACCTTCTCCTTCTCCTTCTTCTGCTTCTTCTGCTTCACCGTCCTGACTTCACCTTCTCCTTCTCCTTCTTCTACTTCTTCTGCTTCATCCCCCTGACATCACCTGCTCCTTCTCCTTCTTCTGCTTCTTCTGATTCTCCCTCCTAACTTCACCTTCTCCTTCTCCTTCTTCTGCTTCTTCTGATTCACCCTCCTGACTTCACCTTCTCCTTCTCCTTCTTCTGCTTCTTCTGATTCACCCTCCAGACTTCACCTTCTCCTTCTCCTTCTTCTGCTTCTTCTGATTCACCCTCCAGACTTCACCTTCTCCTTCTCCTTCTTCTGCTTCTTCTGATTCACCCTCCAGACCTCACCTTCTCCTTCTCCTTCTTCTACTTCTTCTGATTCACCCTCCAGACTTCATCTTCTCCTTCTCCTTCTTCTGCTTCTTCTGATTCACCCTCCAGACTTCACCTTCTCCTTCTCCTTCTTCTGCTTCTTCTGATTCACCCCCCAGACTTCACCTTCTCCTTCTCCTTCTTCTACTTCTTCTGATTCACCCTCCAGACTTCACCTTCTCCTTCTCCTTCTTCTACTTCTTCTGATTCACACTCCAGTCTTCACCTTCTCCTTCTCCTTCTTCTGTTTCTTCTGCTTCACCCTCCAGACTTCACCTTCTCCTTCTCTTTCTTCTGCTTCTTCTGATTCACCCTCCAGACTTCACCTTCTCCTTCTCCTTCTTCTGATTCTTCTGATTCACCCTCCAGACTTCACCTTCTCCTTCTCCTTCTTCTGCTTCTTATGATTCACCCTCCTGACTTCACCTTCTCCTTCTCCTTCTTCTACTTCTTCTGATTCACCCTCCTGACTTCACCTTTTCCTTCTCCTTCTTCTACTTCTTCTGCTTCACCCTCCAGACTTCACCTTCTCCTTCTCCTTCTTCTACTTCTTCTGATTCACCCTTCAGACTTCACCTTCTCCTTCTCCTTTTTCTGCTTCTTCTGATTCACCCTCCAGACTTCACCTTCTCCTTCTCCTTATTCTGCTTCTTCTGATTCATCCTCCAGACTTCACCTTCTCCTTCTCCTTCTTCTGCTTCTTCTGATTCACCCTCCAGACTTCACCTTCTCCTTCTCCTTCTTCTGCTTCTTCTGATTCACCCTCCAGACTTCACCTTCTCCTTCTCCTTCTTCTACTTCTTCTGATTCACCCTCCAGACTACACCTTCTCCTTCTCCTTCTTCTACTTCTTCTGATTCACCCTCCAGACTTCACCTTCTCCTTCTCCTTCTTCTGCTTCTTCTGATTCACCGTCCAGACTTCACCTTCTCCTTCTCCTTCTTCTACTACTTCTGATTCACCCTCCAGAATTCACCTTCTCCTTCTCCTTCTTCTACTTCTTCTGATTCACCCTCCAGACTTCATCTTCTCCTTCTCCTTCTTCTGCTTCTTCTGATTCACCCTCCAGACTTCACCTTCTCCTTCTCCTTCTTCTGCTTCTTCTGATTCACCCTCCAGACTTCACCTTCTCCTTCTCCTTCTTCTACTTCTTCTGATTCACCCTCCAGACTTCACCTTCTCCTTCTCCTTCTTCTACTTCTTCTGATTCACCCTCCAGTCTTCACCTTCTCCTTCTCCTTCTTCTGTTTCTTCTGCTTCACCTCCAGACTTCACCTTCTCCTTCTCTTTCTTCTGCTTCTTCTGTTTCACCCTCCAGACTTCACCTTCTCCTTCTCCTCCTTCTGATTCTTCTGATTCACCCTCCAGACTTCACCTTCTCCTTCTCCTTCTTCTGCTTCTTCTGATTCACCCTCCTGACTTCACCTTCTCCTTCTCCTTCTTCTACTTCTTCTGTTTCACCCTCCTGACTTCACCTTCTCCTTCTCCTTCTTCTACTTCTTCTGCTTCACCCTCCAGACTTCACCTTCTCCTTCTCCTTCTTCTACTTCTTCTGCTTCACCCTCCAGACTTCATCTTCTCCTTCTCCTTCTTCTGCTTCTTCTGATTCACCCTCCAGACTTCACCTTCTCCTTCTCCTTATTCTGCTTCTTCTGATTCACCCTCCAGACTTCACCTTCTCCTTCTCCTTATTCTGCTTCTTCTGATTCACCCTCCAGACTTCACCTTCTCCTTCTCCTTCCTCTGCTTCTTCTGATTCACCCTCCAGACTTCACCTTCTCCTTCTCCTTCTTCTGATTCTTCTGATTCACCCTCCAGACTTCACCTTCTCCTTCTCCTTCTTCTCCTTCTTCTGATTCACCCTCCTGACTTCACCTTCTCCTTCTCCTTCTTCTACTTCTTCTGATTCACCCTCCTGACTTCACCTTCTCCTTCTTCTACTTCTTCTGCTTCACCCTCCAGACTTCACCTTCTCCTTCTCCTTCTTCTACTTCTTCTGATTCACCCTCCAGACTTCACCTTCTCCTTCTCCTTCTTCTGCTTCTTCTGATTCACCCTCCAGACTTCACCTTCTCCTTCTCCTTATTCTGCTTCTTCAAATTCACCCTCCAGACTTCACCTTCTCCTTCTCCTTCTTCTGCTTCTTCTGATTCACACTCCAGACTTCACCTTCTCCTTCTCCTTCTTCTACTTCTTCTGAATCACCCTCCAGACTTCACCTTCTCCTTCTCTTTCTTCTGCTTCTTCTGATTCACCCTCCAGACTTCACCTTCTCCTTCTCCTTCTTCTGATTCTTCTGATTCACCCTCCAGACTTCACCTTCTTCTTCTCCTTCTTCTGCTTCTTCTGATTCACCCGCCTGACTTCACCTTCTCCTTCTCCTTCTTCTACTTCTTCTGATTCACCCTCCTGACTTCACCTTCTCCTTCTCCTTCTTCTACTTCTTCTGATTCACCCTCCAGACTTCACCTTCTCCTTCTCCTTCTTCTGCTTCTTCTGCTTCACCGTCCTGACTTCACCTTCTCCTTCTCCTTCTTCTACTTCTTCTGCTTCATCCCCCTGACATCACCTGCTCCTTCTCCTTCTTCTGCTTCTTCTGATTCTCCCTCCTAACTTCACCTTCTCCTTCTCCTTCTTCTGCTTCTTCTGATTCACCCTCCTGACTTCACCTTCTCCTTCTCCTTCTTCTGCTTCTTCTGATTCACCCTCCAGACTTCACCTTCTCCTTCTCCTTCTTCTGCTTCTTCTGATTCACCCTCCAGACTTCACCTTCTCCTTCTCCTTCTTCTGCTTCTTCTGATTCACCCTCCAGACTTCACCTTCTCCTTCTCCTTCTTCTGCTTCTTCTGATTCACCCTCCAGACCTCACCTTCTCCTTCTCCTTCTTCTACTTCTTCTGATTCACCCTCCAGACTTCATCTTCTCCTTCTCCTTCTTCTGCTTCTTCTGATTCACCCTCCAGACTTCACCTTCTCCTTCTTCTGCTTCTTCTGATTCACCCTCCAGACTTCACCTTCTCCTTCTCCTTCTTCTACTTCTTCTGATTCACCCTCCAGACTTCACCTTCTCCTTCTCCTTCTTCTACTTCTTCTGATTCACACTCCAGTCTTCACCTTCTCCTTCTCCTTCTTCTGTTTCTTCTGCTTCACCCTCCAGACTTCACCTTCTCCTTCTCTTTCTTCTGCTTCTTCTGATTCACCCTCCAGACTTCACCTTCTCCTTCTCCTTCTTCTGATTCTTCTGATTCACCCTCCAGACTTCACCTTCTCCTTCTCCTTCTTCTGCTTCTTATGATTCACCCTCCTGACTTCACCTTCTCCTTCTCCTTCTTCTACTTCTTCTGATTCACCCTCCTGACTTCACCTTTTCCTTCTCCTTCTTCTACTTCTTCTGCTTCACCCTCCAGACTTCACCTTCTCCTTCTCCTTCTTCTACTTCTTCTGATTCACCCTTCAGACTTCACCTTCTCCTTCTCCTTTTTCTGCTTCTTCTGATTCACCCTCCAGACTTCACCTTCTCCTTCTCCTTATTCTGCTTCTTCTGATTCATCCTCCAGACTTCACCTTCTCCTTCTCCTTCTTCTGCTTCTTCTGATTCACCCTCCAGACTTCACCTTCTCCTTCTCCTTCTTCTGCTTCTTCTGATTCACCCTCCAGACTTCACCTTCTCCTTCTCCTTCTTCTACTTCTTCTGATTCACCCTCCAGACTACACCTTCTCCTTCTCCTTCTTCTACTTCTTCTGATTCACCCTCCAGACTTCACCTTCTCCTTCTCCTTCTTCTGCTTCTTCTGATTCACCGTCCAGACTTCACCTTCTCCTTCTCCTTCTTCTACTACTTCTGATTCACCCTCCAGAATTCACCTTCTCCTTCTCCTTCTTCTACTTCTTCTGATTCACCCTCCAGACTTCATCTTCTCCTTCTCCTTCTTCTGCTTCTTCTGATTCACCCTCCAGACTTCACCTTCTCCTTCTCCTTCTTCTGCTTCTTCTGATTCACCCTCCAGACTTCACCTTCTCCTTCTCCTTCTTCTACTTCTTCTGATTCACCCTCCAGACTTCACCTTCTCCTTCTCCTTCTTCTACTTCTTCTGATTCACCCTCCAGTCTTCACCTTCTCCTTCTCCTTCTTCTGTTTCTTCTGCTTCACCTCCAGACTTCACCTTCTCCTTCTCTTTCTTCTGCTTCTTCTGTTTCACCCTCCAGACTTCACCTTCTCCTTCTCCTCCTTCTGATTCTTCTGATTCACCCTCCAGACTTCACCTTCTCCTTCTCCTTCTTCTGCTTCTTCTGATTCACCCTCCTGACTTCACCTTCTCCTTCTCCTTCTTCTACTTCTTCTGTTTCACCCTCCTGACTTCACCTTCTCCTTCTCCTTCTTCTACTTCTTCTGCTTCACCCTCCAGACTTCACCTTCTCCTTCTCCTTCTTCTACTTCTTCTGCTTCACCCTCCAGACTTCATCTTCTCCTTCTCCTTCTTCTGCTTCTTCTGATTCACCCTCCAGACTTCACCTTCTCCTTCTCCTTATTCTGCTTCTTCTGATTCACCCTCCAGACTTCACCTTCTCCTTCTCCTTATTCTGCTTCTTCTGATTCACCCTCCAGACTTCACCTTCTCCTTCTCCTTCCTCTGCTTCTTCTGATTCACCCTCCAGACTTCACCTTCTCCTTCTCCTTCTTCTGATTCTTCTGATTCACCCTCCAGACTTCACCTTCTCCTTCTCCTTCTTCTCCTTCTTCTGATTCACCCTCCTGACTTCACCTTCTCCTTCTCCTTCTTCTACTTCTTCTGATTCACCCTCCTGACTTCACCTTCTCCTTCTTCTACTTCTTCTGCTTCACCCTCCAGACTTCACCTTCTCCTTCTCCTTCTTCTACTTCTTCTGATTCACCCTCCAGACTTCACCTTCTCCTTCTCCTTCTTCTGCTTCTTCTGATTCACCCTCCAGACTTCACCTTCTCCTTCTCCTTATTCTGCTTCTTCAAATTCACCCTCCAGACTTCACCTTCTCCTTCTCCTTCTTCTGCTTCTTCTGATTCACACTCCAGACTTCACCTTCTCCTTCTCCTTCTTCTACTTCTTCTGAATCACCCTCCAGACTTCACCTTCTCCTTCTCTTTCTTCTGCTTCTTCTGATTCACCCTCCAGACTTCACCTTCTCCTTCTCCTTCTTCTGATTCTTCTGATTCACCCTCCAGACTTCACCTTCTTCTTCTCCTTCTTCTGCTTCTTCTGATTCACCCGCCTGACTTCACCTTCTCCTTCTCCTTCTTCTACTTCTTCTGATTCACCCTCCTGACTTCACCTTCTCCTTCTCCTTCTTCTACTTCTTCTGATTCACCCTCCAGACTTCACCTTCTCCTTCTCCTTCTTCTGCTTCTTCTGCTTCACCGTCCTGACTTCACCTTCTCCTTCTCCTTCTTCTACTTCTTCTGCTTCATCCCCCTGACATCACCTGCTCCTTCTCCTTCTTCTGCTTCTTCTGATTCTCCCTCCTAACTTCACCTTCTCCTTCTCCTTCTTCTGCTTCTTCTGATTCACCCTCCTGACTTCACCTTCTCCTTCTCCTTCTTCTGCTTCTTCTGATTCACCCTCCAGACTTCACCTTCTCCTTCTCCTTCTTCTGCTTCTTCTGATTCACCCTCCAGACTTCACCTTCTCCTTCTCCTTCTTCTGCTTCTTCTGATTCACCCTCCAGACTTCACCTTCTCCTTCTCCTTCTTCTGCTTCTTCTGATTCACCCTCCAGACCTCACCTTCTCCTTCTCCTTCTTCTACTTCTTCTGATTCACCCTCCAGACTTCATCTTCTCCTTCTCCTTCTTCTGCTTCTTCTGATTCACCCTCCAGACTTCACCTTCTCCTTCTTCTGCTTCTTCTGATTCACCCTCCAGACTTCACCTTCTCCTTCTCCTTCTTCTACTTCTTCTGATTCACCCTCCAGACTTCACCTTCTCCTTCTCCTTCTTCTACTTCTTCTGATTCACACTCCAGTCTTCACCTTCTCCTTCTCCTTCTTCTGTTTCTTCTGCTTCACCCTCCAGACTTCACCTTCTCCTTCTCTTTCTTCTGCTTCTTCTGATTCACCCTCCAGACTTCACCTTCTCCTTCTCCTTCTTCTGATTCTTCTGATTCACCCTCCAGACTTCACCTTCTCCTTCTCCTTCTTCTGCTTCTTATGATTCACCCTCCTGACTTCACCTTCTCCTTCTCCTTCTTCTACTTCTTCTGATTCACCCTCCTGACTTCACCTTTTCCTTCTCCTTCTTCTACTTCTTCTGCTTCACCCTCCAGACTTCACCTTCTCCTTCTCCTTCTTCTACTTCTTCTGATTCACCCTTCAGACTTCACCTTCTCCTTCTCCTTTTTCTGCTTCTTCTGATTCACCCTCCAGACTTCACCTTCTCCTTCTCCTTATTCTGCTTCTTCTGATTCATCCTCCAGACTTCACCTTCTCCTTCTCCTTCTTCTGCTTCTTCTGATTCACCCTCCAGACTTCACCTTCTCCTTCTCCTTCTTCTGCTTCTTCTGATTCACCCTCCAGACTTCACCTTCTCCTTCTCCTTCTTCTACTTCTTCTGATTCACCCTCCAGACTACACCTTCTCCTTCTCCTTCTTCTACTTCTTCTGATTCACCCTCCAGACTTCACCTTCTCCTTCTCCTTCTTCTGCTTCTTCTGATTCACCGTCCAGACTTCACCTTCTCCTTCTCCTTCTTCTACTACTTCTGATTCACCCTCCAGAATTCACCTTCTCCTTCTCCTTCTTCTACTTCTTCTGATTCACCCTCCAGACTTCATCTTCTCCTTCTCCTTCTTCTGCTTCTTCTGATTCACCCTCCAGACTTCACCTTCTCCTTCTCCTTCTTCTACTTCTTCTGATTCACCCTCCAGTCTTCACCTTCTCCTTCTCCTTCTTCTGTTTCTTCTGCTTCACCCTCCAGACTTCACCTTCTCCTTCTCTTTCTTCTGCTTCTTCTGATTCACCCTCCAGACTTCACCTTCTCCTTCTCCTTCTTCTGATTCTTCTGATTCACCCTCCAGACGTCACCTTCTCCTTCTCCTTCTTCTGCTTCTTCTGATTCACCCTCCTGACTTCACCTTCTCCTTCTTCTACTTCTTCTGATTCACCCTCCTGACTTCACCTTCTCCTTCTCCTTCTTCTACTTCTTCTGCTTCACCCTCCAGACTTCACCTTCTCCTTCTCCTTCTTCTACTTCTTCTGATTCACCCTTCAGACTTCACCTTCTCCTTCTCCTTTTTCTGCTTCTTCTGATTCACCCTCCAGACTTCACCTTCTCCTTCTCCTTATTCTGCTACTTCTGATTCACCCTCCAGACTTCACCTTCTCCTTCTCCTACTTCTGCTTCTTCTGATTCACCCTCCAGACTTCACCTTCTCCTTCTCCTTCGTCTACTTCTTCTGTTTCACCCTCCAGACAACACCTTCTCCTTCTCCTTCTTCTACTTCTTCTGATTCACCCTCCAGACTTCACCTTCTCCTTCTCCTTCTTCTGCTTCTTCTGATTCACCCTCCAGACTTCACCTTCTCCTTCTCCTTCTTCTACTTCTTCTGATTCACCCTCCAGACTTGACCTTCTCCTTCTCCTTCTTCTACTTATTCTGATTCACCCTCCAGACTTCACATTCTCCTTCTCCTTCTTCTGCTTCTTCTGCTTCACCGTCCTGACTTCACCTTCTCCTTCTCCTTCTTCTACTTCTTCTGCTTCATCCCGCTGACATCACCTGCTCCTTCTCCTTCTTCTGCTTCTTCTGATTCACCCTCCTAACTTCACCTTCTCCTTCTCCGTCTTCTGCTTCTTCTGATTCACCCTCCTGACTTCACCTTCTCCTTCTCCTTCTTCTGCTTCTTCTGATTCACCCTCCAGACTTCACCTTCTCCTTCTCCTTCTTCTGCTTCTTCTGATTCACCCTCCAGACTTCACCTTCTCCTTCTCCTTCTTCTGATTCTTCTGATTCACCCTCCAGACTTCACCTTCTCCTTCTCCTTCTTCTGCTTCTTCTGATTCACCCTCCTGACTTCACCTTCTCCTTCTCCTTCTTCTACTTCTTCTGATTCACCCTCCTGACTTCACCTTCTCCTTCTCCTTCTTCTACTTCTTCTGCTTCACCCTCCAGACTTCACCTTCTCCTTCTCCTTCTTCTGCTTCTTCTGATTCACCCTCCAGACTTCTCCTTCTCCTTCTCCTTCTTCTGCTTCTTCTGATTCACCCTCCAGACTTCACCTTCTCCTTCTCCTTCTTCTGCTTCTTCTGATTCACCCTCCAGACTTCACCTTCTCCTTCTCCTTCTTCTCCTTCTTCTGATTCACCCTCCAGACTTCACCTTCTCCATTTCCTTCTTCTGCTTCTTCTGATTCACTCTCCAGACTTCACCTTCTCCTTCTCCTTCGTCTACTTCTTCTGATTCACCCTCCAGACTACACCTTCTCTTTCTCCTTCTACTTCTTCTGATTCACCCTCCAGACTTCACCTTCTCCTTCTCCTTCTTCTGTTTCTTCTGATTCACCGTCCAGACTTCACCTTCTCCTTCTCCTTCTTCTACTACTTCTGATTCACCCTCCAGACTTCACCTACTCCTTCTCCTTCTTCTACTTCTTCTGATTCACCCTCCAGACTTCATCTTCTCCTTCTCCTTCTTCTGCTTCTTCTGATTCACCCTCCAGACTTCACCTTCTCCTTCTCCTTCTTCTGCTTCTTCTGATTCACCCTCCAGACTTCACCTTCTCCTTCTCCTTCTTCTACTTCTTCTGATTCACCCTCCAGACTTCACCTTCTCCTTCTCCTTCTTCTACTTCTTCTGATTCACCCTCCAGTCTTCACCTTCTCCTTCTCCTTCTTCTGTTTCTTCTGCTTCACCTCCAGACTTCACCTTCTCCTTCTCTTTCTTCTGCTTCTTCTGTTTCACCCTCCAGACTTCACCTTCTCCTTCTCCTCCTTCTGATTCTTCTGATTCACCCTCCAGACTTCACCTTCTCCTTCTCCTTCTTCTGCTTCTTCTGATTCACCCTCCTGACTTCACCTTCTCCTTCTCCTTCTTCTACTTCTTCTGATTCACCCTCCTGACTTCACCTTCTCCTTCTCCTTCTTCTACTTCTTCTGCTTCACCCTCCAGACTTCACCTTCTCCTTCTCCTTCTTCTACTTCTTCTGCTTCACCCTCCAGACTTCATCTTCTCCTTCTCCTTCTTCTGCTTCTTCTGATTCACCCTCCAGACTTCACCTTCTCCTTCTCCTTATTCTGCTTCTTCTGATTCACCCTCCAGACTTCACCTTCTCCTTCTCCTTATTCTGCTTCTTCTGATTCACCCTCCAGACTTCACCTTCTCCTTCTCCTTCCTCTGCTTCTTCTGATTCACCCTCCAGACTTCACCTTCTCCTTCTCCTTCTTCTGATTCTTCTGATTCACCCTCCAGACTTCACCTTCTCCTTCTCCTTCTTCTCCTTCTTCTGATTCACCCTCCTGACTTCACCTTCTCCTTCTCCTTCTTCTACTTCTTCTGATTCACCCTCCTGACTTCACCTTCTCCTTCTTCTACTTCTTCTGCTTCACCCTCCAGACTTCACCTTCTCCTTCTCCTTCTTCTACTTCTTCTGATTCACCCTCCAGACTTCACCTTCTCCTTCTCCTTCTTCTGCTTCTTCTGATTCACCCTCCAGACTTCACCTTCTCCTTCTCCTTATTCTGCTTCTTCAAATTCACCCTCCAGACTTCACCTTCTCCTTCTCCTTCTTCTGCTTCTTCTGATTCACCCTCCAGACTTCACCTTCTCCTTCTCCTTCGTCTACTTCTTCTGATTCACCCTCCAGACAACACCTTCTCCTTCTCCTTCTTCTACTTCTTCTGATTCACCCTCCAGACTTCACCTTCTCCTTCTCCTTCTTCTGCTTCTTCTGATTCACCCTCCAGACTTCACCTTCTCCTTCTCCTTCTTCTACTTCTTCTGATTCACCCTCCAGACTTGACCTTCTCCTTCTTCTTCTACTTATTGTGATTCACCCTCCAGACTTCACATTCTCCTTCTCCTTCTTCTGCTTCTTCTGCTTCACCGTCCTGACTTCACCTTCTCCTTCTCCTTCTTCTACTTCTTCTGCTTCATCCCGCTGACATCACCTGCTCCTTCTCCTTCTTCTGCTTCTTCTGATTCACCCTCCTAACTTCACCTTCTCCTTCTCCGTCTTCTGCTTCTTCTGATTCACCCTCCTGACTTCACCTTCTCCTTCTCCTTCTTCTGCTTCTTCTGATTCACCCTCCAGACTTCACCTTCTCCTTCTCCTTCTTCTGCTTCTTCTGATTCACCCTCCAGACTTCACCTTCTCCTTCTCCTTCTTCTGATTCTTCTGATTCACCCTCCAGACTTCACCTTCTCCTTCTCCTTCTTCTGCTTCTTCTGATTCACCCTCCTGACTTCACCTTCTCCTTCTCCTTCTTCTACTTCTTCTGATTCACCCTCCTGACTTCACCTTCTCCTTCTCCTTCTTCTACTTCTTCTGCTTCACCCTCCAGACTTCACCTTCTCCTTCTCCTTCTTCTGCTTCTTCTGATTCACCCTCCAGACTTCTCCTTCTCCTTCTCCTTCTTCTGCTTCTTCTGATTCACCCTCCAGACTTCACCTTCTCCTTCTCCTTCTTCTGCTTCTTCTGATTCACCCTCCAGACTTCACCTTCTCCTTCTCCTTCTTCTCCTTCTTCTGATTCACCCTCCAGACTTCACCTTCTCCATTTCCTTCTTCTGCTTCTTCTGATTCACCCTCCAGACTTCACCTTCTCCTTCTCCTTCGTCTACTTCTTCTGATTCACCCTCCAGACTACACCTTCTCTTTCTCCTTCTACTTCTTCTGATTCACCCTCCAGACTTCACCTTCTCCTTCTCCTTCTTCTGTTTCTTCTGATTCACCGTCCAGTCTTCACCTTCTCCTTCTCCTTCTTCTACTACTTCTGATTCACCCTCCAGACTTCACCTACTCCTTCTCCTTCTTCTACGTCTTCTGATTCACCCTCCAGACTTCATCTTCTCCTTCTCCTTCTTCTGCTTCTTCTGATTCACCCTCCAGACTTCACCTTCTCCTTCTCCTTCTTCTGCTTCTTCTGATTCACCCTCCAGACTTCACCTTCTCCTTCTCCTTCTTCTACTTCTTCTGATTCACCCTCCAGACTTCACCTTCTCCTTCTCCTTCTTCTACTTCTTCTGATTCACCCTCCAGTCTTCACCTTCTCCTTCTCCTTCTTCTGTTTCTTCTGCTTCACCTCCAGACTTCACCTTCTCCTTCTCTTTCTTCTGCTTCTTCTGTTTCACCCTCCAGACTTCACCTTCTCCTTCTCCTCCTTCTGATTCTTCTGATTCACCCTCCAGACTTCACCTTCTCCTTCTCCTTCTTCTGCTTCTTCTGATTCACCCTCCTGACTTCACCTTCTCCTTCTCCTTCTTCTACTTCTTCTGATTCACCCTCCTGACTTCACCTTCTCCTTCTCCTTCTTCTACTTCTTCTGCTTCACCCTCCAGACTTCACCTTCTCCTTCTCCTTCTTCTACTTCTTCTGCTTCACCCTCCAGACTTCATCTTCTCCTTCTCCTTCTTCTGCTTCTTCTGATTCACCCTCCAGACTTCACCTTCTCCTTCTCCTTATTCTGCTTCTTCTGATTCACCCTCCAGACTTCACCTTCTCCTTCTCCTTATTCTGCTTCTTCTGATTCACCCTCCAGACTTCACCTTCTCCTTCTCCTTCCTCTGCTTCTTCTGATTCACCCTCCAGACTTCACCTTCTCCTTCTCCTTCTTCTGATTCTTCTGATTCACCCTCCAGACTTCACCTTCTCCTTCTCCTTCTTCTCCTTCTTCTGATTCACCCTCCTGACTTCACCTTCTCCTTCTCCTTCTTCTACTTCTTCTGATTCACCCTCCTGACTTCACCTTCTCCTTCTTCTACTTCTTCTGCTTCACCCTCCAGACTTCACCTTCTCCTTCTCCTTCTTCTACTTCTTCTGATTCACCCTCCAGACTTCACCTTCTCCTTCTCCTTCTTCTGCTTCTTCTGATTCACCCTCCAGACTTCACCTTCTCCTTCTCCTTATTCTGCTTCTTCAAATTCACCCTCCAGACTTCACCTTCTCCTTCTCCTTCTTCTGCTTCTTCTGATTCACACTCCAGACTTCACCTTCTCCTTCTCCTTCTTCTACTTCTTCTGAATCACCCTCCAGACTTCACCTTCTCCTTCTCTTTCTTCTGCTTCTTCTGATTCACCCTCCAGACTTCACCTTCTCCTTCTCCTTCTTCTGATTCTTCTGATTCACCCTCCAGACTTCACCTTCTTCTTCTCCTTCTTCTGCTTCTTCTGATTCACCCTCCTGACTTCACCTTCTCCTTCTCCTTCTTCTACTTCTTCTGATTCACCCTCCTGACTTCACCTTCTCCTTCTCCTTCTTCTACTTCTTCTGATTCACCCTCCAGACTTCACCTTCTCCTTCTCCTTCTTCTGCTTCTTCTGCTTCACCGTCCTGACTTCACCTTCTCCTTCTCCTTCTTCTACTTCTTCTGCTTCATCCCCCTGACATCACCTGCTCCTTCTCCTTCTTCTGCTTCTTCTGATTCTCCCTCCTAACTTCACCTTCTCCTTCTCCTTCTTCTGCTTCTTCTGATTCACCCTCCTGACTTCACCTTCTCCTTCTCCTTCTTCTGCTTCTTCTGATTCACCCTCCAGACTTCACCTTCTCCTTCTCCTTCTTCTGCTTCTTCTGATTCACCCTCCAGACTTCACCTTCTCCTTCTCCTTCTTCTGCTTCTTCTGATTCACCCTCCAGACCTCACCTTCTCCTTCTCCTTCTTCTACTTCTTCTGATTCACCCTCCAGACTTCATCTTCTCCTTCTCCTTCTTCTGCTTCTTCTGATTCACCCTCCAGACTTCACCTTCTCCTTCTCCTTCTTCTGCTTCTTCTGATTCACCCTCCAGACTTCACCTTCTCCTTCTCCTTCTTCTACTTCTTCTGATTCACCCTCCAGACTTCACCTTCTCCTTCTCCTTCTTCTACTTCTTCTGATTCACACTCCAGTCTTCACCTTCTCCTTCTCCTTCTTCTGTTTCTTCTGCTTCACCCTCCAGACTTCACCTTCTCCTTCTCTTTCTTCTGCTTCTTCTGATTCACCCTCCAGACTTCACCTTCTCCTTCTCCTTCTTCTGATTCTTCTGATTCACCCTCCAGACTTCACCTTCTCCTTCTCCTTCTTCTGCTTCTTATGATTCACCCTCCTGACTTCACCTTCTCCTTCTCCTTCTTCTACTTCTTCTGTTTCACCCTCCTGACTTCACCTTTTCCTTCTCCTTCTTCTACTTCTTCTGCTTCACCCTCCAGACTTCACCTTCTCCTTCTCCTTCTTCTACTTCTTCTGATTCACCCTTCAGACTTCACCTTCTCCTTCTCCTTTTTCTGCTTCTTCTGATTCACCCTCCAGACTTCACCTTCTCCTTCTCCTTATTCTGCTTCTTCTGATTCATCCTCCAGACTTTACCTTCTCCTTCTCCTTCTTCTGCTTCTTCTGATTCACCCTCCAGACTTCACCTTCTCCTTCTCCTTCTTCTGCTTCTTCTGATTCACCCTCCAGACTTCACCTTCTCCTTCTCCTTCTTCTACTTCTTCTGATTCACCCTCCAGACTACACCTTCTCCTTCTCCTTCTTCTACTTCTTCTGATTCACCCTCCAGACTTCACCTTCTCCTTCTCCTTCTTCTGCTTCTTCTGATTCACCGTCCAGACTTCACCTTCTCCTTCTCCTTCTTCTACTACTTCTGATTCACCCTCCAGAATTCACCTTCTCCTTCTCCTTCTTCTACTTCTTCTGATTCACCCTCCAGACTTCATCTTCTCCTTCTCCTTCTTCTGCTTCTTCTGATTCACCCTCCAGACTTCACCTTCTCCTTCTCCTTCTTCTGCTTCTTCTGATTCACCCTCCAGACTTCACCTTCTCCTTCTCCTTCTTCTACTTCTTCTGATTCACCCTCCAGACTTCACCTTCTCCTTCTCCTTCTTCTACTTCTTCTGATTCACCCTCCAGTCTTCACCTTCTCCTTCTCCTTCTTCTGTTTCTTCTGCTTCACCTCCAGACTTCACCTTCTCCTTCTCTTTCTTCTGCTTCTTCTGTTTCACCCTCCAGACTTCACCTTCTCCTTCTCCTCCTTCTGATTCTTCTGATTCACCCTCCAGACTTCACCTTCTCCTTCTCCTTCTTCTGCTTCTTCTGATTCACCCTCCTGACTTCACCTTCTCCTTCTCCTTCTTCTACTTCTTCTGTTTCACCCTCCTGACTTCACCTTCTCCTTCTCCTTCTTCTACTTCTTCTGCTTCACCCTCCAGACTTCACCTTCTCCTTCTCCTTCTTCTACTTCTTCTGCTTCACCCTCCAGACTTCATCTTCTCCTTCTCCTTCTTCTGCTTCTTCTGATTCACCCTCCAGACTTCACCTTCTCCTTCTCCTTATTCTGCTTCTTCTGATTCACCCTCCAGACTTCACCTTCTCCTTCTCCTTATTCTGCTTCTTCTGATTCACCCTCCAGACTTCACCTTCTCCTTCTCCTTCCTCTGCTTCTTCTGATTCACCCTCCAGACTTCACCTTCTCCTTCTCCTTCTTCTGATTCTTCTGATTCACCCTCCAGACTTCACCTTCTCCTTCTCCTTCTTCTCCTTCTTCTGATTCACCCTCCTGACTTCACCTTCTCCTTCTCCTTCTTCTACTTCTTCTGATTCACCCTCCTGACTTCACCTTCTCCTTCTTCTACTTCTTCTGCTTCACCCTCCAGACTTCACCTTCTCCTTCTCCTTCTTCTACTTCTTCTGATTCACCCTCCAGACTTCACCTTCTCCTTCTCCTTCTTCTGCTTCTTCTGATTCACCCTCCAGACTTCACCTTCTCCTTCTCCTTATTCTGCTTCTTCAAATTCACCCTCCAGACTTCACCTTCTCCTTCTCCTTCTTCTGATTCTTCTGATTCACACTCCAGACTTCACCTTCTCCTTCTCCTTCTTCTACTTCTTCTGAATCACCCTCCAGACTTCACCTTCTCCTTCTCTTTCTTCTGCTTCTTCTGATTCACCCTCCAGACTTCACCTTCTCCTTCTCCTTCTTCTGATTCTTCTGATTCACCCTCCAGACTTCACCTTCTTCTTCTCCTTCTTCTGCTTCTTCTGATTCACCCTCCTGACTTCACCTTCTCCTTCTCCTTCTTCTACTTCTTCTGATTCACCCTCCTGACTTCACCTTCTCCTTCTCCTTCTTCTACTTCTTCTGATTCACCCTCCAGACTTCACCTTCTCCTTCTCCTTCTTCTGCTTCTTCTGCTTCACCGTCCTGACTTCACCTTCTCCTTCTCCTTCTTCTACTTCTTCTGCTTCATCCCCCTGACATCACCTGCTCCTTCTCCTTCTTCTGCTTCTTCTGATTCTCCCTCCTAACTTCACCTTCTCCTTCTCCTTCTTCTGCTTCTTCTGATTCACCCTCCTGACTTCACCTTCTCCTTCTCCTTCTTCTGCTTCTTCTGATTCACCCTCCAGACTTCACCTTCTCCTTCTCCTTCTTCTGCTTCTTCTGATTCACCCTCCAGACTTCACCTTCTCCTTCTCCTTCTTCTGCTTCTTCTGATTCACCCTCCAGACTTCACCTTCTCCTTCTCCTTCTTCTGCTTCTTCTGATTCACCCTCCAGACCTCACCTTCTCCTTCTCCTTCTTCTACTTCTTCTGATTCACCCTCCAGACTTCATCTTCTCCTTCTCCTTCTTCTGCTTCTTCTGATTCACCCTCCAGACTTCACCTTCTCCTTCTCCTTCTTCTGCTTCTTCTGATTCACCCTCCAGACTTCACCTTCTCCTTCTCCTTCTTCTACTTCTTCTGATTCACCCTCCAGACTTCACCTTCTCCTTCTCCTTCTTCTACTTCTTCTGATTCACACTCCAGTCTTCACCTTCTCCTTCTCCTTCTTCTGTTTCTTCTGCTTCACCCTCCAGACTTCACCTTCTCCTTCTCTTTCTTCTGCTTCTTCTGATTCACCCTCCAGACTTCACCTTCTCCTTCTCCTTCTTCTGATTCTTCTGATTCACCCTCCAGACTTCACCTTCTCCTTCTCCTTCTTCTGCTTCTTATGATTCACCCTCCTGACTTCACCTTCTCCTTCTCCTTCTTCTACTTCTTCTGATTCACCCTCCTGACTTCACCTTTTCCTTCTCCTTCTTCTACTTCTTCTGCTTCACCCTCCAGACTTCACCTTCTCCTTCTCCTTCTTCTACTTCTTCTGATTCACCCTTCAGACTTCACCTTCTCCTTCTCCTTTTTCTGCTTCTTCTGATTCACCCTCCAGACTTCACCTTCTCCTTCTCCTTATTCTGCTTCTTCTGATTCATCCTCCAGACTTCACCTTCTCCTTCTCCTTCTTCTGCTTCTTCTGATTCACCCTCCAGACTTCACCTTCTCCTTCTCCTTCTTCTGCTTCTTCTGATTCACCCTCCAGACTTCACCTTCTCCTTCTCCTTCTTCTACTTCTTCTGATTCACCCTCCAGACTACACCTTCTCCTTCTCCTTCTTCTACTTCTTCTGATTCACCCTCCAGACTTCACCTTCTCCTTCTCCTTCTTCTGCTTCTTCTGATTCACCGTCCAGACTTCACCTTCTCCTTCTCCTTCTTCTACTACTTCTGATTCACCCTCCAGAATTCACCTTCTCCTTCTCCTTCTTCTACTTCTTCTGATTCACCCTCCAGACTTCATCTTCTCCTTCTCCTTCTTCTGCTTCTTCTGATTCACCCTCCAGACTTCACCTTCTCCTTCTCCTTCTTCTGCTTCTTCTGATTCACCCTCCAGACTTCACCTTCTCCTTCTCCTTCTTCTACTTCTTCTGATTCACCCTCCAGACTTCACCTTCTCCTTCTCCTTCTTCTACTTCTTCTGATTCACCCTCCAGTCTTCACCTTCTCCTTCTCCTTCTTCTGTTTCTTCTGCTTCACCTCCAGACTTCACCTTCTCCTTCTCTTTCTTCTGCTTCTTCTGTTTCACCCTCCAGACTTCACCTTCTCCTTCTCCTCCTTCTGATTCTTCTGATTCACCCTCCAGACTTCACCTTCTCCTTCTCCTTCTTCTGCTTCTTCTGATTCACCCTCCTGACTTCACCTTCTCCTTCTCCTTCTTCTACTTCTTCTGATTCACCCTCCTGACTTCACCTTCTCCTTCTCCTTCTTCTACTTCTTCTGCTTCACCCTCCAGACTTCACCTTCTCCTTCTCCTTCTTCTACTTCTTCTGCTTCACCCTCCAGACTTCATCTTCTCCTTCTCCTTCTTCTGCTTCTTCTGATTCACCCTCCAGACTTCACCTTCTCCTTCTCCTTATTCTGCTTCTTCTGATTCACCCTCCAGACTTCACCTTCTCCTTCTCCTTATTCTGCTTCTTCTGATTCACCCTCCAGACTTCACCTTCTCCTTCTCCTTCCTCTGCTTCTTCTGATTCACCCTCCAGACTTCACCTTCTCCTTCTCCTTCTTCTGATTCTTCTGATTCACCCTCCAGACTTCACCTTCTCCTTCTCCTTCTTCTCCTTCTTCTGATTCACCCTCCTGACTTCACCTTCTCCTTCTCCTTCTTCTACTTCTTCTGATTCACCCTCCTGACTTCACCTTCTCCTTCTTCTACTTCTTCTGCTTCACCCTCCAGACTTCACCTTCTCCTTCTCCTTCTTCTACTTCTTCTGATTCACCCTCCAGACTTCACCTTCTCCTTCTCCTTCTTCTGCTTCTTCTGATTCACCCTCCAGACTTCACCTTCTCCTTCTCCTTATTCTGCTTCTTCAAATTCACCCTCCAGACTTCACCTTCTCCTTCTCCTTCTTCTGCTTCTTCTGATTCACACTCCAGACTTCACCTTCTCCTTCTCCTTCTTCTACTTCTTCTGAATCACCCTCCAGACTTCACCTTCTCCTTCTCTTTCTTCTGCTTCTTCTGATTCACCCTCCAGACTTCACCTTCTCCTTCTCCTTCTTCTGATTCTTCTGATTCACCCTCCAGACTTCACCTTCTTCTTCTCCTTCTTCTGCTTCTTCTGATTCACCCTCCTGACTTCACCTTCTCCTTCTCCTTCTTCTACTTCTTCTGATTCACCCTCCAGACTACACCTTCTCCTTCTCCTTCTTCTACTTCTTCTGATTCACCCTCCAGACTTCACCTTCTCCTTCTCCTTCTTCTGTTTCTTCTGATTCACCCTCCAGACTTCACCTTCTCCTTCTCCTTCTTCTACTACTTCTGATTCACCCTCCAGACTTCACCTTCTCCTTCTCCTTCTTCTACTTCTTCTGATTCACCCTCCAGACTTCATCTTCTCCTTCTCCTTCTTCTGCTTCTTCTGATTCACCCTCCAGACTTCACCTTCTCCTTCTCCTTCTTCTGCTTCTTCTGATTCACCCTCCAGACTTCACCTTCTCCTTCTCCTTCTTCTACTTCTTCTGATTCACCCTCCAGACTTCACCTTCTCCTTCTCCTTCTTCTACTTCTTCTGATTCACCCTCCAGTCTTCACCTTCTCCTTCTCCTTCTTCTGTTTCTTCTGCTTCACCCTCCAGACTTCACCTTCTCCTTCTCTTTCTTCTGCTTCTTCTGATTCACCCTCCAGACTTCACCTTCTCCTTCTCCTTCTTCTGATTCTTCTGATTCACCCTCCAGACTTCACCTACTCCTTCTCCTTCTTCTGCTTCTTCTGATTCACCCTCCTGACTTCACCTTCTCCTTCTCCTTCTTCTACTTCTTCTGATTCACCCTCCTGACTTCAGCTTCTCCTTCTCCTTCTTCTACTTCTTCTGCTTCACCCTCCAGACTTCACCTTCTCCTTCTCCTTCTTCTACTTCTTCTGATTCACCCTCCAGACTTCACCTTCTCCTTCTCCTTATTCTGCTTCTTCTGATTCACCCTCCAGACTTCACCTTCTCCTTCTCCTTATTCTGCTTCTTCTGATTCACCCTCCAGACTTCACCTTCTCCTTCTCCTTCCTTTGCTTCTTCTGATTCACCCTCCAGACTTCACCTTCTCCTTCTCCTTCTTCTGATTCTTCTGATTCACCCTCCAGACTTCACCTTCTCCTTCTCCATCTTCTGCTTCTTCTGATTCACCCTCCTGACTTCACCTTCTCCTTCTCCTTCTTCTACTTCTTCTGATTCACCCTCCTGACTTCACCTTCTCCTTCTCCATCTTCTACTTCTTCTGCTTCACCCTCCAGACTTCAACTTCTCCTTCTCCTTCTTCTACTTCTTCTGATTCACCCTCCAGACTTCACCTTCTCCTTCTCCTTCTTCTGCTTCTTCTGATTCACCCTCCAGACTTCACCTTCTCCTTCTCCTTCTTCTGCTTCTTTTGATTCACCCTCCAGACTTCACCTTCTCCTTCTCCTTCTTCTACTTCTTCTGATTCACCCTCCAGACTTCACCTTCTCCTTCTCCTTCTTCTGCTTCTTCTGATTCACCCTCCAGACTTCACCTTCTCCATCTCCTTCGTCTACTTCTTCTGATTCACCCTCCAGACTACACCTTCTCCTTCTTCTACTTCTTCTGATTCACCCTCCAGACTTCACCTTCTCCTCCTCCTTCTTCTGTTTCTTCTGATTCACCCTCCAGACTTCATCTTCTCCTTCTCCTTCTTCTACTTCTTCTGATTCACCCTCCAGACTTCACCTTCTCCTTCTCCATCTTCTGCTTCTTCTGATTCACCCTCCTGACTTCACCTTCTCCTTCTCCTTCTTCTACTTCTTCTGCTTCACCCTCCAGACTTCACCTTCTCCTTCTCCTTCTTCTACTTCTTCTGATTCACCCTCCAGACTTCACCTTCTCCTTCTCCTTCTTCTGCTTCTTCTGATTCACCCTCCAGACTTCACCTTCTCCTTCTCCTTATTCTGCTTCTTCTGATTCACCCTCCAGACTTCAACTTCTCCTTCTCCTTATTCTGCTTCTTCTGATTCACCCTCCAGACTTCACCTTCTCCTTCTCCTTATTCTGCTTCTTCTGATTCACCCTCCAGACTTCACCTTCTCCTTCTCCTTCCTTTGCTTCTTCTGATTCACCCTCCAGACTTCACCTTCTCCTTCTCCTTCTTCTGATTCTTCAGCTTCACTCTCCTGACTTCACCTTCTCCTTCTCCTTCTTCTACTTCTTCTGATTCACCCTCCAGACTTCACCTACTCCTTCTCCTTCTTCTGCTTCTTCTGATTCACCCTCCTGACTTCACCTTCTCCTTCTCCTTCTTCTGCTTCTTCTGATTCACCCTCCAGACTTAACCTTCTCCTTCTCCTTCTTCTGCTTCTTCTGATTCACCCTCCAGACTTCACCTTCTCCTTCTCCTTCTTCTGCTTCTTCTGATTCACCCTCCAGACCTCACCTTCTCCTTCTCCTTCTTCTACTTCTTCTGATTCACCCTCCAGACTTCATCTTCTCCTTCTCCTTCTTCTGCTTCTTCTGATTCACCCTCCAGACTTCACCTTCTCCTTCTCCTTCTTCTGCTTCTTCTGATTCACCCTCCAGACTTCACCTTCTCCTTCTCCTTCTTCTACTTCTTCTGATTCACCCTCCAGACTTCACCTTCTCCTTCTCCTTCATCTACTTCTTCTGATTCACCCTCCAGTCTTCACCTTCTCCTTCTCCTTCTTCTGTTTCTTCTGCTTCACCCTCCAGACTTCACCTTCTCCTTCTCTTTCTTCTGCTTCTTCTGCTTCACCCTCCAGACTTCACCTTCTCCTTCTCCTTCTTCTGATTCTTCTGATTCACCCTCCAGACTTCACCTTCTCTATCTCCTTCTTCTGCTTCTTCTGATTCACCCTCCTGACTTCACCTTCTCCTTCTCCTTCTTCTACTTCTTCTGATTCACCCTCCTGACTTCACCTTCACCTTCTCCTTCTTCTACTTCTTCTGCTTCACCCTCCAGACTTCACCTTCTCCTTCTCCTTCTTCTACTTCTTCTGATTCACCCTCCAGACTTCACCTTCTCCTTCTCCTTCTTCTGCTTCTTCTGATTCACCCTCCATACTTCACCTTCTCCTTCTCCTTATTCTGCTTCTTCTGATTCACCCTCCAGACTTCACCTTCTCCTTCTCCTTCTTCTGCTTCTTCTGATTCACCCTCCAGACTTCACCTTCTCCTTCTCCTTCTTCTGCTTCTTCTGATTCACCCTCCAGACTTCGCCTTCTCCTTCTCCTTCTTCTGCTTCTTCTGATTCACCCTCCAGACTTCTCCTTCTCCTTCTCCTTCTTCTACTTCTTCTGATTCACCCTCCAGACTTCACCTTCTCCTTCTCCTTCTTCTGCTTCTTCTGATTCACCCTCCTGACTTCACCTTCTCCTTCTCCTTCTTCTACATCTTCTGATTCACCCTCCTGACTTCACCTTCTCCTTCTCCTTCTTCTACTTCTTCTGCTTCAACCTCCAGACTTCACCTTCTCCTTCTCCTTCTTCTACTTCTTCTGATTCACCCTCCAGACTTCACCTTCTCCTTCTCCTTCTTCTACTTCTTCTGATTCACCCTCCAGACTTCACCTTCTCCTTCTCCTTCTTCTACTTCTTCTGATTCACCCTCCAGACTTCACCTTCTCCTTCTCCTTCTTCTGCTTCTTCTGATTCACCCTCCAGACTTCACCTTCTCCTTCTCCTTATTCTGCTTCTTCTGAATCACCCTCCAGACTTCACCTTCTCCTTCTCCTTCTTCTGCTTCTTCTGATTCACCCTCCAGACTTCACCTTCTCCTTCTCCTTCTTCTGCTTCTTCTGATTCACCCTCCAGACTTCACCTTCACCTTCTCCTTCTTCTACTTCTTCTGATTCACCCTCCAGACTTCACCTTCTCCATCTCCTTCTTCTGCTTCTTCTGATTCACCCTCCAGACTTCACCTTCTCCTTCTCCTTCGTCTACCTCTTCTGATTCACCCTCCAGACTTCACCTTCTCCTTCTCCTTCTTCTGCTTCTTCTGATTCACCCTCCAGACTTCACCTTCTCCTTCTCCTTCTTCTACTTCTTCTGATTCACCCTCCAGACTTCACCTTCTCCTTCTCCTTCTTCTGATTCTTCTGATTCACCCTCCAGACTTCACCTTCTCCTTCTCCTTCTTCTGCTTCTTCTGATTCACCCTCCTGACTTCACCTTCTCCTTCTTCTACATCTTCTGATTCACCCTCCTGACATCACCTTCTCCTTCTCCTTCTTCTACTTCTTCTGCTTCCCCCTCCAGACTTCACCTTCTCCTTCTCCTTCTTCTACTTCTTCTGATTCACCCTCCAGACTTCACCTTCTCCTTCTCCTTCTTCTACTTCTTCTGATTCACCCTCCAGACTTCACCTTCTCCTTCTCCTTCTTCTACTTCTTCTGATTCACCCTCCAGACTTCACCTTCTCCTTCTCCTTCTTCTGCTTCTTCAGATTCACCCTCCAGACATCACCTTCTCCTTCTCCTTATTCTGCTTCTTCTGAATCACCCTCCAGACTTCACCTTCTCCTTCTCCTTCTTCTGCTTCTTCTGATTCACCCTCCAGACTTCACCTTCTCCTTCTCCTTCTTCTGCTTCTTCTGATTCACCCTCCAGACTTCACCTTCTCCTTCTCCTTCTTCTACTTCTTCTGATTCACCCTCCAGACTTCACCTTCTCCATCTCCTTCTTCTGCTTCTTCTGATTCACCCTCCAGACTTCACCTTCTCCTTCTCCTTCGTCTACTTCTTCTGATTCACCCTCCAGACTACACCTTCTCCTTCTCCTTCTTCTACTTCTTCTGATTCACCCTCCAGACTTCACCTTCTCCTTCTCCTTCTTCTGTTTCTTCTGATTCACCCTCCAGACTTCACCTTCTCCTTCTCCTTCTTCTACTACTTCTGATTCACCCTCCAGACTTCACCTTCTCCTTCTCCTTCTTCTACTTCTTCTGATTCACCCTCCAGACTTCATCTTCTCCTTCTCCTTCTTCTGCTTCTTCTGATTCACCCTCCAGACTTCACCTTCTCCTTCTCCTTCTTCTGCTTCTTCTGATTCACCCTCCAGACTTCACCTTCTCCTTCTCCTTCTTCTACTTCTTCTGATTCACCCTCCAGACTTCACCTTCTCCTTCTCCTTCTTCTACTTCTTCTGATTCACCCTCCAGTCTTCACCTTCTCCTTCTCCTTCTTCTGTTTCTTCTGCTTCACCCTCCAGACTTCACCTTCTCCTTCTCTTTCTTCTGCTTCTTCTGATTCACCCTCCAGACTTCACCTTCTCCTTCTCCTTCTTCTGATTCTTCTGATTCACCCTCCAGACTTCACCTTCTCCTTCTCCTTCTTCTGCTTCTTCTGATTCACCCTCCTGACTTCACCTTCTCCTTCTCCTTCTTCTACTTCTTCTGATTCACCCTCCTGACTTCAGCTTCTCCTTCTCCTTCTTCTACTTCTTCTGCTTCACCCTCCAGACTTCTCCTTCTCCTTCTCCTTCTTCTACTTCTTCTGATTCACCCTCCAGACTTCACCTTCTCCTTCTCCTTATTCTGCTTCTTCTGATTCACCCTCCAGACTTCACCTTCTCCTTCTCCTTATTCTGCTTCTTCTGATTCACCCTCCAGACTTCACCTTCTCCTTCTCCTTCCTTTGCTTCTTCTGATTCACCCTCCAGACTTCACCTTCTCCTTCTCCTTCTTCTGATTCTTCTGATTCACCCTCCAGACTTCACCTTCTCCTTCCCCATCTTCTGCTTCTTCTGATTCACCCTCCTGACTTCACCTTCTCCTTCTCCTTCTTCTACTTCTTCTGATTCACCCTCCTGACTTCACCTTCTCCTTCTCCATCTTCTACTTCTTCTGCTTCACCCTCCAGACTTCAACTTCTGCTTCTCCTTCTTCTACTTCTTCTGATTCACCCTCCAGACTTCACCTTCTCCTTCTCCTTCTTCTGCTTCTTCTGATTCACCCTCCAGACTTCACCTTCTCCTTCTCCTTCTTCTGCTTCTTCTGATTCACCCTCCAGACTTCACCTTCTCCTTCTCCTTCTTCTACTTCTTCTGATTCACCCTCCAGACTTAAACTTCTCCTTCTCCTTCTTCTGCTTCTTCTGATTCACCCTCCAGACTTCACCTTCTCCTTCTCCTTCGTCTACTTCTTCTGATTCACCCTCCAGACTACACCTTCTCCTTCTCCTTCTTCTACTTCTTCTGATTCACCCTCCAGACTTCACCTTCTCCTCCTCCTTCTTCTGTTTCTTCTGATTCACCCTCCAGACTTCATCTTCTCCTTCTCCTTCTTCTACTTCTTCTGATTCACCCTCCAGACTTCACCTTCTCCTTCTCCTTCTTCTACTTCTTCTGATTCACCCTCCAGACTTCATCTTCTCCTTCTCCTTCTTCTGCTTCTTCTGATTCACCCTCCAGACTTCTCCTTCTCCTTCTCCTTCTTCTGCTTCTTCTGATTCACCCTCCAGACTTCAACTTCTCTTTCTCCTTCTTCTACTTCTTCTGATTCACCCTCCAGACTTCACCTTCTCCTTCTCCTTCTTCTACTTCTTCCGATTCACCCTCCAGACTTCATCTTCTCCTGCTCCTTCTTCTGCTTCTTCTGATTCACCCTCCAGACTTCACCTTCTCCTTCTCCTTCTTCTGCTTCTTCTGATTCACCCTCCAGACTTCATCTTCTCCTTCTCCTTCTTCTACTTCTTCTGATTCACCCTCCAGACTTCACCTTCTCCTTCTTCTACTTCTTCTGATTCACCCTCCAGTCTTCACCTTCTCCTTCTCCTTCTTCTGTTTCTTCTGCTTCACCCTCCAGACTTCACCTTCTCCTTCTCTTTCTTCTGCTTCTTCTGATTTTCCCTCCAGACTTCACCTTCTCCTTCTCCTTCTTCTGATTCTTCTGATTCACCCTCCAGACTTCACCTTCTCCTTCTCCTTCTTCTGCTTCTTCTGATTCACCCTCCTGACTTCACCTTCTCCTTCTCCTTCTTCTACTTCTTCTGATTCACCCTCCTGACTTCACCTTCTCCTTCTCCTTCTTCTACTTCTTCTGCTTCAACCTCCAGACTTCACCTTCTCCTTCTCCTTCTTCTGCTTCTTCTGATTCACCCTCCAGACTTCACCTTCTCCTTTCTCATTCTTCTGCTTCTTCTGATTCACCCTCCAGACTTCACCATCTCCTTCTCCTTATTCTGCTTCTTCTGATTCACACTCCAGACTTCACCTTCTCCTTCTCCTTATTCTGCTTCTTCTGATTCACCCTCCAGACTTCATCTTCTCCTTCTCCTTCTTCTGCTTCTTCTGATTCACCCTCCAGACTTCACCTTCTCCTTCTCCTTCTTCTGCTTCTTCTGATTCACTCTCCAGACTTCACCTTCTCCTTCTCCTTCTTCTACTTCTTCTGATTCACCCTCCAGACTTCACCTTCCCCTTCTCCTTCTTCTACTTCTTCTGATTCACCCTCCAGTCTTCACCTTCTCCTTCTCCTTCTTCTGTTTCTTCTGCTTCACCCTCCAGACTTCACCTTCTCCTTCTCTTTCTTCTGCTTCTTCTGATTCACCCTCCAGACTTCACCTTCTCCTTCTCCTTCTTCTGATTCTTCTGATTCACCCTCCAGACTTCACCTTCTCCTTCTCCTTCTTCTACTTCTTCTGATTCACCCTCCTGACTTCAGCTTCTCCTTCTCCTTCTTCTACTTCTTCTGCTTCACCCTCCAGACTTCACCTTCTCCTTCTCCTTCTTCTACTTCTTCTGATTCACCCTCCAGACTTCACCTTCTCCTTCTCCTTATTCTGCTTCTTCTGATTCACCCTCCAGACTTCACCTTCTCCTTCTCCTTATTCTGCTTCTTCTGATTCACCCTCCAGACTTCACCTTCTCCTTCTCCTTCTTCTGATTCTTCTGATTCACCCTCCAGACTTCACCTTCTCCTTCTCCATCTTCTGCTTCTTCTGATTCACCCTCCTGACTTCACCTTCTCCTTCTCCTTCTTCTACTTCTTCTGATTCACCCTCCTGACTTCACCTTCTCCTTCTCCATCTTCTACTTCTTCTGCTTCACCCTCCAGACTTCAACTTCTCCTTCTCCTTCTTCTACTTCTTCTGATTCACCCTCCAGACTTCACCTTCTCCTTCTCCTTCTTCTGCTTCTTCTGATTCACCCTCCAGACTTCACCTTCTCCTTCTCCTTCTTCTGCTTCTTCTGATTCACCCTCCAGACTTCACCTTCTCCTTCTCCTTCTTCTACTTCTTCTGATTCACCCTCCAGACTTCACCTTCTCCTTCTCCATCTTCTGCTTCTTCTGATTCACCCTCCAGACTTCACCTTCTCCTTCTCCTTCGTCTACTTCTTCTGATTCACCCTCCAGACTACACCTTCTCCTTCTTCTTCTTCTACTTCTTCTGATTCACCCTCCAGACTTCACCTTCTCCTCCTCCTTCTTCTGTTTCTTCTGATTCACCCTCCAGACTTCATCTTCTCCTTCTCCTTCTTCTACTTCTTCTGATTCACCCTCCAGACTTCACCTTCTCCTTCTCCTTCTTCTACTTCTTCTGATTCACCCTCCAGACTTCATCTTCTCCTTCTCCTTCTTCTGCTTCTTCTGATTCACCCTCCAGACTTCACCTTCTCCTTCTCCTTCTTCTGCTTCTTCTGATTCACCCTCCAGACTTCAACTTCTCCTTCTCCTTCTTCTACTTCTTCTGATTCACCCTCCAGACTTCACCTTCTCCTTCTCCTTCTTCTACTTCTTCCGATTCACCCTCCAGACTTCATCTTCTCCTTCTCCTTCTTCTGCTTCTTCTGATTCACCCTCCAGACTTCACCTTCTCCTTCTCCTTCTTCTGCTTCTTCTGATTCACCCTCCAGACTTCACCTTCTCCTTCTCCTTCTTCTACTTCTTCTGATTCACCCTCCAGACTTCACCTTCTCCTTCTCCTTCTTCTACTTCTTCTGATTCACCCTCCAGTCTTTACCTTCTCCTTCTCCTTCTTCTGTTTCTTCTGCTTCACCCTCCAGACTTCACCTTCTCCTTCTCTTTCTTCTGCTTCTTCTGATTCACCCTCCAGACTTCACCTTCTCCTTCTCCTTCTTCTGATTCTTCTGATTCACCCTCCAGACTTCACCTTCTCCTTCTCCTTCTTCTGCTTCTTCTGATTCACCCTCCTGACTTAACCTTCTCCTTCTCCTTCTTCTACTTCTTCTGATTCACCCTCCTGACTTCACCTTCTCCTTCTCCTTCTTCTACTTCTTCTGCTTCACCCTCCAGACTTCACCTTCTCCTTCTCCTTCTTCTGCTTCTTCTGATTCACCCTCCAGACTTCACCTTCTCCTTCTCCTTCTTCTGCTTCTTCTGATTCACCCTCCAGACTTCACCTTCTCCTTCTCCTTATTCTGCTTCTTCTGATTCACACTCCAGACTTCACCTTCTCCTTCTCCTTATTCTGCTTCTTCTGATTCACCCTCCAGACTTCACCTTCTCCTTCTCCTTCCTCTGCTTCTTCTGATTCACCCTCCAGACTTCACCTTCTCCTTCTCCTTCTTCTGATTCTTCTGATTCACCCTCCAGACTTCACCTTCTCCTTCTCCATCTTCTGCTTCTTCTGATTCACCCTCCTGACTTCACCTTCTCCTTCTCCTTCTTCTACTTCTTCTGATTCACCCTCCTGACTTCACCTTCTCCTTCTCCATCTTCTACTTCTTCTGCTTCACCCTCCAGACTTCAACTTCTCCTTCTCCTTCTTCTACTTCTTCTGATTCACCCTCCAGACTTCACCTTCTCCTTCTCCTTCTTCTGCTTCTTCTGATTCACCCTCCAGACTTCACCTTCTCCTTCTCCTTCTTCTGCTTCTTCTGATTCACCCTCCAGACTTCACCTTCTCCTTCTCCTTCTTCTACTTCATCTGATTCACCCTCCAGACTTCACCTTCTCCTTCTCCTTCTTCTGCTTCTTCTGATTCACCCTCCAGACTTCACCTTCTCCTTCTCCTTCGTCTACTTCTTCTGATTCACCCTCCAGACTACACCTTCTCCTTCTCCTTCTTCTACTTCTTCTGATTCACCTTCCAGACTTCACCTTCTCCTTCTCCTTCTTCTGTTTCTTCTGATTCACCCTCCAGACTTCATCTTCTCCTTCTCCTTCTTCTACTTCTTCTGATTCACCCTCCAGACTTCACCTTCTCCTTCTCCTTCTTCTACTTCTTCTGATTCACCCTCCAGACTTCATCTTCTCCTTCTCCTTCTTCTGCTTCTTCTGATTCACCCTCCAGACTTCACCTTCTCCTTCTCCTTCTTCTGCTTCTTCTGATTCACCCTCCAGACTTCAACTTCTCCTTCTCCTTCTTCTACTTCTTCTGATTCACCCTCCAGACTTCACCTTCTCCTTCTCCTTCTTCTACTTCTTCTGATTCACCCTCCAGTCTTCACCTTCTCCTTCTCCTTCTTCTGTTTCTTCTGGTTCACCCTCCAGACTTCACCTTCTCCTTCTCTTTCTTCTGCTTCTTCTGATTCACCCTCCAGACTTCACCTTCTCCTTCTCCTTCTTCTGATTCTTCTGATTCACCCTCCAGACTTCACCTTCTCCTTCTCCTTCTTCTGCTTCTTCTGATTCACCCTCCTGACTTCACCTTCTCCTTCTCCTTCTTCTACTTCTTCTGATTCACCCTCCTGACTTCACCTTCTCCTTCAACTTCTTCTACTTCTTCTGCTTCACCCTCCAGACTTCACCTTCTCCTTCTCCTTCTTCTACTTCTTCTGATTCAACCTCCAGACTTCACCTTCTCCTTCTCCTTCTTCTGCTTCTTCTGATTCACCCTCCAGACTTCACCTTCTCATTCTCCTTCTTCTGCTTCTTCTGCTGCGCCCTCCAGACTTCACCTTCTCCTTCTCCTTCTTCTGCTTCTTCTGCTTCACACTCCAGACTTCACCTTCTCCTTCTCCTTCTTCTGCTTCTTCTGATTCACCCTCCTGACTTCACCTTCTCCTTCTCCTTCTTCTACTTCTTCTGCTTCAACCTCCAGACTTCACCTTCTCCTTCTCCTTCTTCTGCTTCTTCTGATTCACCCTCCAGACTTCACCTTCTCCTTCTCCTTCTTCTGCTTCTTCTGATTCACCCTCCAGACTTCACCATCTCCTTCTCCTTATTCTGCTTCTTCTGATTCACACTCCAGACTTCACCTTCTCCTTCTCCTTATTCTGCTTCTTCTGATTCACCCTCCAGACTTCATCTTCTCCTTCTCCTTCTTCTGCTTCTTCTGATTCACCCTCCAGACTTCACCTTCTCCTTCTCCTTCTTCTGCTTCTTCTGATTCACTCTCCAGACTTCACCTTCTCCTTCTCCTTCTTCTACTTCTTCTGATTCACCCTCCAGACTTCACCTTCTCCTTTTCCTTCTTCTACTTCTTCTGATTCACCCTCCAGTCTTCACCTTCTCCTTCTCCTTCTTCTGTTTCTTCTGCTTCACCCTCCAGACTTCACCTTCTCCTTCTCTTTCTTCTGCTTCTTCTGATTCACCCTCCAGACTTCACCTTCTCCTTCTCCTTCTTCTGATTCTTCTGATTCACCCTCCAGACTTCACCTTCTCCTTCTCCTTCTTCTACTTCTTCTGATTCACCCTCCTGACTTCAGCTTCTCCTTCTCCTTCTTCTACTTCTTCTGCTTCACCCTCCAGACTTCACCTTCTCCTTCTCCTTCTTCTACTTCTTCTGATTCACCCTCCAGACTTCACCTTCTCCTTCTCCTTATTCTGCTTCTTCTGATTCACCCTCCAGACTTCACCTTCTCCTTCTCCTTATTCTGCTTCTTCTGATTCACCCTCCAGACTTCACCTTCTCCTTCTCCTTCTTCTGATTCTTCTGATTCACCCTCCAGACTTCACCTTCTCCTTCTCCATCTTCTGCTTCTTCTGATTCACCCTCCTGACTTCACCTTCTCCTTCTCCTTCTTCTACTTCTTCTGATTCACCCTCCTGACTTCACCTTCTCCTTCTCCATCTTCTACTTCTTCTGCTTCACCCTCCAGACTTCAACTTCTCCTTCTCCTTCTTCTACTTCTTCTGATTCACCCTCCAGACTTCACCTTCTCCTTCTCCTTCTTCTGCTTCTTCTGATTCACCCTCCAGACTTCACCTTCTCCTTCTCCTTCTTCTGCTTCTTCTGATTCACCCTCCAGACTTCACCTTCTCCTTCTCCTTCTTCTACTTCTTCTGATTCACCCTCCAGACTTCACCTTCTCCTTCTCCATCTTCTGCTTCTTCTGATTCACCCTCCAGACTTCACCTTCTCCTTCTCCTTCGTCTACTTCTTCTGATTCACCCTCCAGACTACACCTTCTCCTTCTTCTTCTTCTACTTCTTCTGATTCACCCTCCAGACTTCACCTTCTCCTCCTCCTTCTTCTGTTTCTTCTGATTCACCCTCCAGACTTCATCTTCTCCTTCTCCTTCTTCTACTTCTTCTGATTCACCCTCCAGACTTCACCTTCTCCTTCTCCTTCTTCTACTTCTTCTGATTCACCCTCCAGACTTCATCTTCTCCTTCTCCTTCTTCTGCTTCTTCTGATTCACCCTCCAGACTTCACCTTCTCCTTCTCCTTCTTCTGCTTCTTCTGATTCACCCTCCAGACTTCAACTTCTCCTTCTCCTTCTTCTACTTCTTCTGATTCACCCTCCAGACTTCACCTTCTCCTTCTCCTTCTTCTACTTCTTCCGATTCACCCTCCAGACTTCATCTTCTCCTTCTCCTTCTTCTGCTTCTTCTGATTCACCCTCCAGACTTCACCTTCTCCTTCTCCTTCTTCTGCTTCTTCTGATTCACCCTCCAGACTTCACCTTCTCCTTCTCCTTCTTCTACTTCTTCTGATTCACCCTCCAGACTTCACCTTCTCCTTCTCCTTCTTCTACTTCTTCTGATTCACCCTCCAGTCTTTACCTTCTCCTTCTCCTTCTTCTGTTTCTTCTGCTTCACCCTCCAGACTTCACCTTCTCCTTCTCTTTCTTCTGCTTCTTCTGATTCACCCTCCAGACTTCACCTTCTCCTTCTCCTTCTTCTGATTCTTCTGATTCACCCTCCAGACTTCACCTTCTCCTTCTCCTTCTTCTGCTTCTTCTGATTCACCCTCCTGACTTAACCTTCTCCTTCTCCTTCTTCTATTCTTCTGATTCACCCTCCTGACTTCACCTTCTCCTTCTCCTTCTTCTACTTCTTCTGCTTCACCCTCCAGACTTCACCTTCTCCTTCTCCTTCTTCTGCTTCTTCTGATTCACCCTCCAGACTTCACCTTCTCCTTCTCCTTCTTCTGCTTCTTCTGATTCACCCTCCAGACTTCACCTTCTCCTTCTCCTTATTCTGCTTCTTCTGATTCACACTCCAGACTTCACCTTCTCCTTCTCCTTATTCTGCTTCTTCTGATTCACCCTCCAGACTTCACCTTCTCCTTCTCCTTCCTCTGCTTCTTCTGATTCACCCTCCAGACTTCACCTTCTCCTTCTCCTTCTTCTGATTCTTCTGATTCACCCTCCAGACTTCACCTTCTCCTTCTCCATCTTCTGCTTCTTCTGATTCACCCTCCTGACTTCACCTTCTCCTTCTCCTTCTTCTACTTCTTCTGATTCACCCTCCTGACTTCACCTTCTCCTTCTCCATCTTCTACTTCTTCTGCTTCACCCTCCAGACTTCAACTTCTCCTTCTCCTTCTTCTACTTCTTCTGATTCACCCTCCAGACTTCACCTTCTCCTTCTCCTTCTTCTGCTTCTTCTGATTCACCCTCCAGACTTCACCTTCTCCTTCTCCTTCTTCTGCTTCTTCTGATTCACCCTCCAGACTTCACCTTCTCCTTCTCCTTCTTCTACTTCATCTGATTCACCCTCCAGACTTCACCTTCTCCTTCTCCTTCTTCTGCTTCTTCTGATTCACCCTCCAGACTTCACCTTCTCCTTCTCCTTCGTCTACTTCTTCTGATTCACCCTCCAGACTACACCTTCTCCTTCTCCTTCTTCTACTTCTTCTGATTCACCTTCCAGACTTCACCTTCTCCTTCTCCTTCTTCTGTTTCTTCTGATTCACCCTCCAGACTTCATCTTCTCCTTCTCCTTCTTCTACTTCTTCTGATTCACCCTCCAGACTTCACCTTCTCCTTCTCCTTCTTCTACTTCTTCTGATTCACCCTCCAGACTTCATCTTCTCCTTCTCCTTCTTCTGCTTCTTCTGATTCACCCTCCAGACTTCACCTTCTCCTTCTCCTTCTTCTGCTTCTTCTGATTCACCCTCCAGACTTCAACTTCTCCTTCTCCTTCTTCTACTTCTTCTGATTCACCCTCCAGACTTCACCTTCTCCTTCTCCTTCTTCTACTTCTTCTGATTCACCCTCCAGTCTTCACCTTCTCCTTCTCCTTCTTCTGTTTCTTCTGGTTCACCCTCCAGACTTCACCTTCTCCTTCTCTTTCTTCTGCTTCTTCTGATTCACCCTCCAGACTTCACCTTCTCCTTCTCCTTCTTCTGATTCTTCTGATTCACCCTCCAGACTTCACCTTCTCCTTCTCCTTCTTCTGCTTCTTCTGATTCACCCTCCTGACTTCACCTTCTCCTTCTCCTTCTTCTACTTCTTCTGATTCACCCTCCTGACTTCACCTTCTCCTTCAACTTCTTCTACTTCTTCTGCTTCACCCTCCAGACTTCACCTTCTCCTTCTCCTTCTTCTACTTCTTCTGATTCAACCTCCAGACTTCACCTTCTCCTTCTCCTTCTTCTGCTTCTTCTGATTCACCCTCCAGACTTCACCTTCTCATTCTCCTTCTTCTGCTTCTTCTGCTGCGCCCTCCAGACTTCACCTTCTCCTTCTCCTTCTTCTGCTTCTTCTGCTTCACACTCCAGACTTCACCTTCTCCTTCTCCTTCTTCTGCTTCTTCTGCTGCGCCCTCCAGGCTTCACCTTCTCCTTCTCCTTCTTCTGCTTCTTCTGCTTCACCGTCCTGACTTCACCTTCTCCTTCTCCTTCTTCTACTTCTTCTGCTACACCCCCCTGACTTCACCTGCTCCTTCTCCTTCTTCTGCTTCTTCTGATTCACCCTCCTAACTTCACCTTCTCCTTCTCCTTCTTCTGCTTCTTCTGATTCACCCTCCTGACTTCACCTTCTCCTTCTCCTTCTTCTGCTTCTTCTGATTCACCCTCCAGACTTCACCTTCTCCTTCTCCTTCTTCTGCTTCTTCTGATTCACCCTCCAGACTTCACCTTCTCCTTCTCCTTCTTCTGCTTCTTCTGATTCACCCTCCAGAGCTCACCTTCTCCTTCTCCTTCTTCTACTTCTTCTGATTCACCCTCCAGACTTCATCTTCTCCTTCTCCTTCTTCTGCTTCTTCTGATTCACCCTCCAGTCTTCACCTACTCCTTCTCCTTCTTCTGCTTCTTCTGATTCACCCTCCAGACTTCACCTTCTCCTTCTCCTTCTTCTACTTCTTCTGATTCACCCTCCAGACTTCACCTTCTCCTTCTCCTTCTTCCACTTCTTCTGATTCACCCTCCAGTCTTCACCTTCTCCTTCTCCTTCTTCTGTTTCTTCTGCTTCACCCTCCAGACTTCACCTTCTCCTTCTCTTTCTTCTGCTTCTTCTGCTTCACCCTCCAGACTTCACCTTCTCCTTCTCCTTCTTCTGATTCTTCTGATTCACCCTCCAGACTTCACCTTCTCTATCTCCTTCTTCTGCTTCTTCTGATTCACCCTCCTGACTTCACCTTCTCCTTCTCCTTCTTCTACTTCTTCTGATTCACCCTCCTGACTTCACCTTCTCCTTCTCCTTCTTCTACTTCTTCTGCTTCACCCTCCAGACTTCACCTTCTCCTTCTCCTTCGTCTACTTCTTCTGATTCACCCTCCAGACTACACCTTCTCCTTCTCCTTCTTCTACTTCTTCTGATTCACCCTCCAGACTTCACCTTCTCCTTCTCCTTCTTCTGTTTCTTCTGATTCACCCTCCAGACTTCATCTTCTCCTTCTCCTTCTTCTACTTCTTCTGATTCACCCTCCAGACTTCACCTTCTCCTTCTCCTTCTTCTACTTCTTCTGATTCACCCTCCAGACTTCATCTTCTCCTTCTCCTTCTTCTGCTTCTTCTGATTCACCCTCCAGACTTCACCTTCTCCTTCTCCTTCTTCTGCTTCTTCTGATTCACCCTCCAGACTTCAACTTCTCCTTCTCCTTCTTCTACTTCTTCTGATTCACCCTCCAGACTTCACCTTCTCCTTCTCCTTCTTCTACTTCTTCTGATTCACCCTCCAGTCTTCACCTTCTCCTTCTCCTTCTTCTGTTTCTTCTGCTTCACCCTCCAGACTTCACCTTCTCCTTCTCTTTCTTCTGCTTCTTCTGATTCACCCTCCAGACTTCACCTTCTCCTTCTCCTTCTTCTGATTCTTCTGATTCACCCTCCAGACTTCACCTTCTCCTTCTCCTTCTTCTGCTTCTTCTGATTCACCCTCCAGACTTCACCTTCTCCTTCTCCTTCTTCTACTTCATCTGATTCACCCTCCAGACTTCACCTTCTCCTTCTCCTTCTTCTGCTTCTTCTGATTCACCCTCCAGACTTCACCTTCTCCTTCTCCTTCGTCTACTTCTTCTGATTCACCCTCCAGACTACACCTTCTCCTTCTCCTTCTTCTACTTCTTCTGATTCACCCTCCAGACTTCACCTTCTCCTTCTCCTTCTTCTGTTTCTTCTGATTCACCCTCCAGACTTCATCTTCTCCTTCTCCTTCTTCTACTTCTTCTGATTCACCCTCCAGACTTCACCTTCTCCTTCTCCTTCTTCTACTTCTTCTGATTCACCCTCCAGACTTCATCTTCTCCTTCTCCTTCTTCTGCTTCTTCTGATTCACCCTCCAGACTTCACCTTCTCCTTCTCCTTCTTCTGCTTCTTCTGATTCACCCTCCAGACTTCAACTTCTCCTTCTCCTTCTTCTACTTCTTCTGATTCACCCTCCAGACTTCACCTTCTCCTTCTCCTTCTTCTACTTCTTCTGATTCACCCTCCAGTCTTCACCTTCTCCTTCTCCTTCTTCTGTTTCTTCTGCTTCACCCTCCAGACTTCACCTTCTCCTTCTCTTTCTTCTGCTTCTTCTGATTCACCCTCCAGACTTCACCTTCTCCTTCTCCTTCTTCTGATTCTTCTGATTCACCCTCCAGACTTCACCTTCTCCTTCTCCTTCTTCTGCTTCTTCTGATTCACCCTCCTGACTTCACCTTCTCCTTCTCCTTCTTCTACTTCTTCTGATTCACCCTCCTGACTTCACCTTCTCCTTCTCCTTCTTCTGATTCTTCTGCTTCACACTCCAGACTTCACCTTCTCCTTCTCCTTCTTCTGTTTCTTCTGCTTCACCCTCCAGACTTCACCTTCTCCTTCTCTTTCTTCTGCTTCTTCTGATTCACCCTCCAGACTTCACCTTCTCCTTCTCCTTCTTCTGATTCTTCTGATTCACCCTCCAGACTTCACCTTCTCCTTCTCCTTCTTCTGCTTCTTCTGATTCACCCTCCAGACTTCACCTTCTCATTCTCCTTCTTCTGCTTCTTCTGCTGCGCCCTCCAGACTTCACCTTCTCCTTCTCCTTCTTCCGCTTCTTCTGCTTCACACTCCAGACTTCACCTTCTCCTTCTCCTCCTTCTGCTTCTTCTGCTGCGCCCTCCAGGCTTCACCTTCTCCTTCTCCTTCTTCTGCTTCTTCTGCTTCACCGTCCTGACTTCACCTTCTCCTTCTCCTTCTTCTACTTCTTCTGCTACACCCCCCTGACTTCACCTGCTCCTTCTCCTTCTTCTGCTTCTTCTGATTCACCCTCCTAACTTCACCTTCTCCTTCTCCTTCTTCTGCTTCTTCTGATTCACCCTCCTGACTTCACCTTCTCCTTCTCCTTCTTCTGCTTCTTCTGATTCACCCTCCAGACTTCACCTTCTCCTTCTCCTTCTTCTGCTTCTTCTGATTCACCCTCCAGACTTCACCTTCTCCTTCTCCTTCTTCTGCTTCTTCTGATTCACCCTCCAGACCTCACCTTCTCCTTCTCCTTCTTCTACTTCTTCTGATTCACCCTCCAGACTTCATCTTCTCCTTCTCCTTCTTCTGCTTCTTCTGATTCACCCTCCAGTCTTCACCTTCTCCTTCTCCTTCTTCTGCTTCTTCTGATTCACCCTCCAGACTTCACCTTCTCCTTCTCCTTCTTCTACTTCTTCTGATTCACCCTCCAGACTTCACCTTCACCTTCTCCTTCTTCTACTTCTTCTGATTCACCCTCCAGTCTTCACCTTCTCCTTCTCCTTCTTCTGTTTCTTCTGCTTCACCCTCCAGACTTCACCTTCTCCTTCTCTTTCTTCTGCTTCTTCTGCTTCACCCTCCAGACTTCACCTTCTCCTTCTCCTTCTTCTGATTCTTATGATTCACCCTCCAGACTTCACCTTCTCTATCTCCTTCTTCTGCTTCTTCTGATTCACCCTCCTGACTTCACCTTCTCCTTCTCCTTCTTCTACTTCTTCTGATTCACCCTCCTGACTTCACCTTCTCCTTCTTCTACTTCTTCTGCTTCACCCTCCAGACTTCAACTTCTCCTTCTCCTTCTTCTACTTCTTCTGATTCACCCTCCAGACTTCACCTTCTCCTTCTTCTGCTTCTTCTGATTCACCCTCCAGACTTCACCTTCTCCTTCTCCTTCCTCTGCTTCTTCTGATTCACCCTCCAGACTTCACCTTCTCCTTCTCCTTCTTCTACTTCTTCTGATTCACCCTCCAGACTTCACCTTCTCCTTCTCCTTCTTCTGCTTCTTCTGATTCACCCTCCAGACTTCACCTTCTCCTTCTCCTTCGTCTACTTCTTCTGATTCAACCTCCAGACTACACCTTCTCCTTCTCCTTCTTCTTCTTCTTCTGATTCACCCTCCAGACTTTACCTTCTCCTTCTCCTTCTTCTGTTTCTTCTGATTCACCCTCCAGACTTCATCTTCTCCTTCTCCTTCTTCTACTTCTTCTGATTCACCCTCCAGACTTCACCTTCTCCTTCTCCTTCTTCTACTTCTTCTGATTCACCCTCCAGACTTCATCTTCTCCTTCTCCTTCTTCTGCTTCTTCTGATTCACCCTCCAGACTTCACCTTCTCCTTCTCCTTCTTCTTCTTCTTCTGATTCACCCTCCAGACTTCAACTTCTCCTTCTCCTTCTTCTACTTCTTCTGATTCACCCTCCAGACTTCACCTTCTCCTTCTCCTTCTTCTACTTCTTCCGATTCACCCTCCAGACTTCATCTTCTCCTTCTCCTTCTTCTGCTTCTTCTGATTCACCCTCCAGACTTCACCTTCTCCTTCTCCTTCTTCTGCTTCTTCTGATTCACCCTCCAGACTTCACCTTCTCCTTCTCCTTCTTCTACTTCTTCTGATTCACCCTCCAGACTTCACCTTCTCCTTCTCCTTCTTCTACTTCTTCTGATTCACCCTCCAGTCTTCACCTTCTCCTTCTCCTTCTTCTGTTTCTTCTGCTTCACCCTCCAGACTTCACCTTCTCCTTCTCTTTCTTCTGCTTCTTCTGATTCACCCTCCAGACTTCACCTTCTCCTTCTCCTTCTTCTGATTCTTCTGATTCACCCTCCAGACTTCACCTTCTCCTTCTCCTTCTTCTGCTTCTTCTGATTCACCCTCCTGACTTCACCTTCTCCTTCTCCTTCTTCTACTTCTTCTGATTCACCCTCCAGACTTCATCTTCTCCTTCTCCTTCTTCTACTTCTTCTGATTCACCCTCCAGACTTCACCTTCTCCTTCTCCTTCTTCTACTTCTTCTGATTCACCCTCCAGACTTCATCTTCTCCTTCTCCTTCTTCTGCTTCTTCTGATTCACCCTCCAGACTTCACCTTCTCCTTCTCCTTCTTCTGCTTCTTCTGATTCACCCTCCAGACTTCAACTTCTCCTTCTCCTTCTTCTACTTCTTCTGATTCACCCTCCAGACTTCACCTTCTCCTTCTCCTTCTTCTACTTCTTCTGATTCACCCTCCAGTCTTCACCTTCTCCTTCTCCTTCTTCTGTTTCTTCTGCTTCACCCTCCAGACTTCACCTTCTCCTTCTCTTTCTTCTGCTTCTTCTGATTCACCCTCCAGACTTCACCTTCTCCTTCTCCTTCTTCTGATTCTTCTGATTCACCCTCCAGACTTCACCTTCTCCTTCTCCTTCTTCTGCTTCTTCTGATTCACCCTCCAGACTTCACCTTCTCCTTCTCCTTCTTCTACTTCATCTGATTCACCCTCCAGACTTCACCTTCTCCTTCTCCTTCTTCTGCTTCTTCTGATTCACCCTCCAGACTTCACCTTCTCCTTCTCCTTCGTCTACTTCTTCTGATTCACCCTCCAGACTACACCTTCTCCTTCTCCTTCTTCTACTTCTTCTGATTCACCCTCCAGACTTCACCTTCTCCTTCTCCTTCTTCTGTTTCTTCTGATTCACCCTCCAGACTTCATCTTCTCCTTCTCCTTCTTCTACTTCTTCTGATTCACCCTCCAGACTTCACCTTCTCCTTCTCCTTCTTCTACTTCTTCTGATTCACCCTCCAGACTTCATCTTCTCCTTCTCCTTCTTCTGCTTCTTCTGATTCACCCTCCAGACTTCACCTTCTCCTTCTCCTTCTTCTGCTTCTTCTGATTCACCCTCCAGACTTCAACTTCTCCTTCTCCTTCTTCTACTTCTTCTGATTCACCCTCCAGACTTCACCTTCTCCTTCTCCTTCTTCTACTTCTTCTGATTCACCCTCCAGTCTTCACCTTCTCCTTCTCCTTCTTCTGTTTCTTCTGCTTCACCCTCCAGACTTCACCTTCTCCTTCTCTTTCTTCTGCTTCTTCTGATTCACCCTCCAGACTTCACCTTCTCCTTCTCCTTCTTCTGATTCTTCTGATTCACCCTCCAGACTTCACCTTCTCCTTCTCCTTCTTCTGCTTCTTCTGATTCACCCTCCTGACTTCACCTTCTCCTTCTCCTTCTTCTACTTCTTCTGCTTCACCCTCCAGAATTCACCTTCTCCTTCTCCTTCTTCTACTTCTTCTGATTCAACCTCCAGACTTCACCTTCTCCTTCTCCTTCTTCTGCTTCTTCTGATTCACCCTCCAGACTTCACCTTCTCATTCTCCTTCTTCTGCTTCTTCTGCTGCGCCCTCCAGACTTCACCTTCTCCTTCTCCTTCTTCTGCTTCTTCTGCTTCACACTCCAGACTTCACCTTCTCCTTCTCCTCCTTCTGCTTCTTCTGCTGCGCCCTCCAGGCTTCACCTTCTCCTTCTCCTTCTTCTGCATCTTCTGCTTCACCGTCCTGACTTCACCTTCTCCTTCTCCTTCTTCTACTTCTTCTGCTACACCCCCCTGACTTCACCTGCTCCTTCTCCTTCTTCTGCTTCTTCTGATTCACCCTCCTAACTTCACCTTCTCCTTCTCCTTCTTCTGCTTCTTCTGATTCACCCTCCTGACTTCACCTTCTCCTTCTCCTTCTTCTGCTTCTTCTGATTCACCCTCCAGACTTCACCTTCTCCTTCTCCTTCTTCTGCTTCTTCTGATTCACCCTCCAGACTTCACCTTCTCCTTCTCCTTCTTCTGCTTCTTCTGATTCACCCTCCAGACCTCACCTTCTCCTTCTCCTTCTTCTACTTCTTCTGATTCACCCTCCAGACTTCATCTTCTCCTTCTCCTTCTTCTGCTTCTTCTGATTCACCCTCCAGTCTTCACCTTCTCCTTCTCCTTCTTCTGCTTCTTCTGATTCACCCTCCAGACTTCACCTTCTCCTTCTCCTTCTTCTACTTCTTCTGATTCACCCTCCAGACTTCACCTTCACCTTCTCCTTCTTCTACTTCTTCTGATTCACCCTCCAGTCTTCACCTTCTCCTTCTCCTTCTTCTGTTTCTTCTGCTTCACCCTCCAGACTTCACCTTCTCCTTCTCTTTCTTCTGCTTCTTCTGCTTCACCCTCCAGACTTCACCTTCTCCTTCTCCTTCTTCTGATTCTTATGATTCACCCTCCAGACTTCACCTTCTCTATCTCCTTCTTCTGCTTCTTCTGATTCACCCTCCTGACTTCACCTTCTCCTTCTCCTTCTTCTACTTCTTCTGATTCACCCTCCTGACTTCACCTTCTCCTTCTTCTACTTCTTCTGCTTCACCCTCCAGACTTCAACTTCTCCTTCTCCTTCTTCTACTTCTTCTGATTCACCCTCCAGACTTCACCTTCTCCTTCTTCTGCTTCTTCTGATTCACCCTCCAGACTTCACCTTCTCCTTCTCCTTCTTCTGCTTCTTCTGATTCACCCTCCAGACTTCACCTTCTCCTTCTCCTTCTTCTACTTCTTCTGATTCACCCTCCAGACTTCACCTTCTCCTTCTCCTTCTTCTGCTTCTTCTGATTCACCCTCCAGACTTCACCTTCTCCTTCTCCTTCGTCTACTTCTTCTGATTCAACCTCCAGACTACACCTTCTCCTTCTCCTTCTTCTTCTTCTTCTGATTCACCCTCCAGACTTCACCTTCTCCTTCTCCTTCTTCTGTTTCTTCTGATTCACCCTCCAGACTTCATCTTCTCCTTCTCCTTCTTCTACTTCTTCTGATTCACCCTCCAGACTTCACCTTCTCCTTCTCCTTCTTCTACTTCTTCTGATTCACCCTCCAGACTTCATCTTCTCCTTCTCCTTCTTCTGCTTCTTCTGATTCACCCTCCAGACTTCACCTTCTCCTTCTCCTTCCTCTTCTTCTTCTGATTCACCCTCCAGACTTCAACTTCTCCTTCTCCTTCTTCTACTTCTTCTGATTCACCCTCCAGACTTCACCTTCTCCTTCTCCTTCTTCTACTTCTTCCGATTCACCCTCCAGACTTCATCTTCTCCTTCTCCTTCTTCTGCTTCTTCTGATTCACCCTCCAGACTTCACCTTCTCCTTCTCCTTCTTCTGCTTCTTCTGATTCACCCTCCAGACTTCACCTTCTCCTTCTCCTTCTTCTACTTCTTCTGATTCACCCTCCAGACTTCACCTTCTCCTTCTCCTTCTTCTACTTCTTCTGATTCACCCTCCAGTCTTCACCTTCTCCTTCTCCTTCTTCTGTTTCTTCTGCTTCACCCTCCAGACTTCACCTTCTCCTTCTCTTTCTTCTGCTTCTTCTGATTCACCCTCCAGACTTCACCTTCTCCTTCTCCTTCTTCTGATTCTTCTGATTCACCCTCCAGACTTCACCTTCTCCTTCTCCTTCTTCTGCTTCTTCTGATTCACCCTCCTGACTTCACCTTCTCCTTCTCCTTCTTCTACTTCTTCTGATTCACCCTCCAGACTTCACCTTCTCCTTCTCCTTCTTCTCCTTCTTCTGCTTCACCCTCCAGACTTCACCTTCTCCTTCTCCTTCTTCTGCTTCTTCTGATTCACCCTCCAGACTTCACCTTCTCCTTCTCATTCTTCTGCTTCTTCTGATTCACCCTCCAGACTTCACCTTCTCCTTCTCCTTATTCTGCTTCTTCTGATTCACCCTCCAGACATCACCTTCTCCTTCTCCTTATTCTGCTTCTTCTGATTCACCCTCCAGACTTCACCTTCTCCTTCTCCTTCCTCTGCTTCTTCTGATTCACCCTCCAGACTTCACCTTCTCCTTCTCCTTCTTCTGATTCTTCTGATTCACCCTCCAGACTTCACCTTCTCCTTCTCCATCTTCTGCTTCTTCTGATTCACCCTCCTGACTTCACCTTCTCCTTCTCCTTCTTCTACTTCTTCTGATTCACCCTCCTGACTTCACCTTCTCCTTCTCCATCTTCTACTTCCTCTGCTTCACCCTCCAGACTTCAACTTCTCCTTCTCCTTCTTCTACTTCTTCTGATTCACCCTCCAGACTTCACCTTCTCCTTCTCCTTCTTCTGCTTCTTCTGATTCACCCTCCAGACTTCACCTTCTCCTTCTCCTTCTTCTGCTTCTTCCGATTCACCCTCCAGACTTCACCTTCTCCTTCTCCTTCTTCTACTTCATCTGATTCACCCTCCAGACTTCACCTTCTCCTTCTCCTTCTTCTGCTTCTTCTGATTCACCCTCCAGACTTCACTTTCTCCTTCTCCTTCGTCTACTTCTTCTGATTCACCCTCCAGACTACACCTTCTCCTTCTCCTTCTTCTACTTCTTCTGATTCACCGTCCAGACTTCACCTTCTCCTTCTCCTTCTTCCGTTTCTTCTGATTCACCCTCCAGACTTCATCTTCTCCTTCTCCTTCTTCTACTTCTTCTGATTCACCCTCCAGACTTCACCTTCTCCTTCTCCTTCTTCTACTTCTTCTGATTCACCGTCCAGTCTTCACCTTCTCCTTCTCCTTCTTCTGTTTCTTCTGCTTCACCCTCCAGACTTCACCTTCTCCTTCTCCTTCTTCTACTTCTTCTGCTTCACCCTCCAGACTTCACCTTCTCCTTCTCCTTCTTCTACTTCTTCTGATTCACCCTCCAGACTTCACCTTCACCTTCTCCTTCTTCTACTTCTTCTGATTCACCCTCCAGTCTTCACCTTCTCCTTCTCCTTCTTCTGTTTCTTCTGCTTCACCCTCCAGACTTCACCTTCTCCTTCTCTTTCTTCTGCTTCTTCTGCTTCACCCTCTAGACTTCACCTTCTCCTTCTCCTTCTTCTGATTCTTATGTTTCACCCTCCAGACTTCACCTTCTCTATCTCCTTCTTCTGCTTCTTCTGATTCACCCTCCTGACTTCACCTTCTCCTTCTCCTTCTTCTACTTCTTCTGATTCACCCTCCTGACTTCACCTTCTCCTTCTTCTACTTCTTCTGCTTCACCCTCCAGACTTCAACTTCTCCTTCTCCTTCTTCTACTTCTTCTGATTCACCCTCCAGACTTCACCTTCTCCTTCTTCTGCTTCTTCTGATTCACCCTCCAGACTTCACCTTCTCCTTCTCCTTCTTCTGCTTCTTCTGATTCACCCTCCAGACTTCACCTTCTCCTTCTCCTTCTTCTACTTCTTCTGATTCACCCTCCAGACTTCACCTTCTCCTTCTCCTTCTTCTGCTTCTTCTGATTCACCCTCCAGACTTCACCTTCTCCTTCTCCTTCGTCTACTTCTTCTGATTCAACCTCCAGACTACACCTTCTCCTTCTCCTTCTTCTTCTTCTTCTGATTCACCCTCCAGACTTCACCTTCTCCTTCTCCTTCTTCTGTTTCTTCTGATTCACCCTCCAGACTTCATCTTCTCCTTCTCCTTCTTCTACTTCTTCTGCTTCACCCTCCAGACTTCACCTTCTCCTTCTCCTTCTTCTACTTCTTCTGATTCACCCTCCAGACTTCATCTTCTCCTTCTCCTTCTTCTGCTTCTTCTGATTCACCCTCCAGACTTCACCTTCTCCTTCTCCTTCTTCTGCTTCTTCTGATTCACCCTCCAGACTTCAACTTCTCCTTCTCCTTCTTCTACTTCTTCTGATTCACCCTCCAGACTTCACCTTCTCCTTCTCCTTCTTCTACTTCTTCCGATTCACCCTCCAGACTTCATCTTCTCCTTCTCCTTCTTCTGCTTCTTCTGATTCACCCTCCAGACTTCACCTTCTCCTTCTCCTTCTTCTGCTTCTTCTGATTCACCCTCCAGACTTCACCTTCTCCTTCTCCTTCTTCTACTTCTTCTGATTCACCCTCCAGACTTCACCTTCTCCTTCTCCTTCTTCTACTTCTTCTGATTCACCCTCCAGTCTTCACCTTCTCCTTCTCCTTCTTCTGTTTCTTCTGCTTCACCCTCCAGACTTCACCTTCTCCTTCTCTTTCTTCTGCTTCTTCTGATTCACCCTCCAGACTTCACCTTCTCCTTCTCCTTCTTCTGATTCTTCTGATTCACCCTCCAGACTTCACCTTCTCCTTCTCCTTCTTCTGCTTCTTCTGATTCACCCTCCTGACTTCACCTTCTCCTTCTCCTTCTTCTACTTCTTCTGATTCACCCTCCAGACTTCACCTTCTCCTTCTCCTTCTTCTCCTTCTTCTGCTTCACCCTCCAGACTTCACCTTCTCCTTCTCCTTCTTCTGCTTCTTCTGATTCACCCTCCAGACTTCACCTTCTCCTTCTCATTCTTCTGCTTCTTCTGATTCACCCTCCAGACTTCACCTTCTCCTTCTCCTTATTCTGCTTCTTCTGATTCACCCTCCAGACATCACCTTCTCCTTCTCCTTATTCTGCTTCTTCTGATTCACCCTCCAGACTTCACCTTCTCCTTCTCCTTCCTCTGCTTCTTCTGATTCACCCTCCAGACTTCACCTTCTCCTTCTCCTTCTTCTGATTCTTCTGATTTACCCTCCAGATTTCACCTTCTCCTTCTCCATCTTCTGCTTCTTCTGATTCACCCTCCTGACTTCACCTTCTCCTTCTCCTTTTTCTACTTCTTCTGATTCACCCTCCTGACTTCACCTTCTCCTTCTCCATCTTCTACTTCCTCTGCTTCACCCTCCAGACTTCAACTTCTCCTTCTCCTTCTTCTACTTCTTCTGATTCACCCTCCAGACTTCACCTTCTCCATCTCCTTCTTCTGCTTCTTCTGATTCACCCTCCAGACTTCACCTTCTCCTTCTCCTTCTTCTGCTTCTTCTGATTCACCCTCCAGACTTCACCTTCTCCTTCTCCTTCTTCTACTTCATCTGATTCACCCTCCAGACTTCACCTTCTCCTTCTCCTTCTTCTGCTTCTTCTGATTCACCCTCCAGACTTCACTTTCTCCTTCTCCTTCGTCTACTTCTTCTGATTCACCCTCCAGACTACACCTTCTCCTTCTCCTTCTTCTACTTCTTCTGATTCACCGTCCAGACTTCACCTTCTCCTTCTCCTTCTTCCGTTTCTTCTGATTCACCCTCCAGACTTCATCTTCTCCTTCTCCTTCTTCTAATTCTTCTGATTCACCCTCCAGACTTCACCTTCTCCTTCTCCTTCTTCTACTTCTTCTGATTCACCCTCCAGACTTCATCTTCTCCTTCTCCTTCTTCTGCTTCTTCTGATTCACCCTCCAGACTTCACCTTCTCCTTCTCCTTCTTCTGCTTCTTCTGATTCACCCTCCAGACTTCAACTTCTCCTTCTCCTTCTTCTACTTCTTCTGATTCACCCTCCAGACTTCACCTTCTCCTTCTCCTTCTTCTACTTCTTCTGATTCACCCTCCAGTCTTCACCTTCTCCTTCTCCTTCTTCTGTTTCTTCTGCTTCACCCTCCAGACTTCACCTTCTCCTTCTCTTTCTTCTGCTTCTTCTGATTCACCCTCCAGACTTCACCTTCTCCTTCTCCTTCTTCTGATTCTTCTGATTCACCCTCCAGACTTCACCTTCTCCTTCTCCTTCTTCTGCTTCTTCTGATTCACCCTCCTGACTTCACCTTCTCCTTCTCCTTCTTCTACTTCTTCTGATTCACCCTCCTGACTTCACCTTCTCCTTCTCCTTCTTCTACTTCTTCTGCTTCACCCTCCAGACTTCACCTTCTCCTTCTCCTTCTTCTACTTCTTCTGATTCAACCTCCAGACTTCACCTTCTCCTTCTCCTTCTTCTGCTTCTTCTGATTCACCCTCCAGACTTCACCTTCTCATTCTCCTTCTTCTGCTTCTTCTGCTGCGCCCTCCAGACTTCACCTTCTCCTTCTCCTTCTTCTGCTTCTTCTGCTTCACACTCCAGACTTCACCTTCTCCTATTCCTTCTTCTGCTTCTTCTGCTGCGCCCTCCAGGCTTCACCTTCTCCTTCTCCTTCTTCTGCTTCTTCTGCTTCACCGTCCTGACTTCACCTTCTCCTTCTCCTTCTTCTACTTCTTCTGCTACACCCCCCTGACTTCACCTGCTCATTCTCCTTCTTCTGCTTCTTCTGATTCACCCTCCTAACTTCACCTTCTCCTTCTCCTTATTCTGCTTCTTCTGATTCACCCTCCTGACTTCACCTTCTCCTTCTTCTTCTGCTTCTTCTGATTCACCTTCCAGACTTCACCTTCTCCTTCTCCTTCTTCTGCTTCTTCTGATTCACCCTCCAGACTTCACCTTCTCCTTCTCCTTCTTCTGCTTCTTCTGATTCACCCTCCAGACCTCACCTTCTCCTTCTCCTTCTTCTACTTCTTCTGATTCACCCTCCAGACTTCATCTTCTCCTTCTCCTTCTTCTGCTTCTTCTGATTCACCCTCCAGACTTCACCTTCTCCTTCTCCTTCTTCTGCTTCTTCTGATTCACCCTCCAGACTTCACCTTCTCCTTCTCCTTCTTCTACTTCTTCTGATTCACCCTCCAGACTTCACCTTCTCCTTCTCCTTCTTCTACTTCTTCTGATTCACCCTCCAGTCTTCACCTTCTCCTTCTCCTTCTTCTGTTTCTTCTGCTTCACCCTCCAGACTTCACCTTCTCCTTCTCTTTCTTCTGCTTCTTCTGCTTCACCCTCCAGACTTCACCTTCTCCTTCTCCTTCTTCTGATTCTTCTGATTCACCCTCCAGACTTCACCTTCTCTATCTCCTTCTTCTGCTTCTTCTGATTCACCCTCCTGACTTCACCTTCTCCTTCTCCTTCTTCTACTTCTTCTGATTCACCCTCCTGACTTCACCTTCTCCTTCTCCTTCTTCTACTTCTTCTGCTTCACCCTCCAGACTTCACCTTCTCCTTCTCCTTCTTCTACTTCTTCTGAATCACCCTCCAGACTTCACCTTCTCCTTCTCCTTCTTCTGCTTCTTCTGATTCACCCTTTAGACTTAACCATCTCCTTCTCCTTATTCTGCTTCTTCTGATTCACCCTCCAGACTTCACCTTCTCCTTCTCCTTCTTCTGCTTCTTCTGATTCAACCTCCAGACTTCACCTTCTCCTTCTCCTTCTTCTGCTTCTTCTGATTCACCCTCCAGACTTCACCTTCTCCTTCTCCTTCTTCTACTTCTTCTGATTCACCCTCCAGACTTCACCTTCTCCTTCTCCTTCTTCTGCTTCTTCTGATTCACCCTCCTGACTTCACCTTCTCCTTCTCCTTCTTCTACATCTTCTGATTCACCCTCCTGACTTCACCTTCTCCTTCTCCATCTTCTACTTCCTCTGCTTCACCCTCCAGAATTCAACTTCTCCTTCTCCTTCTTCTACTTCTTCTGATTCACCCTCCAGACTTCACCTTCTCCTTCTCCTTCTTCTGCTTCTTCTGATTCACCCTCCAGACTTCACCTTCTCCTTCTCCTTCTTCTGCTTCTTCCGATTCACCCTCCAGACTTCACCTTCTCCTTCTCCTTCTTCTACTTCATCTGATTCACCCTCCAGACTTCACCTTCTCCTTCTCCTTCTTCTGCTTCTTCTGATTCACCCTGCAGACTTCACCTTCTCCTTCTCCTTCGTCTACTTCTTCTGATTCACCCTCCAGACAACACCTTCTCCTTCTCCTTCTTCTACTTCTTCTGATTCACCCTCCAGACTTCACCTTCTCCTTCTCCTTCTTCTGTTTCTTCTGATTCACCCTCCAGACTTCACCTTCTCCTTCTCCTTCTTCCGTTTCTTCTGATTCACCCTCCAGACTTCATCTTCTCCTTCTCCTTCTTCTAATTCTTCTGATTCACCCTCCAGACTTCACCTTCTCCTTCTCCTTCTTCTACTTCTTCTGATTCACCCTCCAGACTTCATCTTCTCCTTCTCCTTCTTCTGCTTCTTCTGATTCACCCTCCAGACTTCACCTTCTCCTTCTCCTTCTTCTGCTTCTTCTGATTCACCCTCCAGACTTCAACTTCTCCTTCTCCTTCTTCTACTTCTTCTGATTCACCCTCCAGACTTCACCTTCTCCTTCTCCTTCTTCTACTTCTTCTGATTCACCCTCCAGTCTTCACCTTCTCCTTCTCCTTCTTCTGTTTCTTCTGCTTCACCCTCCAGACTTCACCTTCTCCTTCTCTTTCTTCTGCTTCTTCTGATTCACCCTCCAGACTTCACCTTCTCCTTCTCCTTCTTCTGATTCTTCTGATTCACCCTCCAGACTTCACCTTCTCCTTCTCCTTCTTCTGCTTCTTCTGATTCACCCTCCTGACTTCACCTTCTCCTTCTCCTTCTTCTACTTCTTCTGATTCACCCTCCTGACTTCACCTTCTCCTTCTCCTTCTTCTACTTCTTCTGCTTCACCCTCCAGACTTCACCTTCTCCTTCTCCTTCTTCTACTTCTTCTGATTCAACCTCCAGACTTCACCTTCTCCTTCTCCTTCTTCTGCTTCTTCTGATTCACCCTCCAGACTTCACCTTCTCATTCTCCTTCTTCTGCTTCTTCTGCTGCGCCCTCCAGACTTCACCTTCTCCTTCTCCTTCTTCTGCTTCTTCTGCTTCACACTCCAGACTTCACCTTCTCCTATTCCTTCTTCTGCTTCTTCTGCTGCGCCCTCCAGGCTTCACCTTCTCCTTCTCCTACTTCTGCTTCTTCTGCTTCACCGTCCTGACTTCACCTTCTCCTTCTCCTTCTTCTACTTCTTCTGCTACACCCCCCTGACTTCACCTGCTCATTCTCCTTCTTCTGCTTCTTCTGATTCACCCTCCTAACTTCACCTTCTCCTTCTCCTTATTCTGCTTCTTCTGATTCACCCTCCTGACTTCACCTTCTCCTTCTTCTTCTGCTTCTTCTGATTCACCTTCCAGACTTCACCTTCTCCTTCTCCTTCTTCTGCTTCTTCTGATTCACCCTCCAGACTTCACCTTCTCCTTCTCCTTCTTCTGCTTCTTCTGATTCACCCTCCAGACCTCACCTTCTCCTTCTCCTTCTTCTACTTCTTCTGATTCACCCTCCAGACTTCATCTTCTCCTTCTCCTTCTTCTGCTTCTTCTGATTCACCCTCCAGACTTCACCTTCTCCTTCTCCTTCTTCTGCTTCTTCTGATTCACCCTCCAGACTTCACCTTCTCCTTCTCCTTCTTCTACTTCTTCTGATTCACCCTCCAGACTTCACCTTCTCCTTCTCCTTCTTCTACTTCTTCTGATTCACCCTCCAGTCTTCACCTTCTCCTTCTCCTTCTTCTGTTTCTTCTGCTTCACCCTCCAGACTTCACCTTCTCCTTCTCTTTCTTCTGCTTCTTCTGCTTCACCCTCCAGACTTCACCTTCTCCTTCTCCTTCTTCTGATTCTTCTGATTCACCCTCCAGACTTCACCTTCTCTATCTCCTTCTTCTGCTTCTTCTGATTCACCCTCCTGACTTCACCTTCTCCTTCTCCTTCTTCTACTTCTTCTGATTCACCCTCCTGACTTCACCTTCTCCTTCTCCTTCTTCTACTTCTTCTGCTTCACCCTCCAGACTTCACCTTCTCCTTCTCCTTCTTCTACTTCTTCTGAATCACCCTCCAGACTTCACCTTCTCCTTCTCCTTCTTCTGCTTCTTCTGATTCACCCTTTAGACTTAACCATCTCCTTCTCCTTATTCTGCTTCTTCTGATTCACCCTCCAGACTTCACCTTCTCCTTCTCCTTCTTCTGCTTCTTCTGATTCAACCTCCAGACTTCACCTTCTCCTTCTCCTTCTTCTGCTTCTTCTGATTCACCCTCCAGACTTCACCTTCTCCTTCTTCTACTTCTTCTGATTCACCCTCCAGACTTCACCTTCTCCTTCTCCTTCTTCTGCTTCTTCTGATTCACCCTCCAGACTTCGCCTTCTCATTCTCCTTCTTCTGCTTCTTCTGCTGCGCCCTCCAGACTTCACCTTCTCCTTCTCCTTCTTCTGCTTCTTCTGCTTCACACTCCAGACTTCACCTTCTCCTATTCCTTCTTCTGCTTCTTCTGCTGCGCCCTCCAGGCTTCACCTTCTCCTTCTCCTTCTTCTGCTTCTTCTGCTTCACCGTCCTGACTTCACCTTCTCCTTCTCCTTCTTCTACTTCTTCTGCTACACCCCCCTGACTTCACCTGCTCATTCTCCTTCTTCTGCTTCTTCTGATTCACCCTCCTAACTTCACCTTCTCCTTCTCCTTATTCTGCTTCTTCTGATTCACCCTCCTGACTTCACCTTCTCCTTCTTCTTCTGCTTCTTCTGATTCACCTTCCAGACTTCACCTTCTCCTTCTCCTTCTTCTGCTTCTTCTGATTCACCCTCCAGACTTCACCTTCTCCTTCTCCTTCTTCTGCTTCTTCTGATTCACCCTCCAGACCTCACCTTCTCCTTCTCCTTCTTCTACTTCTTCTGATTCACCCTCCAGACTTCATCTTCTCCTTCTCCTTCTTCTGCTTCTTCTGATTCACCCTCCAGACTTCACCTTCTCCTTCTCCTTCTTCTGCTTCTTCTGATTCACCCTCCAGACTTCACCTTCTCCTTCTCCTTCTTCTACTTCTTCTGATTCACCCTCCAGACTTCACCTTCTCCTTCTCCTTCTTCTACTTCTTCTGATTCACCCTCCAGTCTTCACCTTCTCCTTCTCCTTCTTCTGTTTCTTCTGCTTCACCCTCCAGACTTCACCTTCTCCTTCTCTTTCTTCTGCTTCTTCTGCTTCACCCTCCAGACTTCACCTTCTCCTTCTCCTTCTTCTGATTCTTCTGATTCACCCTCCAGACTTCACCTTCTCTATCTCCTTCTTCTGCTTCTTCTGATTCACCCTCCTGACTTCACCTTCTCCTTCTCCTTCTTCTACTTCTTCTGATTCACCCTCCTGACTTCACCTTCTCCTTCTCCTTCTTCTACTTCTTCTGCTTCACCCTCCAGACTTCACCTTCTCCTTCTCCTTCTTCTACTTCTTCTGAATCACCCTCCAGACTTCACCTTCTCCTTCTCCTTCTTCTGCTTCTTCTGATTCACCCTTTAGACTTAACCATCTCCTTCTCCTTATTCTGCTTCTTCTGATTCACCCTCCAGACTTCACCTTCTCCTTCTCCTTCTTCTGCTTCTTCTGATTCAACCTCCAGACTTCACCTTCTCCTTCTCCTTCTTCTGCTTCTTCTGATTCACCCTCCAGACTTCACCTTCTCCTTCTCCTTCTTCTACTTCTTCTGATTCACCCTCCAGACTTCACCTTCTCCTTCTCCTTCTTCTGCTTCTTCTGATTCACCCTCCTGACTTCACCTTCTCCTTCTCCTTCTTCTACATCTTCTGATTCACCCTCCTGACTTCACCTTCTCCTTCTCCATCTTCTACTTCCTCTGCTTCACCCTCCAGAATTCAACTTCTCCTTCTCCTTCTTCTACTTCTTCTGATTCACCCTCCAGACTTCACCTTCTCCTTCTCCTTCTTCTGCTTCTTCTGATTCACCCTCCAGACTTCACCTTCTCCTTCTCCTTCTTCTGCTTCTTCCGATTCACCCTCCAGACTTCACCTTCTCCTTCTCCTTCTTCTACTTCATCTGATTCACCCTCCAGACTTCACCTTCTCCTTCTCCTTCTTCTGCTTCTTCTGATTCACCCTGCAGACTTCACCTTCTCCTTCTCCTTCGTCTACTTCTTCTGATTCACCCTCCAGACAACACCTTCTCCTTCTCCTTCTTCTACTTCTTCTGATTCACCCTCCAGACTTCACCTTCTCCTTCTCCTTCTTCTGTTTCTTCTGATTCACCCTCCAGACTTCATGTTCTCCTTCTCCTTCTTCTACTTCTTCTGATTCACCCTCCAGACTTCACCTTCTCCTTCTCCTTCTTCTACTTCTTCTGATTCACCCTCCAGACTTCATCTTCTCCTTCTCCTTCTTCTGCTTCTTCTGATTCACCCTCCAGACTTCACCTTCTCCTTCTCCTTCTTCTACTTCTTCTGATTCACCCTCCAGTCTTCACCTTCTCCTTCTCCTTCTTCTGTTTCTTCTGCTTCACCCTCCAGACTTCACCTTCTCCTTCTCTTTCTTCTGCTTCTTCTGATTCACCCTCCAAACAACACCTTCTCCTTCTCCTTCTTCTGATTCTTCTGATTCACCCTCCAGACTTCACCTTCTCCTTCTCCTTCTTCTGCTTCTTCTGATTCACCCTCCTGACTTCACCTTCTCCTTCTCCTTCTTCTACTTCTTCTGATTCACCCTCCTGACTTCACCTTCTCCTTCTCCTTCTTCTACTTCTTCTGATTCAACCTCCAGACTTCACCTTCTCCTTCTCCTTCTTCTGCTTCTTCTGATTCACCCTCCAGACTTCATTTTCTCATTCTCCTTCTTCTGCTTCTTCTGCTGCGCCCTCCAGACTTCACCTTCTCCTTCTCCTTCTTCTGCTTCTTCTGCTTCACACTCCAGACTTCACCTTCTCCTTCTCCTTCTTCTGCTTCTTCTGCTGCGCCCTCCAGGCTTTACCTTCTCCTTCTCCTTCTTCTGCTTCTTCTGCTTCACCGTCCTGACTTCACCTTCTCCTTCTCCTTCTTCTACTTCTTCTGCTACACCCCCCTGACTTCACCTGCTCCTTCTCCTTCTTCTGCTTCTTCTGATTCACCCTCCTAACTTCACCTTCTCCTTCTCCTTCTTCTGCTTCTTCTGATTCACCCTCCTGACTTCACCTTCTCCTTCTCCTTCTTCTGCTTCTTCTGATTCACCCTCCAGACTTCACCTTCTCCTTCTCCTTCTTCTGCTTCTTCTGATTCACCCTCCAGACTTCACCTTCTCCTTCTCCTTCTTCTGATTCTTCTGATTCACCCTCCAGACCTCACCTTCTCCTTCTCCTTCTTCTACTTCTTCTGATTCACCCTCCAGACTTCATCTTCTCCTTCTCCTTCTTCTGCTTCTTCTGATTCATCCTCCAGACTTCACCTTCTCCTTCTCCTTCTTCTGCTTCTTCTGATTCTCCCTCCAGACTTCACCTTCTCCTTCTCCTTCTTCTACTTCTTCTGATTCACCCTCCAGACTTCACCTTCTCCTTCTCCTTCTTCTACTTCTTCTGATTCACCCTCCAGTCTTCACCTTCTCCTTCTCCTTCTTCTGTTTCTTCTGCTTCACCCTCCAGACTTCACCTTCTCCTTCTCTTTCTTCTGCTTCTTCTGCTTCACCCTCCAGACTTCACCTTCTCCTTCTCCTTCTTCTGATTCTTCTGATTCACCCTCCAGACTTCACCTTCTCCTTCTTCTACTAATTCTGATTCACCCTCCAGACTTCACCTTCTCCTTCTCCTTCTTCTGCTTCTTCTGATTCACCCTCCAGACTTCACCTTCTCCTTCTCCTTCTTCTACTTCTTCTGATTCACCCTCCAGACTTCACCTTCTCCTTCTCCTTCTTCTACTTCTTCTGATTCACCCTCCAGTCTTCACCTTCTCCTTCTCCTTCTTCTGTTTCTTCTGCTTCACCCTCCAGACTTCAGCTTCTCCTTCTCTTTCTTCTGCTTCTTCTGCTTCACCCTCCAGTCTTCACCTTCTCCTTCTCCTTCTTCTGCTTCTTCTGATTCACCCTCCTGACTTCACCTTCCCCTTCTCCTTCTTCTACTTCTTCTGATTCACCCTCCTGACTTCACCTTCTCCTTCTCCTTCTTCTACTTCTTCTGCTTCACCCTCCAGACTTCACCTTCTCCTTCTCCTTCTTCTACTTCTTCTGATTCACCCTCCAGACTTCACCTTCTCCTTCTCCTTCTTCTGCTTCTTCTGATTCACCCTCCAGACTTAACCTTCTCCTTCTCCTTATTCTGCTTCTTCTGATTCACCCTCCAGACTACACCTTCTCCTTCTCCTTCTTCTGCTTATTCTGATTCACCCTCCAGACTTCACCTTCTCCTTCTCCTTCTTCTGCTTCTTCTGATTCACCCTCCAGACTTCACCTTCTCCTTCTCCTTCTTCTACTTCTTCTGATTCACCCTCCAGACTTCACCTTCTCCTTCTCCTTCTTCTGCTTCTTCTGATTCTCCCTCCTGACTTCACCTTCTCCTTCTCCTTCTTCTACATCTTCTGATTCACCCTCCTGACTTCACCTTCTCCTTCTCCTTCTTCTACTTCTTCTGATTCACCCTCCAGACTTCACCTTCTCCTTCTCCTTCTTCTGCTTCTTCTGATTCACCCTCCAGACTTCACCTTCTCATTCTCCTTCTTCTGCTTCTTCTGCTGCGCCCTCCAGACTTCACCTTCTCCTTCTCCTTCTTCTGCTTCTTCTGCTTCACACTCCAGACTTCACCTTCTCCTTCTCCTTCTTCTGCTTCCTCTGCTGCGCCCTCCAGGCTTCACCTTCTCCTTCTCCTTCTTCTGCTTCTTCTGCTTCACCGTCCTGACTTCACATTCTCCTTCTCCTTCTTCTACTTATTCTGCTACACCCCCCTGACTTCACCTGCTCCTTCTCCTTCTTCTGCTTCTTCTGATTCACCCTCCTAACTTCACCTTCTCCTTCTCCTTCTTCTGCTTCTTCTGATTCACCCTCCTGACTTCACCTTCTCCTTCTCCTTCTTCTGCTTCTTTTGATTCACCCTCCAGACTTCACCTTCTCCTTCTCCTTCTTCTGCTTCTTCTGATTCACCCTCCAGACTTCACCTTCTCCTTCTCCTTCTTCTGCTTCTTCTGATTCACCATCCAGACCTCACCTTCTCCTTCTCCTTCTTCTACTTCTTCTGATTCACCCTCCAGACTTCATTTTCTCCTTCTCCTTCTTCTGCTTCTTCTGATTCTCCCTCCAGACTTCACCTTCTCCTTCTCCTTCTTCTGCTTCTTCTGATTCACCCTCCAGACTTCACCTTCTCCTTCTCCTTCTTCTACTTCTTCTGATTCACCCTCCAGACTTCACCTTCTCCTTCTCCTTCTTCTACTTCTTCTGATTCACCCTCCAGTCTTCACCTTCTCCTTCTCCTTCTTCTGTTTCTTCTGCTTCACCCTCCAGACTTCACCTTCTCCTTCTCTTTCTTCTGCTTCTTCTGCTTCACCCTCCAGACTTCACCTTCTCCTTCTCCTTCTTCTGATTCTTCTGATTCAACCTCCAGACTTCACCTTCTCTATCTCCTTCTTCTGCTTCTTCTGATTCACCCTCCTGACTTCAGCTTCTCCTTCTCCTTCTTCTACTTCTTCTGATTCACCCTCCTGACTTCACCTTCTCCTTCTCCTTCTTCTACTTCTTCTGCTTCACCCTCCAGACTTCACCTTCTCCTTCTCCTTCTTCTACTTCTTCTGATTCACCCTCCAGACTTCACCTTCTCCTTCTCCTTCTTCTGCTTCTTCTGATTCACCCTCCAGACTTAACCTTCTCCTTCTCCTTATTCTGCTTCTTCTGATTCACCCTCCAGACTTCACCTTCTCCTTCTCCTTCTTCTGCTTCTTCTGATTCACCCTCCAGACTTCACCTTCTCCTTCTCCTTCTTCTGCTTCTTCTGATTCACCCTCCAGACTTCACCTTCTCCTTCTCCTTCTTCTACTTCTTCTGATTCACCCTCCAGACTTCACCTTCTCCTTCTCCTTCTTCTGCTTCTTCTGATTCACCCTCCTGACTTCACCTTCTCCTTGTCCTTCTTCTACATCTTCTGATTCACCCTCCTGACTTCACCTTCTCCTTCTCCTTCTTCTACTTCTTCTGCTTCACCCTCCAGACTTCACCTTCTCCTTCTCCTTCTTCTACTTCTTCTGATTCACCCTCCAGTCTTCACCTTCTCCTTCTCCTTCTTCTGTTTCTTCTGCTTCACCCTCCAGACTTCAGCTTCTCCTTCTCTTTCTTCTGCTTCTTCTGCTTCACCCTCCAGTCTTCACCTTCTCCTTCTCCTTCTTCTGCTTCTTCTGATTCACCCTCCTGACTTCACCTTCCCCTTCTCCTTCTTCTACTTCTTCTGATTCACCCTCCTGACTTCACCTTCTCCTTCTCCTTCTTCTACTTCTTCTGCTTCACCCTCCAGACTTCACCTTCTCCTTCTCCTTCTTCTACTTCTTCTGATTCACCCTCCAGACTTCACCTTCTCCTTCTCCTTCTTCTGCTTCTTCTGATTCACCCTCCAGACTTAACCTTCTCCTTCTCCTTATTCTGCTTCTTCTGATTCACCCTCCAGACTACACCTTCTCCTTCTCCTTCTTCTGCTTATTCTGATTCACCCTCCAGACTTCACCTTCTCCTTCTCCTTCTTCTGCTTCTTCTGATTCACCCTCCAGACTTCACCTTCTCCTTCTCCTTCTTCTACTTCTTCTGATTCACCCTCCAGACTTCACCTTCTCCTTCTCCTTCTTCTGCTTCTTCTGATTCTCCCTCCTGACTTCACCTTCTCCTTCTCCTTCTTCTACATCTTCTGATTCACCCTCCTGACTTCACCTTCTCCTTCTCCTTCTTCTACTTCTTCTGATTCACCCTCCAGACTTCACCTTCTCCTTCTCCTTCTTCTGCTTCTTCTGATTCACCCTCCAGACTTCACCTTCTCATTCTCCTTCTTCTGCTTCTTCTGCTGCGCCCTCCAGACTTCACCTTCTCCTTCTCCTTCTTCTGCTTCTTCTGCTTCACACTCCAGACTTCACCTTCTCCTTCTCCTTCTTCTGCTTCCTCTGCTGCGCCCTCCAGGCTTCACCTTCTCCTTCTCCTTCTTCTGCTTCTTCTGCTTCACCGTCCTGACTTCACATTCTCCTTCTCCTTCTTCTACTTATTCTGCTACACCCCCCTGACTTCACCTGCTCCTTCTCCTTCTTCTGCTTCTTCTGATTCACCCTCCTAACTTCACCTTCTCCTTCTCCTTCTTCTGCTTCTTCTGATTCACCCTCCTGACTTCACCTTCTCCTTCTCCTTCTTCTGCTTCTTTTGATTCACCCTCCAGACTTCACCTTCTCCTTCTCCTTCTTCTGCTTCTTCTGATTCACCCTCCAGACTTCACCTTCTCCTTCTCCTTCTTCTGCTTCTTCTGATTCACCATCCAGACCTCACCTTCTCCTTCTCCTTCTTCTACTTCTTCTGATTCACCCTCCAGACTTCATTTTCTCCTTCTCCTTCTTCTGCTTCTTCTGATTCTCCCTCCAGACTTCACCTTCTCCTTCTCCTTCTTCTGCTTCTTCTGATTCACCCTCCAGACTTCACCTTCTCCTTCTCCTTCTTCTACTTCTTCTGATTCACCCTCCAGACTTCACCTTCTCCTTCTCCTTCTTCTACTTCTTCTGATTCACCCTCCAGTCTTCACCTTCTCCTTCTCCTTCTTCTGTTTCTTCTGCTTCACCCTCCAGACTTCACCTTCTCCTTCTCTTTCTTCTGCTTCTTCTGCTTCACCCTCCAGACTTCACCTTCTCCTTCTCCTTCTTCTGATTCTTCTGATTCAACCTCCAGACTTCACCTTCTCTATCTCCTTCTTCTGCTTCTTCTGATTCACCCTCCTGACTTCAGCTTCTCCTTCTCCTTCTTCTACTTCTTCTGATTCACCCTCCTGACTTCACCTTCTCCTTCTCCTTCTTCTACTTCTTCTGCTTCACCCTCCAGACTTCACCTTCTCCTTCTCCTTCTTCTACTTCTTCTGATTCACCCTCCAGACTTCACCTTCTCCTTCTCCTTCTTCTGCTTCTTCTGATTCACCCTCCAGACTTAACCTTCTCCTTCTCCTTATTCTGCTTCTTCTGATTCACCCTCCAGACTTCACCTTCTCCTTCTCCTTCTTCTGCTTCTTCTGATTCACCCTCCAGACTTCACCTTCTCCTTCTCCTTCTTCTGCTTCTTCTGATTCACCCTCCAGACTTCACCTTCTCCTTCTCCTTCTTCTACTTCTTCTGATTCACCCTCCAGACTTCACCTTCTCCTTCTCCTTCTTCTGCTTCTTCTGATTCACCCTCCTGACTTCACCTTCTCCTTGTCCTTCTTCTACATCTTCTGATTCACCCTCCTGACTTCACCTTCTCCTTCTCCTTCTTCTACTTCTTCTGCTTCACCCTCCAGACTTCACCTTCTCCTTCTCCTTCTTCTACTTCTTCTGATTCACCCTCCAGACTTCACCTTCTCCTTCTCCTTCTTCTACTTCTTCTGATTCACCCTCCAGACTTCACCTTCTCCTTCTCCTTCTTCTACTTCTTCTGATTCACCCTCCAGACTTCACCTTCTCCTTCTCCTTCTTCTGCTTCTTCTGATTCACCCTCCAGACTTCACCTTCTCCTTCTCCTTATTCTGCTTCTTCTGAATCACCCTCCAGACTTCACCTTCTCCTTCTCCTTCTTCTGCTTCTTCTGATTCACCCTCCAGACTTCACCTTCTCCTTCTCCTTCTTCTGCTTCTTCTGATTCACCCTCCAGACTTCACCTTCTCCTTCTCCTTCTTCTACGTCTTCTGATTCACCCTCCAGACTTCACCTTCTCCATCTCCTTCTTCTGCTTCTTCTGATTCACCCTCCAGACTTCACCTTCTCCTTCTCCTTCATCTACTTCTTCTGATTCACCCTCCAGACTTCACCTTCTCCTTCTCCTTCTTCTGCTTCTTCTGATTCACCCTCCAGACTTCACCTTCTCCTTCTCCTTCTTCTGCTTCTTCTGATTCACCCTCCAGACTTCACCTTCTCCTTCTCCTTCTTCTACTTCTTCTGATTCACCCTCCAGACTTCACCTTCTCCTTCTTCTGCTTCTTCTGATTCACCCTCCAGACTTTACCTTCTCCTTCTCCTTCGTCTACTTCTTCTGATTCACCCTCCAGACTACACCTTCTCCTTCTCCTTCTTCTACTTCTTCTGATTCTCCCTCCAGACTTCACCTTCTCCTGCTCCTTCTTCTGTTTCTTCTGATTCACCCTCCAGACTTCATCTTCTCCTTCTCCTTCTTCTACTTCTTCTGATTCACCCTCCAGACTTCACCTTTTCCTTCTCCTTCTTCTACTTCTTCTGATTCACCCTCCAGACTTCATCTTCTCCTTCTCCTTCTTCTGCTTCTTCTGATTCACCCTCCAGACTTCACCTTCTCCTTCTCCTTCTTCTGCTTCTTCTGATTCACCCTCCAGACTTCAACTTCTCCTTCTCCTTCTTCTACTTCTTCTGATTCACCCTCCAGACTTCACCTTCACCTTCTCCTTCTTCTACTTCTTCCGATTCACCCTCCAGACTTCATCTTCTCCTTCTCCTTCTTCTGCTTCTTCTGATTCACCCTCCAGACTTCACCTTCTCCTTCTCCTTCTTCTGCTTCTTCTGATTCACCCTCCAGACTTCACCTTCTCCTTCTCCTTCTTCTACTTCTTCTGATTCACCCTCCAGACTTCACCTTCTCCTTCTCCTTCTTCTACTTCTTCTGATTCACCCTCCAGTCTTCACCTTCTCCTTCTCCTACTTCTGTTTCTTCTGCTTCACCCTCCAGACTTCACCTTCTCTTTCTCTTTCTTCTGCTTCTTCTGATTCACCCTCCAGACTTCACCTTCTCCTTCTCCTTCTTCTGATTCTTCTGATTCACCCTCCAGACTTCACCTTCTCCTTCTCCTTCTTCTGCTTCTTCTAATTCACCCTCCTGACTTCACCTTCTCCTTCTGCTTCTTCTACTTCTTCTGATTCACCCTCCTGACTTCACCTTCTCCTTCTCCTTCTTCTACTTCTTCTGCTTCACCCTCCAGACTACACCTTCTCCTTCTCCTTCTTCTACTTCTTCTGATTCATCCTCCAGACTTCACCTTCTCCTTCTCCTTCTTCTGCTTCTTCTGATTCACCCTCCAGACTTCACCTTCTCCTTCTCCTTATTCTGCTTCTTCTGATTCACCCTCCAGACTTCACCTTCTCCTTCTCCTTATTCTGCTTCTTTTGATTCACCCTCCAGACTTCACCTTCTCCTTCTCCTTCCTCTGCTTCTTCTGATTCACCCTCCAGACTTCACCTTCTCCTTCTCCTTCTTCTGATTCTTCTGATTCACCCTCCAGACTTCACCTTCTCCTTCTCCATCTTCTGCTTCTTCTGATTCACCCTCCTGACATCACCTTCTCCTTCTCCTTCTTCTACTTCTTCTGATTCACCCTCCTGACTTCACCTTCTCCTTCTCCATCTTCTACTTCTTCTGCTTCACCCTCCAGACTTCAACTTCTCCTTCTCCTTCTTCTACTTCTTCTGATTCACCCTCCAGACTTCACCTTCTCCTTCTCCTTCTTCTGCTTCTTCTGATTCACCCTCCAGACTTCACCTTCTCCTTCTCCTTCTTCTGCTTCTTCTGATTCACCCTCCAGATTTCACCTTCTCCTTCTCCTTCTTCTACTTCTTCTGATTCACCCTCCAGACTTCACCTTCTCCTTCTCCTTCTTCTGCTTCTTCTGATTCACCCTCCAGACTTCAACTTCTCCTTCTCCTTCGTCTACTTCTTCTGATTCACCCTCCAGACTTCATCTTCTCCTTCTCCTTCTTCTGCTTCTTCTGATTCACCCTCCAGACTTCACCTTCTCCTTCTCTTTCTTCTGCTTCTTCTGATTCACCCTCCAGACTTCAACTTCTCCTTCTTCTACTTCTTCTGATTCACCCTCCAGACTTCACCTTCTCCTTCTCCTTCTTCTACTTCTTCTGATTCACCCTCCAGTCTTCACCTTCTCCTTCTCCTTCTTCTGTTTCTTCTGATTCACCCTCCAGACTTCACCTTCTCCTTCTCCTTCTTCTGATTCTTCTGATTCACCCTCCAGACTTCACCTTCTCCTTCTCCTTCTTCTGCTTCTTCTGATTCACCCTCCTGACTTCACCTTCTCCTTCTCCTTCTTCTACTTCTTCTGATTCACCCTCCTGACTTCAACTTCTCCTTCTCCTTCTTCTACTTCTTCTGCTTCACCCTCCAGACTTCACCTTCTCCTTCTCCTTCTTCTACTTCTTCTGATTCACCCTCCAGACTTCACCTTCTCCTTCTCCTTCTTCTGCTTCTTCTGATTCACCCTCCAGACTTCACCTTCTCATTCTCCTTCTTCTGCTTCTTCTGCTGCGCCCTCCAGACTTCACCTTCTCCTTCTCCTTCTTCTGCTTCTTCTGCTTCACACTCCAGACTTCACCTTCTCCTTCTCCTTCTTCTGCTTCTTCTGCTGCGCCCTCCAGGCTTTACCTTCTCCTTCTCCTTCTTCTGCTTCTTCTGCTTCACCGTCCTGACTTCACCTTCTCCTTCTCCTTCTTCTACTTCTTCTGCTACACCCCCCTGACTTCACCTGCTCCTTCTCCTTCTTCTGCTTCTTCTGATTCACCCTCCTAACTTCACCTTCTCCTTCTCCTTCTTCTGCTTCTTCTGATTCACCCTCCTGACTTCACCTTCTCCTTCTCCTTCTTCTGCTTCTTCTGATTCACCCTCCAGACTTCACCTTCTCCTTCTCCTTCTTCTGCTTCTTCTGATTCACCCTCCAGACTTCACCTTCTCCTTCTCCTTCTTCTGATTCTTCTGATTCACCCTCCAGACCTCACCTTCTCCTTCTCCTTCTTCTACTTCTTCTGATTCACCCTCCAGACTTCATCTTCTCCTTCTCCTTCTTCTGCTTCTTCTGATTCATCCTCCAGACTTCACCTTCTCCTTCTCCTTCTTCTGCTTCTTCTGATTCTCCCTCCAGACTTCACCTTCTCCTTCTCCTTCTTCTACTTCTTCTGATTCACCCTCCAGACTTCACCTTCTCCTTCTCCTTCTTCTACTTCTTCTGATTCACCCTCCAGTCTTCACCTTCTCCTTCTCCTTCTTCTGTTTCTTCTGCTTCACCCTCCAGACTTCACCTTCTCCTTCTCTTTCTTCTGCTTCTTCTGCTTCACCCTCCAGACTTCACCTTCTCCTTCTCCTTCTTCTGATTCTTCTGATTCACCCTCCAGACTTCACCTTCTCCTTCTTCTACTAATTCTGATTCACCCTCCAGACTTCACCTTCTCCTTCTCCTTCTTCTGCTTCTTCTGATTCACCCTCCAGTCTTCACCTTCTCCATCTCCTTCTTCTGTTTCTTCTGCTTCACCCTCCAGACTTCACCTTCTCCTTCTCTTTCTTCTGCTTCTTCTGCTTCACCCTCCAGTCTTCACCTTCTCCTTCTCCTTCTTCTGCTTCTTCTGATTCACCCTCCTGACTTCACCTTCCCCTTCTCCTTCTTCTACTTCTTCTGATTCACCCTCCTGACTTCACCTTCTCCTTCTCCTTCTTCTACTTCTTCTGCTTCACCCTCCAGACTTCACCTTCTCCTTCTCCTTCTTCTACTTCTTCTGATTCACCCTCCAGACTTCACCTTCTCCTTCTCCTTCTTCTGCTTCTTCTGATTCACCCTCCAGACTTAACCTTCTCCTTCTCCTTATTCTGCTTCTTCTGATTCACCCTCCAGACTACACCTTCTCCTTCTCCTTCTTCTGCTTATTCTGATTCACCCTCCAGACTTCACCTTCTCCTTCTCCTTCTTCTGCTTCTTCTGATTCACCCTCCAGACTTCACCTTCTCCTTCTCCTTCTTCTACTTCTTCTGATTCACCCTCCAGACTTCACCTTCTCCTTCTCCTTCTTCTGCTTCTTCTGATTCTCCCTCCTGACTTCACCTTCTCCTTCTCCTTCTTCTACATCTTCTGATTCACCCTCCTGACTTCACCTTCTCCTTCTCCTTCTTCTACTTCTTCTGATTCACCCTCCAGACTTCACCTTCTCCTTCTCCTTCTTCTGCTTCTTCTGATTCACCCTCCAGACTTCACCTTCTCATTCTCCTTCTTCTGCTTCTTCTGCTGCGCCCTCCAGACTTCACCTTCTCCTTCTCCTTCTTCTGCTTCTTCTGCTTCACACTCCAGACTTCACCTTCTCCTTCTCCTTCTTCTGCTTCCTCTGCTGCGCCCTCCAGGCTTCACCTTCTCCTTCTCCTTCTTCTGCTTCTTCTGCTTCACCGTCCTGACTTCACATTCTCCTTCTCCTTCTTCTACTTATTCTGCTACACCCCCCTGACTTCACCTGCTCCTTCTCCTTCTTCTGCTTCTTCTGATTCACCCTCCTAACTTCACCTTCTCCTTCTCCTTCTTCTGCTTCTTCTGATTCACCCTCCTGACTTCACCTTCTCCTTCTCCTTCTTCTGCTTCTTTTGATTCACCCTCCAGACTTCACCTTCTCCTTCTCCTTCTTCTGCTTCTTCTGATTCACCCTCCAGACTTCACCTTCTCCTTCTCCTTCTTCTGCTTCTTCTGATTCACCCTCCAGACCTCACCTTCTCCTTCTCCTTCTTCTACTTCTTCTGATTCACCCTCCAGACTTCATTTTCTCCTTCTCCTTCTTCTGCTTCTTCTGATTCTCCCTCCAGACTTCACCTTCTCCTTCTCCTTCTTCTGCTTCTTCTGATTCACCCTCCAGACTTCACCTTCTCCTTCTCCTTCTTCTACTTCTTCTGATTCACCCTCCAGACTTCACCTTCTCCTTCTCCTTCTTCTACTTCTTCTGATTCACCCTCCAGTCTTCACCTTCTCCTTCTCCTTCTTCTGTTTCTTCTGCTTCACCCTCCAGACTTCACCTTCTCCTTCTCTTTCTTCTGCTTCTTCTGCTTCACCCTCCAGACTTCACCTTCTCCTTCTCCTTCTTCTGATTCTTCTGATTCAACCTCCAGACTTCACCTTCTCTATCTCCTTCTTCTGCTTCTTCTGATTCACCCTCCTGACTTCAGCTTCTCCTTCTCCTTCTTCTACTTCTTCTGATTCACCCTCCTGACTTCACCTTCTCCTTCTCCTTCTTCTACTTCTTCTGCTTCACCCTCCAGACTTCACCTTCTCCTTCTCCTTCTTCTACTTCTTCTGATTCACCCTCCAGACTTCACCTTCTCCTTCTCCTTCTTCTGCTTCTTCTGATTCACCCTCCAGACTTAACCTTCTCCTTCTCCTTATTCTGCTTCTTCTGATTCACCCTCCAGACTTCACCTTCTCCTTCTCCTTCTTCTGCTTCTTCTGATTCACCCTCCAGACTTCACCTTCTCCTTCTCCTTCTTCTGCTTCTTCTGATTCACCCTCCAGACTTCACCTTCTCCTTCTCCTTCTTCTACTTCTTCTGATTCACCCTCCAGACTTCACCTTCTCCTTCTCCTTCTTCTGCTTCTTCTGATTCACCCTCCTGACTTCACCTTCTCCTTGTCCTTCTTCTACATCTTCTGATTCACCCTCCTGACTTCACCTTCTCCTTCTCCTTCTTCTACTTCTTCTGCTTCACCCTCCAGACTTCACCTTCTCCTTCTCCTTCTTCTACTTCTTCTGATTCACCCTCCAGACTTCACCTTCTCCTTCTCCTTCTTCTACTTCTTCTGATTCACCCTCCAGACTTCACCTTCTCCTTCTCCTTCTTCTACTTCTTCTGATTCACCCTCCAGACTTCACCTTCTCCTTCTCCTTCTTCTGCTTCTTCTGATTCACCCTCCAGACTTCACCTTCTCCTTCTCCTTATTCTGCTTCTTCTGAGTCACCCTCCAGACTTCACCTTCTCCTTCTCCTTCTTCTGCTTCTTCTGATTCACCCTCCAGACTTCACCTTCTCCTTCTCCTTCTTCTGCTTCTTCTGATTCACCCTCCAGACTTCACCTTCTCCTTCTCCTTCTTCTACGTCTTCTGATTCACCCTCCAGACTTCACCTTCTCCATCTCCTTCTTCTGCTTCTTCTGATTCACCCTCCAGACTTCACCTTCTCCTTCTCCTTCATCTACTTCTTCTGATTCACCCTCCAGACTTCACCTTCTCCATCTCCTTCTTCTGCTTCTTCTGATTCACCCTCCAGACTTCACCTTCTCCTTCTCCTTCTTCTGCTTCTTCTGATTCACCCTCCAGACTTCACCTTCTCCTTCTCCTTCTTCTACTTCTTCTGATTCACCCTCCAGACTTCACCTTCTCCTTCTTCTGCTTCTTCTGATTCACCCTCCAGACTTTACCTTCTCCTTCTCCTTCGTCTACTTCTTCTGATTCACCCTCCAGACTTCACCTTCTCATTCTCCTTCTTCTGCTTCTTCTGCTGCGCCCTCCAGACTTCACCTTCTCCTTCTCCTTCTTCTGCTTCTTCTGCTTCACACTCCAGACTTCACCTTCTCCTTCTCCTTCTTCTGCTTCCTCTGCTGCGCCCTCCAGGCTTCACCTTCTCCTTCTCCTTCTTCTGCTTCTTCTGCTTCACCGTCCTGACTTCACATTCTCCTTCTCCTTCTTCTACTTATTCTGCTACACCCCCCTGACTTCACCTGCTCCTTCTCCTTCTTCTGCTTCTTCTGATTCACCCTCCTAACTTCACCTTCTCCTTCTCCTTCTTCTGCTTCTTCTGATTCACCCTCCTGACTTCACCTTCTCCTTCTCCTTCTTCTGCTTCTTTTGATTCACCCTCCAGACTTCACCTTCTCCTTCTCCTTCTTCTGCTTCTTCTGATTCACCCTCCAGACTTCACCTTCTCCTTCTCCTTCTTCTGCTTCTTCTGATTCACCCTCCAGACCTCACCTTCTCCTTCTCCTTCTTCTACTTCTTCTGATTCACCCTCCAGACTTCATTTTCTCCTTCTCCTTCTTCTGCTTCTTCTGATTCTCCCTCCAGACTTCACCTTCTCCTTCTCCTTCTTCTGCTTCTTCTGATTCACCCTCCAGACTTCACCTTCTCCTTCTCCTTCTTCTACTTCTTCTGATTCACCCTCCAGACTTCACCTTCTCCTTCTCCTTCTTCTACTTCTTCTGATTCACCCTCCAGTCTTCACCTTCTCCTTCTCCTTCTTCTGTTTCTTCTGCTTCACCCTCCAGACTTCACCTTCTCCTTCTCTTTCTTCTGCTTCTTCTGCTTCACCCTCCAGACTTCACCTTCTCCTTCTCCTTCTTCTGATTCTTCTGATTCAACCTCCAGACTTCACCTTCTCTATCTCCTTCTTCTGCTTCTTCTGATTCACCCTCCTGACTTCAGCTTCTCCTTCTCCTTCTTCTACTTCTTCTGATTCACCCTCCTGACTTCACCTTCTCCTTCTCCTTCTTCTACTTCTTCTGATTCACCCTCCAGACTTCACCTTCTCCTTCTCCTTCTTCTACTTCTTCTGATTCACCCTCCAGACTTCACCTTCTCCTTCTCCTTCTTCTGCTTCTTCTGATTCACCCTCCAGACTTAACCTTCTCCTTCTCCTTATTCTGCTTCTTCTGATTCACCCTCCAGACTTCACCTTCTCCTTCTCCTTCTTCTGCTTCTTCTGATTCACCCTCCAGACTTCACCTTCTCCTTCTCCTTCTTCTGCTTCTTCTGATTCACCCTCCAGACTTCACCTTCTCCTTCTCCTTCTTCTACTTCTTCTGATTCACCCTCCAGACTTCACCTTCTCCTTCTCCTTCTTCTGCTTCTTCTGATTCACCCTCCAGACTTCAACTTCTCCTTCTCCTTCATCTACTTCTTCTGATTCACCCTCCAGACTTCATCTTCTCCTTCTCCTTCTTCTGCTTCTTCTGATTCACCCTCCAGACTTCACCTTCTCCTTCTCCTTCTTCTGCTTCTTCTGATTCACCCTCCAGACTTCAACTTCTCCTTCTCCTTCTTCTACTTCTTCTGATTCACCCTCCAGACTTCACCTTCTCCTTCTCCTTCTTCTACTTCTTCTGATTCACCCTCCAGTCTTCACCTTCTCCTTCTCCTTCTTCTGTTTCTTCTGCTTCACCCTCCAGACTTCACCTTCTCCTTCTCTTTCTTCTGCTTCTTCTGATTCACCCTCCAGACTTCACCTTCTCCTTCTCCTTCTTCTGATTCTTCTGATTCACCCTCCAGACTTCACCTTCTCCTTCTCCTTCTTCTGCTTCTTCTGATTCACCCTCCTGACTTCACCTTCTCCTTCTCCTTCTTCTACTTCTTCTGATTCACCCTCCTGACTTCACCTTCTCCTTCTCCTTCTTCTACTTCTTCTGCTTCACCCTCCAGACTTCACCTTCTCCTTCTCCTTCTTCTACTTCTTCTGATTCACCCTCCAGACTTCACCTTCTCCTTCTCCTTCTTCTGCTTCTTCTGATTCACCCTCCAGACTTCACCTTCTCTTTCTCCTTCTTCTGCTTCTTCTGCTGCGCCCTCCAGACTTCACCTTCTCCTTCTCCTTCTTCTGCTTCTTCTGCTTCACACTCCAGACTTCACCTTCTCCTTCTCCTTCTTCTGCATCTTCTGCTGCGCCCTCCAGGCTTCACCTTCTCCTTCTCCTTCTTCTGCTTCTTCTGCTTCATCGTCCTGACTTCACCTTCTCCTTCTCCTTCTTCTACTTCTTCTGCTACACCCCCCTGACTTCACCTGCTCCTTCTCCTTTTTCTGCTTCTTCTGATTCACCCTCCTAACTTCACCTTCTCCTTCGCCTTCTTCTGCTTCTTCTGATTCACCCTCCTGACTTCACCTTCTCCTTCTCCTTCTTCTGCTTCTTCTGATTCACCCTCCAGACTTCACCTTCTCCTTCTCCTTCTTCTGCTTCTTCTGATTCACCCTCCAGACTTCACCTTCTCCTTCTCCTTCTTCTGCTTCTTCTGATTCCCCCTCCAGACCTCACCTTCTCCTTCTCCTTCTTCTACTTCTTCTGATTCACCCTCCAGACTTCATCTTCTCCTTCTCCTTCTTCTGCTTCTTCTGATTCACCCTCCAGACTTCACCTTCTCCTTCTCCTTCTTCTACTTCTTCTGATTCACCCTATAGACTTCACCTTCTCCTTCTCCTTCTTCTACTTCTTCTGATTCACCCTCCAGTCTTCACCTTCTCCTTCTCCTTCTTCTGTTTCTTCTGCTTCACCCTCCAGACTTCACCTTCTCCTTCTCTTTCTTCTACTTCTTCTGATTCACCCTCCAGTCTTCACCTTCTCCTTCTCCTTCATCTGTTTCTTCTGCTTCACCCTCCAGACTTCACCTTCTCCTTCTCCTTCTTCTGCTTCTTCTGATTCACCCTCCAGACTTCACCTTCTCCTTCTCCTTCTTCTACTTCTTCTGATTCACCCTCCAGACTTCACCTTCTCCTTCTCCTTCTTCTACTTCTTCTGATTCACCCTCCAGACTTCACCTTCTCCTTCTTCTGCTTCTTCTGATTCACCCTCCAGACTTTACCTTCTCCTTCTCCTTCGTCTACTTCTTCTGATTCACCCTCCAGACTACACCTTCTCCTTCTCCTTCTTCTACTTCTTCTGATTCACCCTCCAGACTTCACCTTCTCCTTCTCCTTCTTCTACTTCTTCTGATTCACCCTCCAGACTTCACCTTCTCCTTCTCCTTCTTCTGCTTCTTCTGATTCACCCTCCAGACTTCACCTTCTCATTCTCCTTCTTCTGCTTCTTCTGCTGCGCCCTCCAGACTTCACCTTCTCCTTCTCCTTCTTCTGCTTCTTCTGCTTCACACTCCAGACTTCACCTTCTCCTTCTCCTTCTTCTGCTTCTTCTGCTGCGCCCTCCAGGCTTTACCTTCTCCTTCTCCTTCTTCTGCTTCTTCTGCTTCACCGTCCTGACTTCACCTTCTCCTTCTCCTTCTTCTACTTCTTCTGCTACACCCCCCTGACTTCACCTGCTCCTTCTCCTTCTTCTGCTTCTTCTGATTCACCCTCCTAACTTCACCTTCTCCTTCTCCTTCTTCTGCTTCTTCTGATTCACCCTCCTGACTTCACCTTCTCCTTCTCCTTCTTCTGCTTCTTCTGATTCACCCTCCAGACTTCACCTTCTCCTTCTCCTTCTTCTGCTTCTTCTGATTCACCCTCCAGACTTCACCATCTCCTTCTCCTTCTTCTACTTCTTCTGATTCACCCTCCAGACTTCACCTTCTCCTTCTTCTGCTTCTTCTGATTCACCCTCCAGACTTTACCTTCTCCTTCTCCTTCGTCTACTTCTTCTGATTCACCCTCCAGACTACACCTTCTCCTTCTCCTTCTTCTACTTCTTCTGATTCACCCTCCAGACTTCACCTTCTCCTGCTCCTTCTTCTGTTTCTTCTGATTCACCCTCCAGACTTCATCTTCTCCTTCTCCTTCTTCTACTTCTTCTGATTCACCCTCCAGACTTCACCTTCTCCTTCTCCTTCTTCTACTTCTTCTGATTCACCCTCCAGACTTCATCTTCTCCTTCTCCTTCTTCTGCTTCTTCTGATTCACCCTCCAGACTTCACCTTCTCCTTCTCCTTCTTCTGCTTCTTCTGATTCACCCTCCAGACTTCAACTTCTCCTTCTCCTTCTTCTACTTCTTCTGATTCACCCTCCAGACTTCACCTTCTCCTTCTCCTTCTTCTACTTCTTCCGATTCACCCTCCAGACTTCATCTTCTCCTTCTCCTTCTTCTGCTTCTTCTGATTCACCCTCCAGACTTCACCTTCTCCTTCTCCTTTTTCTGCTTCTTCTGATTGACCCTCCAGACTTCACCTTCTCCTTCTCCTTCTTCTACTTCTTCTGATTCACCCTCCAGACTTCACCTTCTCCTTCTCCTTCTTCTACTTCTTCTGATTCACCCTCCAGTCTTCACCTTCTCCTTCTCCTTCTTCTGTTTCTTCTGCTTCTCCCTCCAGACTTCACCTTCTCCTTCTCTTTCTTCTGCTTCTTCTGATTCACCCTCCAGACTTCACCTTCTCCTTCTCCTTCTTCTGATTCTTCTGATTCACCCTCCAGACTTCACCTTCTCCTTCTCCTTCTTCTGCTTCTTCTGATTCACCCTCCTGACTTCACCTTCTCCTTCTGCTTCTTCTACTTCTTCTGATTCACCCTCCTGACTTCACCTTCTTCTTCTCCTTCTTCTACTTCTTCTGCTTCACCCTCCAGACTTCACCTTCTCCTTCTCCTTCTTCTACTTCTTCTGATTCACCCTCGAGACTTCACCTTCTCCTTCTCCTTCTTCTGCTTCTTCTGATTCACCCTCCAGACTTCACCTTCTCCTTCTCCTTATTCTGCTTCTTCTGATTCACCCTCCAGACTTCACCTTCTCCTTCTCCTTATTCTGCTTCTTTTGATTCACCCTCCAGACTTCACCTTCTCCTTCTCCTTCCTCTGCTTCTTCTGATTCACCCTCCAGACTTCACCTTCTCCTTCTCCTTCTTCTGATTCTTCTGATTCACCCTCCAGACTTCACCTTCTCCTTCTCCATCTTCTGCTTCTTCTGATTCACCCTCCTGACTTCACCTTCTCCTTCTCCTTCTTCTACTTCTTCTGATTCACCCTCCTGACTTCACCTTCTCCTTCTCCATCTTCTACTTCTTCTGCTTCACCCTCCAGACTTCAACTTCTCCTTCTCCTTCTTCTACTTCTTCTGATTCACCCTCCAGACTTCACCTTCTCCTTCTCCTTCTTCTGCTTCTTCTGATTCACCCTCCAGACTTCACCTTCTCCTTCTCCTTCTTCTGCTTCTTCTGATTCACCCTCCAGACTTCACCTTCTCCTTCTCCTTCTTCTACTTCTTCTGATTCACCCTCCAGACTTCACCTTCTCCTTCTCCTTCTTCTGCTTCTTCTGATTCACCCTCCAGACTTCAACTTCTCCTTCTCCTTCGTCTACTTCTTGTGATTCACCCTCCAGACTTCATCTTCTCCTTCTCCTTCTTCTGCTTCTTCTGATTCACCCTCCAGACTTCACCTTCTCCTTCTCCTTCTTCTGCTTCTTCTGATTCACCCTCCAGACTTCAACTTCTCCTTCTCCTTCTTCTACTTCTTCTGATTCACCCTCCAGACTTCACCTTCTCCTTCTCCTTCTTCTACTTCTTCTGATTCACCCTCCAGTCTTCACCTTCTCCTTCTCCTTCTTCTGTTTCTTCTGCTTCACCCTCCAGACTTCACCTTCTCCTTCTCTTTCTTCTGCTTCTTCTGATTCACCCTCCAGACTTCACCTTCTCCTTCTCCTTCTTCTGATTCTTCTGATTCACCCTCCAGACTTCACCTTCTCCTTCTCCTTCTTCTGCTTCTTCTGATTCACCCTCCTGACTTCACCTTCTCCTTCTCCTTCTTCTACTTCTTCTGATTCACCCTCCTGACTTCACCTTCTCCTTCTCCTTCTTCTACTTCTTCTGCTTCACCCTCCAGACTTCACCTTCTCCTTCTCCTTCTTCTACTTCTTCTGATTCACCCTCCAGACTTCACCTTCTCCTTCTCCTTCTTCTGCTTCTTCTGATTCACCCTCCAGACTTCACCTTCTCATTCTCCTTCTTCTGCTTCTTCTGCTGCGCCCTCCAGACTTCACCTTCTCCTTCTCCTTCTTCTGCTTCTTCTGCTTCACACTCCAGACTTCACCTTCTCCTTCTCCTTCTTCTGCTTCTTCTGCTGCGCCCTCCAGGCTTCACCTTCTCCTTCTCCTTCTTCTGCTTCTTCTGCTTCATCGTCCTGACTTCACCTTCTCCTTCTCCTTCTTCTACTTCTTCTGCTACACCCCCCTGACTTCACCTGCTCCTTCGCCTTTTTCTGCTTCTTCTGATTCACCCTCCTAACTTCACCTTCTCCTTCTCCTTCTTCTGCTTCTTCTGATTCACCCTCCTGACTTCACCTTCTCCTTCTCCTTCTTCTGCTTCTTCTGATTCACCCTCCAGACTTCACCTTCTCCTTCTCCTTCTTCTACTTCTTCTGCTTCACCCTCCAGACTTCACCTTCTCCTTCTCCTTCTTCTACTTCTTCTGATTCAACCTCCAGACTTCACCTTCTCCTTCTCCTTCTTCTGCTTCACACTCCAGACTTCACCTTCTCCTATTCCTTCTTCTGCTTCTTCTGCTGCGCCCTCCAGGCTTCACCTTCTCCTTCTCCTTCTTCTGCTTCTTCTGCTTCACCGTCCTGACTTCACCTTCTCCTTCTCCTTCTTCTACTTCTTCTGCTACACCCCCCTGACTTCACCTGCTCCTTCTCCTTCTTCTGCTTCTTCTGTTTCACCCTCCTAACTTCACCTTCTCCTTCTCCTTATTCTGCTTCTTCTGATTCACCCTCCTGACTTCACCTTCTCCTTCTTCTTCTGCTTCTTCTGATTCACCTTCCAGACTTCACCTTCTCCTTCTCCTTCTTCTGCTTCTTCTGATTCACCCTCCGGACTTCACCTTCTCCTTCTCCTTCTTCTGCATCTTCTGATTCACCCTCCAGACCTCACCTTCTCCTTCTCCTTCTTCTACTTCTTCTGATTCACCCTCCAGACTTCATCTTCTCCTTCTCCTTCTTCTGCTTCTTCTGATTCACCCTCCAGACTTCACCTTCTCCTTCTCCTTCTTCTGCTTCTTCTGATTCACCCTCCAGACTTCACCTTCTCCTTCTCCTTCTTCTACTTCTTCTGATTCACCCTCCAGACTTCACCTTCTCCTTCTCCTTCTTCTACTTCTTCTGATTCACCCTCCAGTCTTCACCTTCTCCTTCTCCTTCTTCTGTTTCTTCTGCTTCACCCTCCAGACTTCACCTTCTCCTTCTCTTTCTTCTGCTTCTTCTGCTTCACCCTCCAGACTTCACCTTCTCCTTCTCCTTCTTCTGATTCTTCTGATTCACCCTCCAGACTTCACCTTCTCTATCTCCTTCTTCTGCTTCTTCTGATTCACCCTCCTGACTTCACCTTCTCCTTCTCCTTCTTCTACTTCTTCTGATTCACCCTCCTGACTTCACCTTCTCCTTCTCCTTCTTCTACTTCTTCTGCTTCACCCTCCAGACTTCACCTTCTCCTTCTCCTTCTTCTACTTCTTCTGAATCACCCTCCAGACTTCACCTTCTCCTTCTCCTTCTTCTGCTTCTTCTGATTCACCCTCCAGACTTAACCATCTCCTTCTCCTTATTCTGCTTCTTCTGATTCACCCTCCAGACTTCACCTTCTCCTTCTCCTTCTTCTGCTTCTTCTGATTCAACCTCCAGACTTCACCTTCTCCTTCTCCTTCTTCTGCTTCTTCTGATTCACCCTCCTGACTTCACCTTCTCCTTCTCCTTCTTCTACATCTTCTGATTCACCCTCCTGACTTCACCTTCTCCTTCTCCATCTTCTACTTCCTCTGCTTCACCCTCCAGAATTCAACTTCTCCTTCTCCTTCTTCTGCTTCTTCTGATTCACCCTCCAGACTTCACCTTCTCCTTCTCCTTCTTCTGCTTCTTCTGATTCACCCTCCAGACTTCAACTTCTCCTTCTCCTTCTTCTACTTCTTCTGATTCACCCTCCAGACTTCACCTTCTCCTTCTCCTTCTTCTACTTCTTCCGATTCACCCTCCAGACTTCATCTTCTCCTTCTCCTTCTTCTGCTTCTTCTGATTCACCCTCCAGACTTCACCTTCTCCTTCTCCTTCTTCTGCTTCTTCTGATTCACCCTCCAGACTTCACCTTCTCCTTCTCCTTCTTCTACTTCTTCTGATTCACCCTCCAGACTTCACCTTCTCCTTCTCCTTCTTCTGTTTCTTCTGCTTCACCCTCCAGACTTCACCTTCTCTTTCTCTTTCTTCTGCTTCTTCTGATTCACCCTCCAGACTTCACCTTCTCCTTCTCCTTCTTCTGATTCTTCTGATTCACCCTCCAGACTTCACCTTCTCCTTCTCCTTCTTCTGCTTCTTCTAATTCACCCTCCTGACTTCACCTTCTCCTTCTGTTTCTTCTACTTCTTCTGATTCACCCTCCTGACTTCACCTTCTCCTTCTCCTTCTTCTACTTCTTCTGATTCACCCTCCAGACTTCACCTTCTCCTTCTCCTTATTCTGCTTCTTTTGATTCACCCTCCAGACTTCACCTTCTCCTTCTCCTTCCTCTGCTTCTTCTGATTCACCCTCCAGACTTCACCTTCTCCTTCTCCTTCTTCTGATTCTTCTGATTCACCCTCCAGACTTCACCTTCTCCTTCTCCATCTTCTGCTTCTTCTGATTCACCCTCCTGACTTCACCTTCTCCTTCTCCTTCTTCTACTTCTTCTGATTCACCCTCCTGACTTCACCTTCTCCTTCTCCATCTTCTACTTCTTCTGCTTCACCCTCCAGACTTCAACTTCTCCTTCTCCTTCTTCTACTTCTTCTGATTCCCCCTCCAGACTTCACCTTCTCCTTCTCCTTCTTCTGCTTCTTCTGATTCACCCTCCAGACTTCACCTTCTCCTTCTCCTTCTTCTGCTTCTTCTGATTCACCCTCCAGACTTCACCTTCTCCTTCTCCTTCTTCTACTTCTTCTGATTCACCCTCCAGACTTCACCTTCTCCTTCTCCTTCTTCTGCTTCTTCTGATTCACCCTCCAGACTTCAACTTCTCCTTCTCCTTCGTCTACTTCTTCTGATTCACCCTCCAGACTTCATCTTCTCCTTCTCCTTCTTCTGCTTCTTCTGATTCACCCTCCAGACTTCACCTTCTCCTTCTCCTTCTTCTGCTTCTTCTGATTCACCCTCCAGACTTCAACTTCTCCTTCTCCTTCTTCTACTTCTTCTGATTCACCCTCCAGACTTCACCTTCTCCTTCTCCTTCTTCTACTTCTTCTGATTCACCCTCCAGTCTTCACCTTCTCCTTCTCCTTCTTCTGTTTCTTCTGCTTCACCCTCCAGACTTCACCTTCTCCTTCTCTTTCTTCTGCTTCTTCTGATTCACCCTCCAGACTTCACCTTCTCCTTCTCCTTCTTCTGATTCTTCTGATTCACCCTCCAGACTTCACCTTCTCCTTCTCCTTCTTCTGCTTCTTCTGATTCACCCTCCTGACTTCACCTTCTCCTTCTCCTTCTTCTACTTCTTCTGATTCACCCTCCTGACTTCACCTTCTCCTTCTCCTTCTTCTACTTCTTCTGCTTCACCCTCCAGACTTCACCTTCTCCTTCTCCTTCTTCTACTTCTTCTGATTCACCCTCCAGACTTCACCTTCTCCTTCTCCTTCTTCTGCTTCTTCTGATTCACCCTCCAGACTTCACCTTCTCTTTCTCCTTCTTCTGCTTCTTCTGCTGCGCCCTCCAGACTTCACCTTCTCCTTCTCCTTCTTCTGCTTCTTCTGCTTCACACTCCAGACTTCACCTTCTCCTTCTCCTTCTTCTGCATCTTCTGCTGCGCCCTCCAGGCTTCACCTTCTCCTTCTCCTTCTTCTGCTTCTTCTGCTTCATCGTCCTGACTTCACCTTCTCCTTCTCCTTCTTCTACTTCTTCTGCTACACCCCCCTGACTTCACCTGCTCCTTCTCCTTTTTCTGCTTCTTCTGATTCACCCTCCTAACTTCACCTTCTCCTTCGCCTTCTTCTGCTTCTTCTGATTCACCCTCCTGACTTCACCTTCTCCTTCTCCTTCTTCTGCTTCTTCTGATTCACCCTCCAGACTTCACCTTCTCCTTCTCCTTCTTCTGCTTCTTCTGATTCACCCTCCAGACTTCACCTTCTCCTTCTCCTTCTTCTGCTTCTTCTGATTCCCCCTCCAGACCTCACCTTCTCCTTCTCCTTCTTCTACTTCTTCTGATTCACCCTCCAGACTTCATCTTCTCCTTCTCCTTCTTCTGCTTCTTCTGATTCACCCTCCAGACTTCACCTTCTCCTTCTCCTTCTTCTACTTCTTCTGATTCACCCTATAGACTTCACCTTCTCCTTCTCCTTCTTCTACTTCTTCTGATTCACCCTCCAGTCTTCACCTTCTCCTTCTCCTTCTTCTGTTTCTTCTGCTTCACCCTCCAGACTTCACCTTCTCCTTCTCTTTCTTCTACTTCTTCTGATTCACCCTCCAGTCTTCACCTTCTCCTTCTCCTTCATCTGTTTCTTCTGCTTCACCCTCCAGACTTCACCTTCTCCTTCTCCTTCTTCTGCTTCTTCTGATTCACCCTCCAGACTTCACCTTCTCCTTCTCCTTCTTCTACTTCTTCTGATTCACCCTCCAGACTTCACCTTCTCCTTCTCCTTCTTCTACTTCTTCTGATTCACCCTCCAGACTTCACCTTCTCCTTCTTCTGCTTCTTCTGATTCACCCTCCAGACTTTACCTTCTCCTTCTCCTTCGTCTACTTCTTCTGATTCACCCTCCAGACTACACCTTCTCCTTCTCCTTCTTCTACTTCTTCTGATTCACCCTCCAGACTTCACCTTCTCCTTCTCCTTCTTCTACTTCTTCTGATTCACCCTCCAGACTTCACCTTCTCCTTCTCCTTCTTCTGCTTCTTCTGATTCACCCTCCAGACTTCACCTTCTCATTCTCCTTCTTCTGCTTCTTCTGCTGCGCCCTCCAGACTTCACCTTCTCCTTCTCCTTCTTCTGCTTCTTCTGCTTCACACTCCAGACTTCACCTTCTCCTTCTCCTTCTTCTGCTTCTTCTGCTGCGCCCTCCAGGCTTTACCTTCTCCTTCTCCTTCTTCTGCTTCTTCTGCTTCACCGTCCTGACTTCACCTTCTCCTTCTCCTTCTTCTACTTCTTCTGCTACACCCCCCTGACTTCACCTGCTCCTTCTCCTTCTTCTGCTTCTTCTGATTCACCCTCCTAACTTCACCTTCTCCTTCTCCTTCTTCTGCTTCTTCTGATTCACCCTCCTGACTTCACCTTCTCCTTCTCCTTCTTCTGCTTCTTCTGATTCACCCTCCAGACTTCACCTTCTCCTTCTCCTTCTTCTGCTTCTTCTGATTCACCCTCCAGACTTCACCATCTCCTTCTCCTTCTTCTACTTCTTCTGATTCACCCTCCAGACTTCACCTTCTCCTTCTTCTGCTTCTTCTGATTCACCCTCCAGACTTTACCTTCTCCTTCTCCTTCGTCTACTTCTTCTGATTCACCCTCCAGACTACACCTTCTCCTTCTCCTTCTTCTACTTCTTCTGATTCACCCTCCAGACTTCACCTTCTCCTGCTCCTTCTTCTGTTTCTTCTGATTCACCCTCCAGACTTCATCTTCTCCTTCTCCTTCTTCTACTTCTTCTGATTCACCCTCCAGACTTCACCTTCTCCTTCTCCTTCTTCTACTTCTTCTGATTCACCCTCCAGACTTCATCTTCTCCTTCTCCTTCTTCTGCTTCTTCTGATTCACCCTCCAGACTTCACCTTCTCCTTCTCCTTCTTCTGCTTCTTCTGATTCACCCTCCAGACTTCAACTTCTCCTTCTCCTTCTTCTACTTCTTCTGATTCACCCTCCAGACTTCACCTTCTCCTTCTCCTTCTTCTACTTCTTCCGATTCACCCTCCAGACTTCATCTTCTCCTTCTCCTTCTTCTGCTTCTTCTGATTCACCCTCCAGACTTCACCTTCTCCTTCTCCTTTTTCTGCTTCTTCTGATTGACCCTCCAGACTTCACCTTCTCCTTCTCCTTCTTCTACTTCTTCTGATTCACCCTCCAGACTTCACCTTCTCCTTCTCCTTCTTCTACTTCTGCTGATTCACCCTCCAGTCTTCACCTTCTCCTTCTCCTTCTTCTGTTTCTTCTGCTTCTCCCTCCAGACTTCACCTTCTCCTTCTCTTTCTTCTGCTTCTTCTGATTCACCCTCCAGACTTCACCTTCTCCTTCTCCTTCTTCTGATTCTTCTGATTCACCCTCCAGACTTCACCTTCTCCTTCTCCTTCTTCTGCTTCTTCTGATTCACCCTCCTGACTTCACCTTCTCCTTCTGCTTCTTCTACTTCTTCTGATTCACCCTCCTGACTTCACCTTCTCCTTCTCCTTCTTCTACTTCTTCTGCTTCACCCTCCAGACTTCACCTTCTCCTTCTCCTTCTTCTACTTCTTCTGATTCACCCTCGAGACTTCACCTTCTCCTTCTCCTTCTTCTGCTTCTTCTGATTCACCCTCCAGACTTCACCTTCTCCTTCTCCTTATTCTGCTTCTTCTGATTCACCCTCCAGACTTCACCTTCTCCTTCTCCTTATTCTGCTTCTTTTGATTCACCCTCCAGACTTCACCTTCTCCTTCTCCTTCCTCTGCTTCTTCTGATTCACCCTCCAGACTTCACCTTCTCCTTCTCCTTCTTCTGATTCTTCTGATTCACCCTCCAGACTTCACCTTCTCCTTCTCCATCTTCTGCTTCTTCTGATTCACCCTCCTGACTTCACCTTCTCCTTCTCCTTCTTCTACTTCTTCTGATTCACCCTCCTGACTTCACCTTCTCCTTCTCCATCTTCTACTTCTTCTGCTTCACCCTCCAGACTTCAACTTCTCCTTCTCCTTCTTCTACTTCTTCTGATTCACCCTCCAGACTTCACCTTCTCCTTCTCCTTCTTCTGCTTCTTCTGATTCACCCTCCAGACTTCACCTTCTCCTTCTCCTTCTTCTGCTTCTTCTGTTTCACCCTCCAGACTTCACCTTCTCCTTCTCCTTCTTCTACTTCTTCTGATTCACCCTCCAGACTTCACCTTCTCCTTCTCCTTCTTCTGCTTCTTCTGATTCACCCTCCAGACTTCAACTTCTCCTTCTCCTTCGTCTACTTCTTGTGATTCACCCTCCAGACTTCATCTTCTCCTTCTCCTTCTTCTGCTTCTTCTGATTCACCCTCCAGACTTCACCTTCTCCTTCTCCTTCTTCTGCTTCTTCTGATTCACCCTCCAGACTTCAACTTCTCCTTCTCCTTCTTCTACTTCTTCTGATTCACCCTCCAGACTTCACCTTCTCCTTCTCCTTCTTCTACTTCTTCTGATTCACCCTCCAGTCTTCACCTTCTCCTTCTCCTTCTTCTGTTTCTTCTGCTTCACCCTCCAGACTTCACCTTCTCCTTCTCTTTCTTCTGCTTCTTCTGATTCACCCTCCAGACTTCACCTTCTCCTTCTCCTTCTTCTGATTCTTCTGATTCACCCTCCAGACTTCACCTTCTCCTTCTCCTTCTTCTGCTTCTTCTGATTCACCCTCCTGACTTCACCTTCTCCTTCTCCTTCTTCTACTTCTTCTGATTCACCCTCCTGACTTCACCTTCTCCTTCTCCTTCTTCTACTTCTTCTGCTTCACCCTCCAGACTTCACCTTCTCCTTCTCCTTCTTCTACTTCTTCTGATTCACCCTCCAGACTTCACCTTCTCCTTCTCCTTCTTCTGCTTCTTCTGATTCACCCTCCAGACTTCACCTTCTCATTCTCCTTCTTCTGCTTCTTCTGCTGCGCCCTCCAGACTTCACCTTCTCCTTCTCCTTCTTCTGCTTCTTCTGCTTCACACTCCAGACTTCACCTTCTCCTTCTCCTTCTTCTGCTTCTTCTGCTGCGCCCTCCAGGCTTCACCTTCTCCTTCTCCTTCTTCTGCTTCTTCTGCTTCATCGTCCTGACTTCACCTTCTCCTTCTCCTTCTTCTACTTCTTCTGCTACACCCCCCTGACTTCACCTGCTCCTTCGCCTTTTTCTGCTTCTTCTGATTCACCCTCCTAACTTCACCTTCTCCTTCTCCTTCTTCTGCTTCTTCTGATTCACCCTCCTGACTTCACCTTCTCCTTCTCCTTCTTCTGCTTCTTCTGATTCACCCTCCAGACTTCACCTTCTCCTTCTCCTTCTTCTACTTCTTCTGCTTCACCCTCCAGACTTCACCTTCTCATTCTCCTTCTTCTACTTCTTCTGATTCAACCTCCAGACTTCACCTTCTCCTTCTCCTTCTTCTGCTTCACACTCCAGACTTCACCTTCTCCTATTCCTTCTTCTGCTTCTTCTGCTGCGCCCTCCAGGCTTCACCTTCTCCTTCTCCTTCTTCTGCTTCTTCTGCTTCACCGTCCTGACTTCACCTTCTCCTTCTCCTTCTTCTACTTCTTCTGCTACACCCCCCTGACTTCACCTGCTCCTTCTCCTTCTTCTGCTTCTTCTGATTCACCCTCCTAACTTCACCTTCTCCTTCTCCTTATTCTGCTTCTTCTGATTCACCCTCCTGACTTCACCTTCTCCTTCTTCTTCTGCTTCTTCTGATTCACCTTCCAGACTTCACCTTCTCCTTCTCCTTCTTCTGCTTCTTCTGATTCACCCTCCGGACTTCACCTTCTCCTTCTCCTTCTTCTGCATCTTCTGATTCACCCTCCAGACCTCACCTTCTCCTTCTCCTTCTTCTACTTCTTCTGATTCACCCTCCAGACTTCATCTTCTCCTTCTCCTTCTTCTGCTTCTTCTGATTCACCCTCCAGACTTCACCTTCTCCTTCTCCTTCTTCTGCTTCTTCTGATTCACCCTCCAGACTTCACCTTCTCCTTCTCCTTCTTCTACTTCTTCTGATTCACCCTCCAGACTTCACCTTCTCCTTCTCCTTCTTCTACTTCTTCTGATTCACCCTCCAGTCTTCACCTTCTCCTTCTCCTTCTTCTGTTTCTTCTGCTTCACCCTCCAGACTTCACCTTCTCCTTCTCTTTCTTCTGCTTCTTCTGCTTCACCCTCCAGACTTCACCTTCTCCTTCTCCTTCTTCTGATTCTTCTGATTCACCCTCCAGACTTCACCTTCTCTATCTCCTTCTTCTGCTTCTTCTGATTCACCCTCCTGACTTCACCTTCTCCTTCTCCTTCTTCTACTTCTTCTGATTCACCCTCCTGACTTCACCTTCTCCTTCTCCTTCTTCTACTTCTTCTGCTTCACCCTCCAGACTTCACCTTCTCCTTCTCCTTCTTCTACTTCTTCTGAATCACCCTCCAGACTTCACCTTCTCCTTCTCCTTCTTCTGCTTCTTCTGATTCACCCTCCAGACTTAACCATCTCCTTCTCCTTATTCTGCTTCTTCTGATTCACCCTCCAGACTTCACCTTCTCCTTCTCCTTCTTCTGCTTCTTCTGATTCAACCTCCAGACTTCACCTTCTCCTTCTCCTTCTTCTGCTTCTTCTGATTCACCCTCCAGACTTCACCTTCTCCTTCTCCTTCTTCTACTTCTTCTGATTCACCCTCCAGACTTCACCTTCTCCTTCTCCTTCTTCTGCTTCTTCTGATTCACCCTCCTGACTTCACCTTCTCCTTCTCCTTCTTCTACATCTTCTGATTCACCCTCCTGACTTCACCTTCTCCTTCTCCATCTTCTACTTCCTCTGCTTCACCCTCCAGAATTCAACTTCTCCTTCTCCTTCTTCTACTTCTTCTGATTCACCCTCCAGACTTCACCTTCTCCTTCTCCTTCTTCTGCTTCTTCTGATTCACCCTCCAGACTTCACCTTCTCCTTCTCCTTCTTCTGCTTCTTCCGATTCACCCTCCAGACTTCACCTTCTCCTTCTCCTTCTTCTACTTCATCTGATTCACCCTCCAGACTTCACCTTCTCCTTCTCCTTCTTCTGCTTCTTCTGATTCACCCTGCAGACTTCACCTTCTCCTTCTCCTTCCTCTACTTCTTCTGATTCACCCTCCAGACTACACCTTCTCCTTCTCCTTCTTCTACTTCTTCTGATTCACCCTCCAGACTTCACCTTCTCCTTCTCCTTCTTCTGTTTCTTCTGATTCACCCTCCAGACTTCATGTTCTCCTTCTCCTTCTTCTACTTCTTCTGATTCACCCTCCAGACTTCACCTTCTCCTTCTCCTTCTTCTACTTCTTCTGATTCACCCTCCAGACTTCATCTTCTCCTTCTCCTTCTTCTGCTTCTTCTGATTCACCCTCCAGACTTCACCTTCTCCTTCTCCTTCTTCTACTTCTTCTGATTCACCCTCCAGTCTTCACCTTCTCCTTCTCCTTCTTCTGTTTCTTCTGCTTCACCCTCCAGACTTCACCTTCTCCTTCTCTTTCTTCTGCTTCTTCTGATTCACCCTCCAGACTTCACCTTCTCCTTCTCCTTCTTCTGATTCTTCTGATTCACCCTCCAGACTTCACCTTCTCCTTCTTCTGCTTCTTCTGATTCACCCTCCAGACTTTACCTTCTCCTTCTCCTTCGTCTACTTCTTCTGATTCACCCTCCAGACTACACCTTCTCCTTCTCCTTCTTCTACTTCTTCTGATTCACCCTCCAGACTTCACCTTCTCCTGCTCCTTCTTCTGTTTCTTCTGATTCACCCTCCAGACTTCATCTTCTCCTTCTCCTTCTTCTACTTCTTCTGATTCACCCTCCAGACTTCACCTTCTCCTTCTCCTTCTTCTACTTCTTCTGATTCACCCTCCAGACTTCATCTTCTCCTTCTCCTTCTTCTGCTTCTTCTGATTCACCCTCCAGACTTCACCTTCTCCTTCTCCTTCTTCTGCTTCTTCTGATTCACCCTCCAGACTTCAACTTCTCCTTCTCCTTCTTCTACTTCTTCTGATTCACCCTCCAGACTTCACCTTCTCCTTCTCCTTCTTCTACTTCTTCCGATTCACCCTCCAGACTTCATCTTCTCCTTCTCCTTCTTCTGCTTCTTCTGATTCACCCTCCAGACTTCACCTTCTCCTTCTCCTTTTTCTGCTTCTTCTGATTGACCCTCCAGACTTCACCTTCTCCTTCTCCTTCTTCTACTTCTTCTGATTCACCCTCCAGACTTCACCTTCTCCTTCTCCTTCTTCTACTTCTTCTGATTCACCCTCCAGTCTTCACCTTCTCCTTCTCCTTCTTCTGTTTCTTCTGCTTCTCCCTCCAGACTTCACCTTCTCCTTCTCTTTCTTCTGCTTCTTCTGATTCACCCTCCAGACTTCACCTTCTCCTTCTCCTTCTTCTGATTCTTCTGATTCACCCTCCAGACTTCACCTTCTCCTTCTCCTTCTTCTGCTTCTTCTGATTCACCCTCCTGACTTCACCTTCTCCTTCTGCTTCTTCTACTTCTTCTGATTCACCCTCCTGACTTCACCTTCTCCTTCTCCTTCTTCTACTTCTTCTGCTTCACCCTCCAGAGTTCACCTTCTCCTTCTCCTTCTTCTACTTCTTCTGATTCACCCTCGAGACTTCACCTTCTCCTTCTCCTTCTTCTGCTTCTTCTGATTCACCCTCCAGACTTCACCTTCTCCTTCTCCTTATTCTGCTTCTTCTGATTCACCCTCCAGACTTCACCTTCTCCTTCTCCTTATTCTGCTTCTTTTGATTCACCCTCCAGACTTCACCTTCTCCTTCTCCTTCCTCTGCTTCTTCTGATTCACCCTCCAGACTTCACCTTCTCCTTCTCCTTCTTCTGATTCTTCTGATTCACCCTCCAGACTTCACCTTCTCCTTCTCCATCTTCTGCTTCTTCTGATTCACCCTCCTGACTTCACCTTCTCCTTCTCCTTCTTCTACTTCTTCTGATTCACCCTCCTGACTTCACCTTCTCCTTCTCCATCTTCTACTTCTTCTGCTTCACCCTCCAGACTTCAACTTCTCCTTCTCCTTCTTCTACTTCTTCTGATTCACCCTCCAGACTTCACCTTCTCCTTCTCCTTCTTCTGCTTCTTCTGATTCACCCTCCAGACTTCACCTTCTCCTTCTCCTTCTTCTGCTTCTTCTGATTCACCCTCCAGACTTCACCTTCTCCTTCTCCTTCTTCTACTTCTTCTGATTCACCCTCCAGACTTCACCTTCTCCTTCTCCTTCTTCTGCTTCTTCTGATTCACCCTCCAGACTTCAACTTCTCCTTCTCCTTCGTCTACTTCTTGTGATTCACCCTCCAGACTTCATCTTCTCCTTCTCCTTCTTCTGCTTCTTCTGATTCACCCTCCAGACTTCACCTTCTCCTTCTCCTTCTTCTGCTTCTTCTGATTCACCCTCCAGACTTCAACTTCTCCTTCTCCTTCTTCTACTTCTTCTGATTCACCCTCCAGACTTCACCTTCTCCTTCTCCTTCTTCTACTTCTTCTGATTCACCCTCCAGTCTTCACCTTCTCCTTCTCCTTCTTCTGTTTCTTCTGCTTCACCCTCCAGACTTCACCTTCTCCTTCTCTTTCTTCTGCTTCTTCTGATTCACCCTCCAGACTTCACCTTCTCATTCTCCTTCTTCTGATTCTTCTGATTCACCCTCCAGACTTCACCTTCTCCTTCTCCTTCTTCTGCTTCTTCTGATTCACCCTCCAGACTTCACCTTCTCCTTCTCCTTCTTCTACTTCTTCTGCTTCACCCTCCAGAGTTCACCTTCTCCTTCTCCTTCTTCTACTTCTTCTGATTCACCCTCCAGACTTCACCTTCTCCTTCTCCTTCTTCTGCTTCTTCTGATTTACCGTCCAGACTTCAACTTCTCCTTCTCCTTCGTCTACTTCTTGTGATTCACCCTCCAGACTTCATCTTCTCCTTCTCCTTCTTCTACTTCTTCTGATTCACCCTCCAGACTTCACCTTCTCCTGCTCCTTCTTCTGTTTCTTCTGATTCACCCTCCAGACTTCATCTTCTCCTTCTCCTTCTTCTACTTCTTCTGATTCACCCTCCAGACTTCACCTTCTCCTTCTCCTTCTTCTACTTCTTCTGATTCACCCTCCAGACTTCATCTTCTCCTTCTCCTTCTTCTGCTTCTTCTGATTCACCCTCCAGACTTCACCTTCTCCTTCTCCTTCTTCTGCTTCTTCTGATTCACCCTCCAGACTTCAACTTCTCCTTCTCCTTCTTCTACTTCTTCTGATTCACCCTCCAGACTTCACCTTCTCCTTCTCCTTCTTCTACTTCTTCCGATTCACCCTCCAGACTTCATCTTCTCCTTCTCCTTCTTCTGCTTCTTCTGATTCACCCTCCAGACTTCACCTTCTCCTTCTCCTTTTTCTGCTTCTTCTGATTGACCCTCCAGACTTCACCTTCTCCTTCTCCTTCTTCTACTTCTTCTGATTCACCCTCCAGACTTCACCTTCTCCTTCTCCTTCTTCTACTTCTTCTGATTCACCCTCCAGTCTTCACCTTCTCCTTCTCCTTCTTCTGTTTCTTCTGCTTCTCCCTCCAGACTTCACCTTCTCCTTCTCTTTCTTCTGCTTCTTCTGATTCACCCTCCAGACTTCACCTTCTCCTTCTCCTTCTTCTGATTCTTCTGATTCACCCTCCAGACTTCACCTTCTCCTTCTCCTTCTTCTGCTTCTTCTGATTCACCCTCCTGACTTCACCTTCTCCTTCTGCTTCTTCTACTTCTTCTGATTCACCCTCCTGACTTCACCTTCTCCTTCTCCTTCTTCTACTTCTTCTGCTTCACCCTCCAGAGTTCACCTTCTCCTTCTCCTTCTTCTACTTCTTCTGATTCACCCTCGAGACTTCACCTTCTCCTTCTCCTTCTTCTGCTTCTTCTGATTCACCCTCCAGACTTCACCTTCTCCTTCTCCTTATTCTGCTTCTTCTGATTCACCCTCCAGACTTCACCTTCTCCTTCTCCTTATTCTGCTTCTTTTGATTCACCCTCCAGACTTCACCTTCTCCTTCTCCATCTTCTGCTTCTTCTGATTCACCCTCCTGACTTCACCTTCTCCTTCTCCTTCTTCTACTTCTTCTGATTCACCCTCCTGACTTCACCTTCTCCTTCTCCATCTTCTACTTCTTCTGCTTCACCCTCCAGACTTCAACTTCTCCTTCTCCTTCTTCTACTTCTTCTGATTCACCCTCCAGACTTCACCTTCTCCTTCTCCTTCTTCTGCTTCTTCTGATTCACCCTCCAGACTTCACCTTCTCCTTCTCCTTCTTCTGCTTCTTCTGATTCACCCTCCAGACTTCACCTTCTCCTTCTCCTTCTTCTACTTCTTCTGATTCACCCTCCAGACTTCACCTTCTCCTTCTCCTTCTTCTGCTTCTTCTGATTCACCCTCCAGACTTCAACTTCTCCTTCTCCTTCGTCTACTTCTTGTGATTCACCCTCCAGACTTCATCTTCTCCTTCTCCTTCTTCTGCTTCTTCTGATTCACCCTCCAGACTTCACCTTCTCCTTCTCCTTCTTCTGCTTCTTCTGATTCACCCTCCAGACTTCAACTTCTCCTTCTCCTTCTTCTACTTCTTCTGATTCACCCTCCAGACTTCACCTTCTCCTTCTCCTTCTTCTACTTCTTCTGATTCACCCTCCAGTCTTCACCTTCTCCTTCTCCTTCTTCTGTTTCTTCTGCTTCACCCTCCAGACTTCACCTTCTCCTTCTCTTTCTTCTGCTTCTTCTGATTCACCCTCCAGACTTCACCTTCTCCTTCTCCTTCTTCTGATTCTTCTGATTCACCCTCCAGACTTCACCTTCTCCTTCTCCTTCTTCTGCTTCTTCTGATTCACCCTCCTGACTTCACCTTCTCCTTCTCCTTCTTCTACTTCTTCTGATTCACCCTCCTGACTTCACCTTCTCCTTCTCCTTCTTCTACTTCTTCTGCTTCACCCTCCAGACTTCACCTTCTCCTTCTCCTTCTTCTACTTCTTCTGATTCACCCTCCAGACTTCACCTTCTCCTTCTCCTTCTTCTGCTTCTTCTGATTCACCCTCCAGACTTCACCATCTCATTCTCCTTCTTCTGCTTCTTCTGCTGCGCCCTCCAGACTTCACCTTCTCCTTCTCCTTCTTCTGCTTCTTCTGCTTCACACTCCAGACTTCACCTTCTCCTTCTCCTTCTTCTGCTTCTTCTGCTGCGCCCTCCAGGCTTCACCTTCTCCTTCTCCTTCTTCTGCTTCTTCTGCTTCATCGTCCTGACTTCACCTTCTCCTTCTCCTTCTTCTACTTCTTCTGCTACACCCCCCTGACTTCACCTGCTCCTTCTCCTTTTTCTGCTTCTTCTGATTCACCCTCCTAACTTCACCTTCTCCTTCTCCTTCTTCTGCTTCTTCTGATTCACCCTCCTGACTTCACCTTCTCCTTCTCCTTCTTCTGCTTCTTCTGATTCACCCTCCAGACTTCACCTTCTCCTTCTCCTTCTTCTACTTCTTCTGATTCACCCTCCTGACTTCACCTTCTCCTTCTCCTTCTTCTACTTCTTCTGCTTCACCCTCCAGACTTCACCTTCTCCTTCTCCTTCTTCTACTTCTTCTGATTCAACCTCCAGACTTCACCTTCTCCTTCTCCTTCTTCTGCTTCTTCTGCTTCACACTCCAGACTTCACCTTCTCCTATTCCTTCTTCTGCTTCTTCTGCTGCGCCCTCCAGGCTTCACCTTCTCCTTCTCCTTCTTCTGCTTCTTCTGCTTCACCGTCCTGACTTCACCTTCTCCTTCTCCTTCTTCTACTTCTTCTGCTACACCCCCCTGACTTCACCTGCTCCTTCTTCTTCTTCTGCTTCTTCTGATTCACCCTCCTAACTTCACCTTCTCCTTCTCCTTATTCTGCTTCTTCTGATTCACCCTCCTGACTTCACCTTCTCCTTCTTCTTCTGCTTCTTCTGATTCACCTTCCAGACTTCACCTTCTCCTTCTCCTTCTTCTGCTTCTTCTGATTCACCCTCCGGACTTCACCTTCTCCTTCTCCTTCTTCTGCATCTTCTGATTCACCCTCCAGACCTCACCTTCTCCTTCTCCTTCTTCTACTTCTTCTGATTCACCCTCCAGACTTCATCTTCTCCTTCTCCTTCTTCTGCTTCTTCTGATTCACCCTCCAGACTTCACCTTCTCCTTCTCCTTCTTCTGCTTCTTCTGATTCACCCTCCAGACTTCACCTTCTCCTTCTCCTTCTTCTACTTCTTCTGATTCACCCTCCAGACTTCACCTTCTCCTTCTCCTTCTTCTACTTCTTCTGATTCACCCTCCAGTCTTCACCTTCTCCTTCTCCTTCTTCTGTTTCTTCTGCTTCACCCTCCAGACTTCACCTTCTCCTTCTCTTTCTTCTGCTTCTTCTGCTTCACCCTCCAGACTTCACCTTCTCCTTCTCCTTCTTCTGATTCTTCTGATTCACCCTCCAGACTTCACCTTCTCTATCTCCTTCTTCTGCTTCTTCTGATTCACCCTCCTGACTTCACCTTCTCCTTCTCCTTCTTCTACTTCTTCTGATTCACCCTCCTGACTTCACCTTCTCCTTCTCCTTCTTCTACTTCTTCTGCTTCCCCCTCCAGACTTCACCTTCTCCTTCTCCTTCTTCTACTTCTTCTGAAACACCCTCCAGACTTCACCTTCTCCTTCTCCTTCTTCTGCTTCTTCTGATTCACCCTCCAGACTTAACCATCTCCTTCTCCTTATTCTGCTTCTTCTGATTCACCCTCCAGACTTCACCTTCTCCTTCTCCTTCTTCTGCTTCTTCTGATTCAACCTCCAGACTTCACCTTCTCCTTCTCCTTCTTCTGCTTCTTCTGATTCACCCTCCAGACTTCACCTTCTCCTTCTCCTTCTTCTACTTCTTCTGATTCACCCTCCAGACTTCACCTTCTCCTTCTCCTTCTTCTGCTTCTTCTGATTCACCCTCCTGACTTCACCTTCTCCTTCTCCTTCTTCTACATCTTCTGATTCACCCTCCTGACTTCACCTTCTCCTTCTCCATCTTCTACTTCCTCTGCTTCACCCTCCAGAATTCAACTTCTCCTTCTCCTTCTTCTACTTCTTCTGATTCACCCTCCAGACTTCACCTTCTCCTTCTCCTTCTTCTGCTTCTTCTGATTCACCCTCCAGACTTCACCTTTTTCTCTCCTTCTTCTGCTTCTTCCGATTCACCCTCCAGACTTCACCTTCTCCTTCTCCTTCTTCTACTTCATCTGATTCACCCTCCAGACTTCACCTTCTCCTTCTCCTTCTTCTGCTTCTTCTGATTCACCCTGCAGACTTCACCTTCTCCTTCTCCTTCCTCTACTTCTTCTGATTCACCCTCCAGACTACACCTTCTCCTTCTCCTTCTTCTACTTCTTCTGATTCACCCTCCAGACTTCACCTTCTCCTTCTCCTTCTTCTGTTTCTTCTGATTCACCCTCCAGACTTCATGTTCTCCTTCTCCTTCTTCTACTTCTTCTGATTCACCCTCCAGACTTCACCTTCTCCTTCTCCTTCTTCTACTTCTTCTGATTCACCCTCCAGACTTCATCTTCTCCTTCTCCTTCTTCTGCTTCTTCTGATTCACCCTCCAGACTTCACCTTCTCCTTCTCCTTCTTCTACTTCTTCTGATTCACCCTCCAGTCTTCACCTTCTCCTTCTCCTTCTTCTGTTTCTTCTGCTTCACCCTCCAGACTTCACCTTCTCCTTCTCTTTCTTCTGCTTCTTCTGATTCACCCTCCAGACTTCACCTTCTCCTTCTCCTTCTTCTGATTCTTCTGATTCACCCTCCAGACTTCACCTTCTCCTTCTCCTTCTTCTGCTTCTTCTGATTCACCCTCCTGACTTCACCTTCTCCTTCTCCTTCTTCTACTTCTTCTGATTCACCCTCCTGACTTCACCTTCTCCTTCTCCTTCTTCTACTTCTTCTGCTTCACCCTCCAGACTTCACCTTCTCCTTCTCCTTCTTCTACTTCTTCTGATTCAACCTCCAGACTTCACCTTCTCCTTCTCCTTCTTCTGCTTCTTCTGATTCACCCTCCAGACTTCACCTTCTCATTCTCCTTCTTCTGCTTCTTCTGCTGCGCCCTCCAGACTTCACCTTCTCCTTCTCCTTCTTCTGCTTCTTCTGCTTCACACTCCAGACTTCTCCTTCTCCTTCTCCTTCTTCTGCTTCTTCTGCTGCGCCCTCCAGGCTTTACCTTCTCCTTCTCCTTCTTCTGCTTCTTCTGCTTCACCGTCCTGACTTCACCTTCTCCTTCTCCTTCTTCTACTTCTTCTGCTACACCCCCCTGACTTCACCTGCTCCTTCTCCTTCTTCTGCTTCTTCTGATTCACCCTCCTAACTTCACCTTCTCCTTCTCCTTCTTCTGCTTCTTCTGATTCACCCTCCTGACTTCACCTTCTCCTTCTCCTTCTTCTGCTTCTTCTGATTCACCCTCCAGACTTCACCTTCTCCTTCTCCTTCTTCTGCTTCTTCTGATTCACCCTCCAGACTTCACCTTCTCCTTCTCCTTCTTCTGATTCTTCTGATTCACCCTCCAGACCTCACCTTCTCCTTCTCCTTCTTCTACTTCTTCTGATTCACCCTCCAGACTTCATCTTCTCCTTCTCCTTCTTCTGCTTCTTCTGATTCATCCTCCAGACTTCACCTTCTCCTTCTCCTTCTTCTGCTTCTTCTGATTCTCCCTCCAGACTTCACCTTCTCCTTCTCCTTCTTCTACTTCTTCTGATTCACCCTCCAGACTTCACCTTCTCCTTCTCCTTCTTCTAATTCTTCTGATTCACCCTCCAGTCTTCACCTTCTCCTTCTCCTTCTTCTGTTTCTTCTGCTTCACCCTCCAGACTTCACCTTCTCCTTCTCTTTCTTCTGCTTCTTCTGCTTCACCCTCCAGACTTCACCTTCTCCTTCTCCTTCTTCTGATTCTTCTGATTCACCCTCCAGACTTCACCTTCTCCTTCTCCTTCTTCTACTAATTCTGATTCACCCTCCAGACTTCACCTTCTCCTTCTCCTTCTTCTGCTTCTTCTGATTCACCCTCCAGACTTCACCTTCTCCTTCTCCTTCTTCTACTTCTTCTGATTCACCCTCCAGACTTCACCTTCTCCTTCTCCTTCTTCTACTTCTTCTGATTCACCCTCCAGTCTTCACCTTCTCCTTCTCCTTCTTCTGTTTCTTCTGCTTCACCCTCCAGACTTCACCTTCTCCTTCTCTTTCTTCTGCTTCTTCTGCTTCACCCTCCAGTCTTCACCTTCTCCTTCTCCTTCTTCTGCTTCTTCTGATTCACCCTCCTGACTTCACCTTCTCCTTCTCCTTCTTCTACTTCTTCTGATTCACCCTCCTGACTTCACCTTCTCCTTCTCCTTCTTCTACTTCTTCTGCTTCACCCTCCAGACTTCACCTTCTCCTTCTCCTTCTTCTACTTCTTCTGATTCACCCTCCAGACTTCACCTTCTCCTTCTCCTTCTTCTGCTTCTTCTGATTCACCCTCCAGACTTAACCTTCTCCTTCTCCTTATTCTGCTTCTTCTGATTCACCCTCCAGACTACACCTTCTCCTTCTCCTTCTTCTGCTTATTCTGATTCACCCTCCAGACTTCACCTTCTCCTTCTCCTTCTTCTGCTTCTTCTGATTCACCCTCCAGACTTCACCTTCTCCTTCTCCTTCTTCTACTTCTTCTGATTCACCCTCCAGACTTCACCTTCTCCTTCTCCTTCTTCTGCTTCTTCTGATTCTCCCTCCTGACTTCACCTTCTCCTTCTCCTTCTTCTACATCTTCTGATTCACCCTCCTGACTTCACCTTCTCCTTCTCCTTCTTCTACTTCTTCTGATTCACCCTCCAGACTTCACCTTCTCCTTCTCCTTCTTCTGCTTCTTCTGATTCACCCTCCAGACTTCACCTTCTCATTCTCCTTCTTCTGCTTCTTCTGCTGCGCCCTCCAGACTTCACCTTCTCCTTCTCCTTCTTCTGCTTCTTCTGCTTCACACTCCAGACTTCACCTTCTCCTTCTCCTTCTTCTGCTTCCTCTGCTGCGCCCTCCAGGCTTCACCTTCTCCTTCTCCTTCTTCTGCTTCTTCTGCTTCACCGTCCTGACTTCACATTCTCCTTCTCCTTCTTCTACTTATTCTGCTACACCCCCCTGACTTCACCTGCTCCTTCTCCTTCTTCTGCTTCTTCTGATTCACCCTCCTAACTTCACCTTCTCCTTCTCCTTCTTCTGCTTCTTCTGATTCACCCTCCTGACTTCACCTTCTCCTTCTCCTTCTTCTGCTTCTTTTGATTCACCCTCCAGACTTCACCTTCTCCTTCTCCTTCTTCTGCTTCTTCTGATTCACCCTCCAGACTTCACCTTCTCCTTCTCCTTCTTCTGCTTCTTCTGATTCACCCTCCAGACCTCACCTTCTCCTTCTCCTTCTTCTACTTCTTCTGATTCACCCTCCAGACTTCATTTTCTCCTTCTCCTTCTTCTGCTTCTTCTGATTCTCCCTCCAGACTTCACCTTCTCCTTCTCCTTCTTCTGCTTCTTCTGATTCACCCTCCAGACTTCACCTTCTCCTTCTCCTTCTTCTACTTCTTCTGATTCACCCTCCAGACTTCACCTTCTCCTTCTCCTTCTTCTACTTCTTCTGATTCACCCTCCAGTCTTCACCTTCTCCTTCTCCTTCTTCTGTTTCTTCTGCTTCACCCTCCAGACTTCACCTTCTCCTTCTCTTTCTTCTGCTTCTTCTGCTTCACCCTCCAGACTTCACCTTCTCCTTCTCCTTCTTCTGATTCTTCTGATTCAACCTCCAGACTTCACCTTCTCTATCTCCTTCTTCTGCTTCTGCTGATTCACCCTCCTGACTTCACCTTCTCCTTCTCCTTCTTCTACTTCTTCTGATTCACCCTCCTGACTTCACCTTCTCCTTCTCCTTCTTCTACTTCTTCTGCTTCACCCTCCAGACTTCACCTTCTCCTTCTCCTTCTTCTACTTCTTCTGATTCACCCTCCAGACTTCACCTTCTCCTTCTCCTTCTTCTGCTTCTTCTGATCCACCCTCCAGACTTAACCTTCTCCTTCTCCTTATTCTGCTTCTTCTGATTCACCCTCCAGACTTCACCTTCTCCTTCTCCTTCTTCTGCTTCTTCTGATTCACCCTCCAGACTTCACCTTCTCCTTCTCCTTCTTCTGCTTCTTCTGATTCACCCTCCAGACTTCACCTTCTCCTTCTCCTTCTTCTACTTCTTCTGATTCACCCTCCAGACTTCACCTTCTCCTTCTCCTTCTTCTGCTTCTTCTGATTCACCCTCCTGACTTCACCTTCTCCTTGTCCTTCTTCTACATCTTCTGATTCACCCTCCTGACTTCACCTTCTCCTTCTCCTTCTTCTACTTCTTCTGCTTCACCCTCCAGACTTCACCTTCTCCTTCTCCTTCTTCTACTTCTTCTGATTCACCCTCCAGACTTCACCTTCTCCTTCTCCTTCTTCTACTTCTTCTGATTCACCCTCCAGACTTCACCTTCTCCTTCTCCTTCTTCTACTTCTTCTGATTCACCCTCCAGACTTCACCTTCTCCTTCTCCTTCTTCTGCTTCTTCTGATTCACCCTCCAGACTTCACCTTCTCCTTCTCCTTATTCTGCTTCTTCTGAATCACCCTCCAGACTTCACCTTCTCCTTCTCCTTCTTCTGCTTCTTCTGATTCACCCTCCAGACTTCACCTTCTCCTTCTCCTTCTTCTGCTTCTTCTGATTCACCCTCCAGACTTCACCTTCTCCTTCTCCTTCTTCTACGTCTTCTGATTCACCCTCCAGACTTCACCTTCTCCATCTCCTTCTTCTGCTTCTTCTGATTCACCCTCCAGACTTCACCTTCTCCTTCTCCTTCATCTACTTCTTCTGATTCACCCTCCAGACTTCACCTTCTCCTTCTCCTTCTTCTGCTTCTTCTGATTCACCCTCCAGACTTCACCTTCTCCTTCTCCTTCTTCTGCTTCTTCTGATTCACCCTCCAGACTTCACCTTCTCCTTCTCCTTCTTCTACTTCTTCTGATTCACCCTCCAGACTTCACCTTCTCCTTCTTCTGCTTCTTCTGATTCACCCTCCAGACTTTACCTTCTCCTTCTCCTTCGTCTACTTCTTCTGATTCACCCTCCAGACTACACCTTCTCCTTCTCCTTCTTCTACTTCTTCTGATTCACCCTCCAGACTTCACCTTCTCCTGCTCCTTCTTCTGTTTCTTCTGATTCACCCTCCAGACTTCATCTTCTCCTTCTCCTTCTTCTACTTCTTCTGATTCACCCTCCAGACTTCACCTTCTCCTTCTTCTACTTCTTCTGATTCACCCTCCAGACTTCATCTTCTCCTTCTCCTTCTTCTGCTTCTTCTGATTCACCCTCCAGACTTCACCTTCTCCTTCTCCTTCTTCTGCTTCTTCTGATTCACCCTCCAGACTTCAACTTCTCCTTCTCCTTCTTCTACTTCTTCTGATTCACCCTCCAGACTTCACCTTCTCCTTCTCCTTCTTCTACTTCTTCCGATTCACCCTCCAGACTTCATCTTCTCCTTCTCCTTCTTCTGCTTCTTCTGATTCACCCTCCAGACTTCACCTTCTCCTTCTCCTTCTTCTGCTTCTTCTGATTCACCCTCCAGACTTCACCTTCTCCTTCTCCTTCTTCTACTTCTTCTGATTCACCCTCCAGACTTCACCTTCTCCTTCTCCTTCTTCTACTTCTTCTGATTCACCCTCCAGTCTTCACCTTCTCCTTCTCCTTCTTCTGTTTCTTCTGCTTCACCCTCCAGACTTCACCTTCTCCTTCTCTTTCTTCTGCTTCTTGTGATTCACCCTCCAGACTTCACCTTCTCCTTCTCCTTCTTCTGATTCTTCTGATTCACCCTCCAGACTTCACCTTCTCCTTCTCCTTCTTCTGCTTCTTCTAATTCACCCTCCTGACTTCACCTTCTCCTTCTGCTTCTTCTACTTCTTCTGATTCACCCTCCTGACTTCACCTTCTCCTTCTCCTTCTTCTACTTCTTCTGCTTCACCCTCCAGACTACACCTTCTCCTTCTCCTTCTTCTACTTCTTCTGATTCATCCTCCAGACTTCACCTTCTCCTTCTCCTTCTTCTGCTTCTTCTGATTCACCCTCCAGACTTCACCTTCTCATTCTCCTTATTCTGCTTCTTCTGATTCACCCTCCAGACTTCACCTTCTCCTTCTCCTTATTCTGCTTCTTTTGATTCACCCTCCAGACTTCACCTTCTCCTTCTCCTTCCTCTGCTTCTTCTGATTCACCCTCCAGACTTCACCTTCTCCTTCTCCTTCTTCTGATTCTTCTGATTCACCCTCCAGACTTCACCTTCTCCTTCTCCATCTTCTGCTTCTTCTGATTCACCCTCCTGACTTCACCTTCTCCTTCTCCTTCTTCTACTTCTTCTGATTCACCCTCCTGACTTCACCTTCTCCTTCTCCATCTTCTACTTCTTCTGCTTCACCCTCCAGACTTCAACTTCTCCTTCTCCTTCTTCTACTTCTTCTGATTCACCCTCCAGACTTCACCTTCTCCTTCTCCTTCTTCTGCTTCTTCTGATTCACCCTCCAGACTTCAACTTCTCCTTCTCCTTCTTCTGCTTCTTCTGATTCACCCTCCAGACTTCACCTTCTCCTTCTCCTTCTTCTACTTCTTCTGATTCACCCTCCAGACTTCACCTTCTCCTTCTCCTTCTTCTGCTTCTTCTGATTCACCCTCCAGACTTCAACTTCTCCTTCTCCTTCGTCTACTTCTTCTGATTCACCCTCCAGACTTCATCTTCTCCTTCTCCTTCTTCTGCTTCTTCTGATTCACCCTCCAGACTTCACCTTCTCCTTCTCCTTCTTCTGCTTCTTCTGATTCACCCTCCAGACTTCAACTTCTCCTTCTCCTTCTTCTACTTCTTCTGATTCACCCTCCAGACTTCACCTTCTCCTTCTCCTTCTTCTACTTCTTCTGATTCACCCTCCAGTCTTCACCTTCTCCTTCTCCTTCTTCTGTTTCTTCTGCTTCACCCTCCAGACTTCACCTTCTCCTTCTCTTTCTTCTGCTTCTTCTGATTCACCCTCCAGACTTCACCTTCTCCTTCTCCTTCTTCTGATTCTTCTGATTCACCCTCCAGACTTCACCTTCTCCTTCTCCTTCTTCTGCTTCTTCTGATTCACCCTCCTGACTTCACCTTCTCCTTCTCCTTCTTCTACTTCTTCTGATTCACCCTCCTGACTTCACCTTCTCCTTCTCCTTCTTCTACTTCTTCTGCTTCACCCTCCAGACTTCACCTTCTCCTTCTCCTTCTTCTACTTCTTCTGATTCACCCTCCAGACTTCACCTTCTCCTTCTCCTTCTTCTGCTTCTTCTGATTCACCCTCCAGACTTCACCTTCTCATTCTCCTTCTTCTGCTTCTTCTGCTGCGCCCTCCAGGCTTCACCTTCTCCTTCTCCTTCTTCTGCTTCTTCTGCTTCATCGTCCTGACTTCACCTTCTCCTTCTCCTTCTTCTACTTCTTCTGCTACACCCCCCTGACTTCACCTGCTCCTTCTCCTTTTTCTGCTTCTTCTGATTCACCCTCCTAACTTCACCTTCTCCTTCGCCTTCTTCTGCTTCTTCTGATTCACCCTCCTGACTTCACCTTCTCCTTCTCCTTCTTCTGCTTCTTCTGATTCACCCTCCAGACTTCACCTTCTCCTTCTCCTTCTTCTGCTTCTTCTGATTCACCCTCCAGACTTCACCTTCTCCTTCTCCTTCTTCTGCTTCTTCTGATTCACCCTCCAGACCTCACCTTCTCCTTCTCCTTCTTCTACTTCTTCTGATTCACCCTCCAGACTTCATCTTCTCCTTCTCCTTCTTCTGCTTCTTCTGATTCACCCTCCAGACTTCACCTTCTCCTTCTCCTTCTTCTACTTCTTCTGATTCACCCTATAGACTTCACCTTCTACTTCTCCTTCTTCTACTTCTTCTGATTCACCCTCCAGTCTTCACCTTCTCCTTCTCCTTCTTCTGTTTCTTCTGCTTCACCCTCCAGACTTCACCTTCTCCTTCTCTTTCTTCTACTTCTTCTGATTCACCCTCCAGTCTTCACCTTCTCCTTCTCCTTCTTCTGTTTCTTCTGCTTCACCCTCCAGACTTCACCTTCTCCTTCTCCTTCTTCTGCTTCTTCTGATTCACCCTCCAGACTTCACCTTCTCCTTCTCCTTCTTCTACTTCTTCTGATTCACCCTCCAGACTTCACCTTCTCCTTCTCCTTCTTCTACTTCTTCTGATTCACCCTCCAGACTTCACCTTCTCCTTCTTCTGCTTCTTCTGATTCACCCTCCAGACTTTACCTTCTCCTTCTCCTTCGTCTACTTCTTCTGATTCACCCTCCAGACTACACCTTCTCCTTCTCCTTCTTCTACTTCTTCTGATTCACCCTCCAGACTTCACCTTCTCCTGCTCCTTCTTCTGTTTCTTCTGATTCACCCTCCAGACTTCATCTTCTCCTTCTCCTTCTTCTACTTCTTCTGATTCACCCTCCAGACTTCACCTTCTCCTTCTCCTTCTTCTACTTCTTCTGATTCACCCTCCAGACTTCATCTTCTCCTTCTCCTTCTTCTGCTTCTTCTGATTCACCCTCCAGACTTCACCTTCTTCTTCTCCTTCTTCTGCTTCTTCTGATTCACCCTCCAGACTTCAACTTCTCCTTCTCCTTCTTCTACTTCTTCTGATTCACCCTCCAGACTTCACCTTCTCCTTCTCCTTCTTCTACTTCTTCCGATTCACCCTCCAGACTTCATCTTCTCCTTCTCCTTCTTCTGCTTCTTCTGATTCACCCTCCAGACATCACCTTCTCCTTCTCCTTTTTCTGCTTCTTCTGATTCACCCTCCAGACTTCACCTTCTCCTTCTCCTTCTTCTACTTCTTCTGATTCACCCTCCAGACTTCACCTTCTCCTTCTCCTTCTTCTACTTCTTCTGATTCACCCTCCAGTCTTCACCTTCTCCTTCTCCTTCTTCTGTTTCTTCTGCTTCTCCCTCCAGACTTCACCTTCTCCTTCTCTTTCTTCTGCTTCTTCTGATTCACCCTCCAGACTTCAACTTCTCCTTCTCCTTCTTCTGATTCTTCTGATTCACCCTCCTGACTTCACCTTCTCCTTCTCCTTCTTCTACTTCTTCTGCTTCACCCTCCAGACTTCACCTTCTCCTTCTCCTTCTTCTACTTCTTCTGATTCACCCTCGAGACTTCACCTTCTCCTTCTCCTTCTTCTGCTTCTTCTGATTCACCCTCCAGACTTCACCTTCTCCTTCTCCTTATTCTGCTTCTTCTGATTCACCCTCCAGACTTCACCTTCTCCTTCTCCTTATTCTGCTTCTTTTGATTCACCCTCCAGACTTCACCTTCTCCTTCTCCTTCCTCTGCTTCTTCTGATTCACCCTCCAGACTTCACCTTCTCCTTCTCCTTCTTCTGATTCTTCTGATTCACCCTCCAGACTTCACCTTCTCCTTCTCCATCTTCTGCTTCTTCTGATTCACCCTCCTGACTTCACCTTCTCCTTCTCCTTCTTCTACTTCTTCTGATTCACCCTCCTGACTTCACCTTCTCCTTCTCCATCTTCTACTTCTTCTGCTTCACCCTCCAGACTTCAACTTCTCCTTCTCCTTCTTCTACTTCTTCTGATTCACCCTCCAGACTTCACCTTCTCCTTCTCCTTCTTCTGCTTCTTCTGATTCACCCTCCAGACTTCACCTTCTCCTTCTCCTTCTTCTGCTTCTTCTGATTCACCCTCCAGACTTCACCTTCTCCTTCTCCTTCTTCTACTTCTTCTGATTCACCCTCCAGACTTCACCTTCTCCTTCTCCTTCTTCTGCTTCTTCTGATTCACCCTCCAGACTTCAACTTCTCCTTCTCCTTCGTCTACTTCTTGTGATTCACCCTCCAGACTTCATCTTCTCCTTCTCCTTCTTCTGCTTCTTCTGATTCACCCTCCAGACTTCACCTTCTCCTTCTCCTTCTTCTGCTTCTTCTGATTCACCCTCCAGACTTCAACTTCTCCTTCTCCTTCTTCTACTTCTTCTGATTCACCCTCCAGACTTCACCTTCTCCTTCTCCTTCTTCTACTTCTTCTGATTCACCCTCCAGTCTTCACCTTCTCCTTCTCCTTCTTCTGTTTCTTCTGCTTCACCCTCCAGACTTCACCTTCTCCTTCTCTTTCTTCTGCTTCTTCTGATTCACCCTCCAGACTTCACCTTCTCCTTCTCCTTCTTCTGATTCTTCTGATTCACCCTCCAGACTTCACCTTCTCCTTCTCCTTCTTCTGCTTCTTCTGATTCACCCTCCTGACTTCACCTTCTCCTTCTCCTTCTTCTACTTCTTCTGATTCACCCTCCTGACTTCACCTTCTCCTTCTCCTTCTTCTACTTCTTCTGCTTCACCCTCCAGACTTCACCTTCTCCTTCTCCTTCTTCTACTTCTTCTGATTCACCCTCCAGACTTCACCTTCTCCTTCTCCTTTTTCTGCTTCTTCTGATTCACCCTCCAGACTTCACCTTCTCATTCTCCTTCTTCTGCTTCTTCTGCTGCGCCCTCCAGACTTCACCTTCTCCTTCTCCTTCTTCTGCTTCTTCTGCTTCACACTCCAGACTTCACCTTCTCCTTCTCCTTCTTCTGCTTCTTCTGCTGCGCCCTCCAGGCTTCACCTTCTCCTTCTCCTTCTTCTGCTTCTTCTGCTTCATCGTCCTGACTTCACCTTCTCCTTCTCCTTCTTCTACTTCTTCTGCTACACCCCCCTGACTTCACCTGCTCCTTCTCCTTTTTCTGCTTCTTCTGATTCACCCTCCTAACTTCACCTTCTCCTTCTCCTTCTTCTGCTTCTTCTGATTCACCCTCCTGACTTCACCTTCTCCTTCTCCTTCTTCTGCTTCTTCTGATTCACCCTCCAGACTTCACCTTCTCCTTCTCCTTCTTCTGCTTCTTCTGATTCACCCTCCAGACTTCACCTTCTCCTTCTCCTTCTTCTGCTTCTTCTGATTCACCCTCCAGACCTCACCTTCTCCTTCTCCTTCTTCTACTTCTTCTGATTCACCCTCCAGACTTCATCTTCTCCTTCTCCTTCTTCTGCTTCTTCTGATTCACCCTCCAGACTTCACATTCTCCTTCTCCTTCTTCTGCTTCTTCTGATTCACCCTCCAGACTTCACCTTCTCCTTCTCCTTCTTCTACTTCTTCTGATTCACCCTATAGACTTCACCTTCTCCTTCTCCTTCTTCTACTTCTTCTGATTCACCCTCCAGTCTTCACCTTCTCCTTCTCCTTCTTCTGCTTCTTCTGCTTCACCCTCCAGACTTCACCTTCTCCTTCTCCTTCTTCTGATTCTTCTGATTCACCCTCAAGACTTCACCTTCGATATCTCCTTCTTCTGCTTCTTCTGATTCACCCTCCTGACTTCAACTTCTCCTTCTCCTTCTTCTACTTCTTCTGATTCACCCTCCTGACTTCACCTTCTCCTTCTCCTACTTCTACTTCTTCTGCTTCACCCTCCAGACTTCACCTTCTCCTTCTCCTTCTTCTACTTCTTCTGATTCACCCCCCGACTTCACCTTCTCCTTCTCCTTCTTCTGCTTCTTCTGATTCACCCTCCAGACTTCACCTTCTCCTTCTCCTTATTCTGCTTCTTCTGATTCACCCTCCAGACTTCACCTTCTCCTTCTCCTTCTTCTGCTTCTTCTGATTCACCCTCCAGACTTCACCTTCTCCTTCTCCTTCTTCTGCTTCTTCTGATTCACCCTCCAGACTTCACCTTCTCCTTCTCCTTCTTCTACTTCTTCTGATTCACCCTCCAGACTTCACCATCTCCTTCTCCTTCTTCTGCTTCTTCTGATTCACCCTCCTGACTTCACCTTCTCCTTCTCCTTCTTCTACATCTTCTGATTCACCCTCCTGACTTCACCTTCTCCTTCTCCTTCTTCTACTTCTTCTGCTTCACCCTCCAGACTTCACCTTCTCCTTCTCCTTCTTCTACTTCTTCTGATTCACCCTCCAGACTTCACCTTCTCCTTCTCCTTCTTCTACTTCTTCTGATTCACCCTCCAGACTTCACCTTCTCCTTCTCCTTCTTCTACTTCTTCTGATTCACCCTCCAGACTTCACCTTCTCCTTCTCCTTCTTCTGCTTCTTCTGATTCACCCTCCAGACTTCACCTTCTCCTTCTCCTTATTCTGCTTCTTCTGAATCACCCTCCAGACTTCACCTTCTCCTTCTCCTTCTTCTGCTTCTTCTGATTCACCCTCCAGACTTCACCTGTTCCTTCTCCTTCTTCTGCTTCTTCTGATTCACCCTCCAGACTTCACCTTCTCCTTCTCCTTCTTCTACTTCTTCTGATTCACCCTCCAGACTTCACCTTCTCCATCTCCTTCTTCTGCTTCTTCTGATTCACCCTCCAGACTTCACCTTCTCCTTCTCCTTCGTCTACTTCTTCTGATTCACCCTCCAGACTTCACCTTCTCCTTCTCCTTCTTCTGCTTCTACTGATTCACCCTCCAGACTTCACCTTCTCCTTCTCCTTCTTCTACTTCTTCTGGTTCACCCTCCAGACTTCACCTTCTCCTTCTCTTTCTTCTGCTTCTTCTGATTCACCCTCCAGACTTCACCTTCTCCTTCTCCTTCTTCTGATTCTTCTGATTCACCCTCCAGACTTCACCTTCTCCTTCTCCTTCTTCTGCTTCTTCTGATTCACCCTCCTGACTTCACCTTCTCCTTCTCCTTCTTCTACATCTTCTGATTCACCCTCCTGACTTCACCTTCTCCTTCTCCTTCTTCTACTTCTTCTGCTTCACCCTCCAGACTTCACCTTCTCCTTCTCCTTCTTCTACGTCTTCTGATTCACCCTCCAGACTTCACCTTCTCCTTCTCCTTCTTCTACTTCTTCTGATTCACCCTCCAGACTTCATCTTCTCCTTCTCCTTCTTCTACTTCTTCTGATTCACCCTCCAGACTTCAGCTTCTCCTTCTCCTTCTTCTGCTTCTTCTGATTCAACCTCCAGACTTCACATTCTCCTTCTCCTTATCCTGCTTCTTCTGAATCACCCTCCAGACTTCACCTTCTCCTTCTCCTTCTTCTGCTTCTTCTGATTCACCCTCCAGACTTCACCTTCTCCTTCTCCTTCTTCTGCTTCTTCTGATTCACCCTCCAGACTTCACCTTCTCCTTCTCCTTCTTCTACTACTTCTGATTCACCCTCCAGACTTCACCTTCTCCTTCTCCTTCTTCTACTTCTTCTGATTCACCCTCCAGACTTCATCTTCTCCTTCTCCTTCTTCTGCTTCTTCTGATTCACCCTCCAGACTTCACCTTCTCCTTCTCCTTCTTCTGCTTCTTCTGATTCACCCTCCAGACTTCACCTTCTCCTTCTCCTTCTTCTACTTCTTCTGATTCACCCTCCAGACTTCACCTTCTCCTTCTCCTTCTTCTACTTCTTCTGATTCACCCTCCAGTCTTCACCTTCTCCTTCTGCTTCTTCTGTATCTTCTGCTTCACCCTCCAGACTTCACCTTCTCCTTCTCTTTCTTCTGCTTCTTCTGATTCACCCTCCAGACTTCACCTTCTCCTTCTCCTTCTTCTGATTCTTCTGATTCACCCTCCAGACTTCACCTTCTCCTTCTCCTTCTTCTGCTTCTTCTGATTCACCCTCCTGACTTCACCTTCTCCTTCTCCTTCTTCTACTTCTTCTGATTCACCCACCTGACTTCACCTTCTCCTTCTCCTTCTTCTACTTCTTCTGCTTCACCCTCCAGACTTCACCTTCTCCTTCTCCTTCTTCTACTTCTTCTGATTCACCCTCCAGACTTCACCTTCTCCTTCTCCTTCTTCTGCTTCTTCTGATTCACCCTCCAGACTTCACCTTCTCCTTCTCCTTATTCTGCTTCTTCTGATTCACCCTCCAGACTTCACCTTCTCCTTCTCCTTCTTCTACTTCTTCTGATTCACCCTCCTGACTTCACCTTCTCCTTCTCCATCTTCTAATTCTTCTGCTTCACCCTCCAGACTTCAACTTCTCCTTCTCCTTCTTCTACTTCTTCTGATTCACCCTCCAGACTTCACCTTCTCCTTCTCCTTCTTCTGCTTCTTCTGATTCACCCTCCAGACTTCACCTTCTCCTTCTCCTTATTCTGCTTCTGATTCACCCTCCAGACTTCACCTTCTCCTTCTCCTTCTTCTGCTTCTTCTGATTCACCCTGCAGACTTCACCTTCTCCTTCTCCTTCTTCTGCTTCTTCTGATTCACCCTCCAGACTTCACCTTCTCCTTCTCCTTCTTCTGCTTCTTCTGATTCACCCTCCAGACTTCACCTTCTCCTTCTCCTTCTTCTACTTCTTCTGATTCACCCTCCAGACTTCACCTTCTCCTTCTCTTTCATCTGCTTCTTCTGATTCACCCTCCAGACTTCACCTTCTCCTTCTCCTTCTTCTGATTCTTCTGATTCACCCTCCAGACTTCACTTTCTCCTTCTCCTTCTTCTGCTTCTTCTGATTCACCCTCCTGACTTCACCTTCTCCTTCTCCTTCTTCTACTTCTTCTGATTCACCATCCTGACTTCACCTTCTCCTTCTCCTTCTTCTACTTCTTCTGCTTTACCCTCCAGACTTCACCTTCTCCTTCTCCTTCTTCTACTTCTTCTGATTCACCCTCCAGACTTGACCTTCTCCTTTTCCTTCTTCTACTTCTTCTGATTCACCCTCCAGACTTCACCTTCTCCTTCTCCTTCTTCTGCTTCTTCTGCTTCTCCGTCCTGACTGCACCTACTCCTTCTCCTTCTTCTACTTATTCTGCTTCATCCCCCTGACATCACCTGCTCCTTCTCCTTCTTCTGCTTCTTCTGATTCACCCTCCTAACTTCACCTTCTCCTTCTCCTTCTTCTGCTTCTTCTGATTCACGCTCCTGACTTCACCTTCTCCTTCTCCTTCTTCTGCTTCTTCTGATTCACCCTCCAGACTTCACCTTCTCCTTCTCCTTCTTCTGCTTCTTCTGATTCACCCTCCAGACTTCACCTTCTCCTTCTCCATTTCTGCTTCTTCTGATTCACCTTCCAGACTACACCTTCTCCTTCTCCTTCTTCTACTTCTTCTGATTCACCCTCCAGACTTCACCTTCTCCTTCTCCTTCTTCTGTTTCTTCTGATTCACCCTCCAGACTTCACCTTCTCCTTCTCCTTCTTCTGCTTCTTCTGATTCACCCTCCTGACTTCACCTTCTCCTTCTCCTTCTTCTACTTCTTCTGATTCACCCTCCAGACTTCATCTTCTCCTTCTCCTTCTTCTGCTTCTTCTGATTCACCCTCCAGACTTCACCTTCTCCTTCTCCTTCTTCTGCTTCTTCTGATTCACCCTCCAGACTTCACCTTCTCCTTCTCCTTCTTCTACTTCTTCTGATTCACCCTCCAGACTTCACCTTCTCCTTCTCCTTCTTCTACTTCTTCTGATTCACCCTCCAGTCTTCACCTTCTCCTTCTCCTTCTTCTGTTTCTTCTGCTTCACCCTCCAGACTTCACCTTCTCCTTCTCTTTCTTCTGCTTCTTCTGATTCACCCTCCAGACTTCACCTTCTCCTTCTCCTTCTTCTGATTCTTCTGATTCACCCTACAGACTTCACCTTCTCCTTCTCCTTCTTCTGCTTCTTCTGATTCACCCTCCTGATTTCACCTTCTCCTTCTCCTTCTACTTCTTCTGATTCACCCTCCTGACTTCACCTTCTCCTTCTCCTTCTTCTGCTTCACCCTCCAGACTTCACCTTCTCCTTCTCCTTCTTCTACTTCTTCTGATTCACCCTCCAGACTTCACCTTCTCCTTCTCCTTCTTCTGCTTCTTCTGATTCACCCTCCAGACTTCACCTTCTCCTTCTCCTTATTCTGCTTCTTCTCATTCACCCTCCAGACTTCACCTTCTCCTTCTCCTTCTTCTGCTTCTTCTGATTCACCCTCCAGATTTCACCTTCTCCTTCTACTTCTTCTGCTTCTTCTGATTCACCCTCCAGACTTCACCTTCTCCTTCTCCTTCCTCTGCTTCTTCTGATTCACCCTCCAGACTTCACCTTCTCCTTCTCCTTCTTCTGCTTCTTCTGATTCACCCTCCAGACTTCACCTTCTCCTTCTCCTTATTCTGCTTCTTCTGATTCACCCTCCAGACTTCACCTTCTCCTTCTCCTTCTTCTGCTTCTTCTGATTCACCCTGCAGACTTCACCTTCTCCTTCTCCTTCTTCTACTTCTTCTGATTCACCCTCCAGACTTCATCTTCTCCTTCTCTTTCTTCTGCTTCTTCTGATTCACCCTCCAGACTTCACCTTCTCCTTCTCCTTCTTCTGATTCTTCTGATTCACCCTCCAGACTTCACCTTCTCCTTCTCCTTCTTCTGCTTCTTCTGATTCACCCTCCTGACTTCACCTTCTCCTTCTCCTTCTTCTACTTCTTCTGATTCACCATCCTGACTTCACCTTCTCCTTCTCCTTCTTCTACTTCTTCTGCTTCACCCTCCAGACTTCACCTTCTCCTTCTCCTTCTTCTACTTCTTCTGATTCACCCTCCAGACTTGACCTTCTCCTTTTCCTTCTTCTACTTCTTCTGATTCACCCTCCAGACTTCACCTTCTCCTTCTCCTTCTTCTGCTTCTTCTGCTTCACCGTCCTGACTTCACCTTCTCCTTCTCCTTCTTCTACTTATTCTGCTTCATCCCCCTGACATCACCTGCTCCTTCTCCTTCTTCTGCTTCTTCTGATTCACCCTCCTAACTTCATCTTCTCCTTCTCCTTCTTCTGCTTCTTCTGATTCACCCGCCTGATTTCACCTTCTCCTTCTCCTTCTTCTGCTTCTTCTGATTCACCCTCCAGACTTCACCTTCTCCTTCTCCTTCTTCTGCTTCTTCTGATTCACCCTCCAGACTTCACCTTCTCCTTCTCCTTCTTCTGCTTCTTCTGATTCACCCTCCAGACTACACCTTCTCCTTCTCCTTCTTCTACTTCTTCTGATTCACCCTCCAGACTTCACCTTCTCCTTCTCCTTCTTCTGTTTCTTCTGATTCACCCTCCAGACTTCACCTTCTCCTTCTCCTTCTTCTGCTTCTTCTGATTCACCCTGCAGACTTCACCTTCTCCTTCTCCTTCTTCTGCTTCTTCTGATTCACCCTCCAGACTTCACCTTCTCCTTCTCCTTCTTCTGCTTCTTCTGATTCACCCTCCAGACTTCACCTTCTCCTTCTCCTTCTTCTATTTCTTCTGATTCACCCTCCAGACTTCACCTTCTCCTTCTCTTTCTTCTGCTTCTTCTGATTCACCCTCCAGACTTCACCTTCTCCTTCTCCTTCTTCTGATTCTTCTGATTCACCCTCCAGACTTCACCTTCTCCTTCTCCTTCTTCTGCTTCTTCTGATTCACCCTCCTGACTTCACCTTCTCCTTCTCCTTCTTCTACTTCTTCTGATTCACCATCCTGACTTCACCTTCTCCTTCTCCTTCTTCTACTTCTTCTGCTTCACCCTCCAGACTTCACCTTCTCCTTCTCCTTCTTCTACTTCTTCTGATTCACCCTCCAGACTTGACCTTCTCCTTTTCCTTCTTCTACTTCTTCTGATTCACCCTCCAGACTTCACCTTCTCCTTCTCCTTCTTCTGCTTCTTCTGCTTCTCCGTCCTGACTGCACCTACTCCTTCTCCTTCTTCTACTTATTCTGCTTCATCCCCCTGACATCACCTGCTCCTTCTCCTTCTTCTGCTTCTTCTGATTCACCCTCCTAACTTCACCTTCTCCTTCTCCTTCTTCTGCTTCTTCTGATTCACGCTCCTGACTTCACCTTCTCCTTCTCCTTCTTCTGCTTCTTCTGATTCACCCTCCAGACTTCACCTTCTCCTTCTCCTTCTTCTGCTTCTTCTGATTCACCCTCCAGACTTCACCTTCTCCTTCTCCATTTCTGCTTCTTCTGATTCACCTTCCAGACTACACCTTCTCCTTCTCCTTCTTCTACTTCTTCTGATTCACCCTCCAGACTTCACCTTCTCCTTCTCCTTCTTCTGTTTCTTCTGATTCACCCTCCAGACTTCACCTTCTCCTTCTCCTTCTTCTGCTTCTTCTGATTCACCCTCCTGACTTCACCTTCTCCTTCTCCTTCTTCTACTTCTTCTGATTCACCCTCCAGACTTCATCTTCTCCTTCTCCTTCTTCTGCTTCTTCTGATTCACCCTCCAGACTTCACCTTCTCCTTCTCCTTCTTCTGCTTCTTCTGATTCACCCTCCAGACTTCACCTTCTCCTTCTCCTTCTTCTACTTCTGCTGATTCACCCTCCAGACTTCACCTTCTCCTTCTCCTTCTTCTACTTCTTCTGATTCACCCTCCAGTCTTCACCTTCTCCTTCTCCTTCTTCTGTTTCTTCTGCTTCACCCTCCAGACTTCACCTTCTCCTTCTCTTTCTTCTGCTTCTTCTGATTCACCCTCCAGACTTCACCTTCTCCTTCTCCTTCTTCTGATTCTTCTGATTCACCCTACAGACTTCACCTTCTCCTTCTCCTTCTTCTGCTTCTTCTGATTCACCCTCCTGATTTCACCTTCTCCTTCTCCTTCTACTTCTTCTGATTCACCCTCCTGACTTCACCTTCTCCTTCTCCTTCTTCTGCTTCACCCTCCAGACTTCACCTTCTCCTTCTCCTTCTTCTACTTCTTCTGATTCACCCTCCAGACTTCACCTTCTCCTTCTCCTTCTTCTGCTTCTTCTGATTCACCCTCCAGACTTCACCTTCTCCTTCTCCTTATTCTGCTTCTTCTCATTCACCCTCCAGACTTCACCTTCTCCTTCTCCTTCTTCTGCTTCTTCTGATTCACCCTCCAGATTTCACCTTCTCCTTCTACTTCTTCTGCTTCTTCTGATTCACCCTCCAGACTTCACCTTCTCCTTCTCCTTCCTCTGCTTCTTCTGATTCACCCTCCAGACTTCACCTTCTCCTTCTCCTTCTTCTGCTTCTTCTGATTCACCCTCCAGACTTCACCTTCTCCTTCTCCTTATTCTGCTTCTTCTGATTCACCCTCCAGACTTCACCTTCTCCTTCTCCTTCTTCTGCTTCTTCTGATTCACCCTGCAGACTTCACCTTCTCCTTCTCCTTCTTCTACTTCTTCTGATTCACCCTCCAGACTTCATCTTCTCCTTCTCTTTCTTCTGCTTCTTCTGATTCACCCTCCAGACTTCACCTTCTCCTTCTCCTTCTTCTGATTCTTCTGATTCACCCTCCAGACTTCACCTTCTCCTTCTCCTTCTTCTGCTTCTTCTGATTCACCCTCCTGCATTCACCTTCTCCTTCTCCTTCTTCTACTTCTTCTGATTCACCATCCTGACTTCACCTTCTCCTTCTCCTTCTTCTACTTCTTCTGCTTCACCCTCCAGACTTCACCTTCTCCTTCTCCTTCTTCTACTTCTTCTGATTCACCCTCCAGACTTGACCTTCTCCTTTTCCTTCTTCTACTTCTTCTGATTCACCCTCCAGACTTCACCTTCTCCTTCTCCTTCTTCTGCTTCTTCTGCTTCACCGTCCTGACTTCACCTTCTCCTTCTCCTTCTTCTACTTATTCTGCTTCATCCCCCTGACATCACCTGCTCCTTCTCCTTCTTCTGCTTCTTCTGATTCACCCTCCTAACTTCATCTTCTCCTTCTCCTTCTTCTGCTTCTTCTGATTCACCCGCCTGATTTCACCTTCTCCTTCTCCTTCTTCTGCTTCTTCTGATTCACCCTCCAGACTTCACCTTCTCCTTCTCCTTCTTCTGCTTCTTCTGATTCACCCTCCAGACTTCACCTTCTCCTTCTCCTTCTTCTGCTTCTTCTGATTCACCCTCCAGACTACACCTTCTCCTTCTCCTTCTTCTACTTCTTCTGATTCACCCTCCAGACTTCACCTTCTCCTTCTCCTTCTTCTGTTTCTTCTGATTCACCCTCCAGACTTCACCTTCTCCTTCTCCTTCTTCTGCTTCTTCTGATTCACCCTGCAGACTTCACCTTCTCCTTCTCCTTCTTCTGCTTCTTCTGATTCACCCTCCAGACTTCACCTTCTCCTTCTCCTTCTTCTGCTTCTTCTGATTCACCCTCCAGACTTCACCTTCTCCTTCTCCTTCTTCTATTTCTTCTGATTCACCCTCCAGACTTCACCTTCTCCTTCTCTTTCTTCTGCTTCTTCTGATTCACCCTCCAGACTTCACCTTCTCCTTCTCCTTCTTCTGATTCTTCTGATTCACCCTCCAGACTTCACCTTCTCCTTCTCCTTCTTCTGCTTCTTCTGATTCACCCTCCTGACTTCACCTTCTCCTTCTCCTTCTTCTACTTCTTCTGATTCACCATCCTGACTTCACCTTCTCCTTCTCCTTCTTCTACTTCTTCTGCTTCACCCTCCAGACTTCACCTTCTCCTTCTCCTTCTTCTACTTCTTCTGATTCACCCTCCAGACTTGACCTTCTCCTTTTCCTTCTTCTACTTCTTCTGATTCACCCTCCAGACTTCACCTTCTCCTTCTCCTTCTTCTGCTTCTCCTGCTTCACCGTCCTGACTTCACCTTCTCCTTCTCCTTCTTCTACTTATTCTGCTTCATCCCCCTGACATCACCTGCTCCTTCTCCTTCTTCTGCTTCTTCTGATTCACCCTCCTAACTTCACCTTCTCCTTCTCCTTCTTCTGCTTCTTCTGATTCACCCTCCTGACTTCACCTTCTCCTTCTCCTTCTTCTGCTTCTTCTGATTCACCCTCCAGACTTCACCTTCTCCTTCTCCTTCTTCTACATCTTCTGATTCACCCTCCTGACTTCACCTTCTCCTTCTCCTTCTTCTACTTCTTCTGCTTCACCCTCCAGACTTCACCTTCTCCTTCTCCTTCTTCTACGTCTTCTGATTCACCCTCCAGACTTCACCTTCTCCTTCTCCTTCTTCTACTTCTTCTGATTCACCCTCCAGACTTCATCTTCTCCTTCTCCTTCTTCTACTTCTTCTGATTCACCCTCCAGACTTCAGCTTCTCCTTCTCCTTCTTCTGCTTCTTCTGATTCAACCTCCAGACTTCACATTCTCCTTCTCCTTATCCTGCTTCTTCTGAATCACCCTCCAGACTTCACCTTCTCCTTCTCCTTCTTCTGCTTCTTCTGATTCACCCTCCAGACTTCACCTTCTCCTTCTCCTTCTTCTGCTTCTTCTGATTCACCCTCCAGACTTCACCTTCTCCTTCTCCTTCTTCTACTTCTTCTGATTCAACCTCCAGACTTCACCTTCTCCATCTCCTTCTTCTGCTTCATCTGATTCACCCTCCAGACTTCACCTTCTCCTTCTCCTTCTTCTACTACTTCTGATTCACCCTCCAGACTTCACCTTCTCCTTCTCCTTCTTCTACTTCTTCTGATTCACCCTCCAGACTTCATCTTCTCCTTCTCCTTCTTCTGCTTCTTCTGATTCACCCTCCAGACTTCACCTTCTCCTTCTCCTTCTTCTGCTTCTTCTGATTCACCCTCCAGACTTCACCTTCTCCTTCTCCTTCTTCTACTTCTTCTGATTCACCCTCCAGACTTCACCTTCTCCTTCTCCTTCTTCTACTTCTTCTGATTCACCCTCCAGTCTTCACCTTCTCCTTCTCCTTCTTCTGTTTCTTCTGCTTCACCCTCCAGACTTCACCTTCTCCTTCTCTTTCTTCTGCTTCTTCTGATTCACCCTCCAGACTTCACCTTCTCCTTCTCCTTCTTCTGATTCTTCTGATTCACCCTCCAGACTTCACCTTCTCCTTCTCCTTCTTCTACTTCTTCTGATTCACCCTCCTGACCTCACCTTCTCCTTCTCCATCTTCTAATTCTTCTGCTTCACCCTCCAGACTTCAACTTCTCCTTCTCCTTCTTCTACTTCTTCTGATTCACCCTCCAGACTTCACCTTCTCCTTCTCCTTCTTCTGCTTCTTCTGATTCACCCTCCAGACTTCACCTTCTCCTTCTCCTTATTCTGCTTCTGATTCACCCTCCAGACTTCACCTTCTCCTTCTCCTTCTTCTGCTTCTTCTGATTCACCCTGCAGACTTCACCTTCTCCTTCTCCTTCTTCTGCTTCTTCTGATTCACCCTCCAGACTTCACCTTCTCCTTCTCCTTCTTCTGCTTCTTCTGATTCACCCTCCAGACTTCACCTTCTCCTTCTCCTTCTTCTACTTCTTCTGATTCACCCTCCAGACTTCACCTTCTCCTTCTCTTTCTTCTGCTTCTTCAGATTCACCCTCCAGACTTCACCTTCTCCTTCTCCTTCTTCTGATTCTTCTGATTCACCCTCCAGACTTCACCTTCTCCTTCTCCTTCTTCTGCTTCTTCTGATGCACCCTCCTGACTTCACCTTCTCCTTCTCCTTCTTCTACTTCTTCTGATTCACCATCCTGACTTCACCTTCTCCTTCTCCTTCTTCTACTTCTTCTGCTTCACCCTCCAGACTTCACCTTCTCCTTCTCCTTCTTCTACTTCTTCTGATTCACCCTCCAGACTTGACCTTCTCCTTTTCCTTCTTCTACTTCTTCTGATTCACCCTCCAGACTTCACCTTCTCCTTCTCCTTCTTCTGCTTCTTCTGCTTCACCGTCCTGACTGCACCTACTCCTTCTCCTTCTTCTACTTATTCTGCTTCATCCCCCTGACATCACCTGCTCCTTCTCCTTCTTCTGCTTCTTCTGATTCACCCTCCTAACTTCACCTTCTCCTTCTCCTTCTTCTGCTTCTTCTGATTCACCCTCCTGACTTCACCTTCTCCTTCTCCTTCTTCTGCTTCTTCTGATTCACCCTCCAGACTTCACCTTCTCCTTCTCCTTCTTCTGCTTCTTCTGATTCACCCTCCAGACTTCACCTTCTCCTTCTCCATTTCTGCTTCTTCTGATTCACCTTCCAGACTACACCTTCTCCTTCTCCTTCTTCTACTTCTTCTGATTCACCCTCCAGACTTCACCTTCTCCTTCTCCTTCTTCTGTTTCTTCTGATTCACCCTCCAGACTTCACCTTCTCCTTCTCCTTCTTCTGCTTCTTCTGATTCACCCTCCAGACTTCACCTTCTCCTTCTCCTTCTTCTGCTTCTTCTGATTCACCCTCCAGACCTCACCTTCTCCTTCTCCTTCTTCTACTTCTTCTGATTCACCCTCCAGACTTCATCTTCTCCTTCTCCTTCTTCTGCTTCTTCTGATTCACCCTCCAGACTTCACCTTCTCCTTCTCCTTCTTCTGCTTCTTCTGATTCACCCTCCAGACTTCACCTTCTCCTTCTCCTTCTTCTACTTCTTCTGATTCACCCTCCAGACTTCACCTTCTCCTTCTCCTTCTTCTACTTCTTCTGATTCACCCTCCAGTCTTCACCTTCTCCTTCTCCTTCTTCTGTTTCTTCTGCTTCACCCTCCAGACTTCACCTTCTCCTTCTCTTTCTTCTGCTTCTTCTGATTCACCCTCCAGACTTCACCTACTCCTTCTCCTTCTTCTGATTCTTCTGATTCACCCTACAGACTTCACCTTCTCCTTCTCCTTCTTCTGCTTCTTCTGATTCACCCTCCTGATTTCACCTTCTCCTTCTCCTTCTACTTCTTCTGATTCACCCTCCTGACTTCACCTTCTCCTTCTCCTTCTTCTGCTTCACCCTCCAGACTTCACCTTCTCCTTCTCCTTCTTCTACTTCTTCTGATTCACCCTCCAGACTTCACCTTCTCCTTCTCCTTCTTCTGCTTCTTCTGATTCACCCTCCAGACTTCACCTTCTCCTTCTCCTTATTCTGCTTCTTCTCATTCACCCTCCAGACTTCACCTTCTCCTTCTCCTTCTTCTGCTTCTTCTGATTCACCCTCCAGACTTCACCTTCTCCTTCTACTTCTTCTGCTTCTTCTGATTCACCCTCCAGACTTCACCTTCTCCTTCTCCTTCCTCTGCTTCTTCTGATTCACCCTCCAGACTTCACCTTCTCCTTCTCCTTCTTCTGCTTCTTCTGATTCACCCTCCAGACTTCACCTTCTCCTTCTCCTTATTCTGCTTCTTCTGATTCACCCTCCAGACTTCACCTTCTCCTTCTCCTTCTTCTGCTTCTTCTGATTCACCCTGCAGACTTCACCTTCTCCTTCTCTTTCTTCTGCTTCTTCTGATTCACCCTCCAGACTTCACCTTCTCCTTCTCCTTCTTCTGATTCTTCTGATTCACCCTCCAGACTTCACCTTCTCCTTCTCCTTCTTCTGCTTCTTCTGATTCACCCTCCTGATTTCACCTTCTCCTTCTCCTTCTACTTCTTCTGATTCACCCTCCTGACTTCACCTTCTCCTTCTCCTTCTTCTGCTTCACCCTCCAGACTTCACCTTCTCCTTCTCCTTCTTCTACTTCTTCTGATTCACCCTCCAGACTTCACCTTCTCCTTCTCCTTCTTCTGCTTCTTCTGATTCACCCTCCAGACTTCACCTTCTCCTTCTCCTTATTCTGCTTCTTCTCATTCACCCTCCAGACTTCACCTTCTCCTTCTCCTTCTTCTGCTTCTTCTGATTCACCCTCCAGACTTCACCTTCTCCTTCTACTTCTTCTGCTTCTTCTGATTCACCCTCCAGACTTCACCTTCTCCTTCTCCTTCCTCTGCTTCTTCTGATTCACCCTCCAGACTTCACCTTCTCCTTCTTCTGCTTCTTCTGATTCACCCTCCAGACTTCACCTTCTCCTTCTCCTTATTCTGCTTCTTCTGATTCACCCTCCAGACTTCACCTTCTCCTTCTCCTTCTTCTGCTTCTTCTGATTCACCCTGCAGACTTCACCTTCTCCTTCTCTTTCTTCTGCTTCTTCTGATTCACCCTCCAGACTTCACCTTCTCCTTCTCCTTCTTCTGATTCTTCTGATTCACCCTCCAGACTTCACCTTCTCCTTCTCCTTCTTCTGCTTCTTCTGATTCACCCTCCTGACTTCACCTTCTCCTTCTCCTTCTTCTGCTTCTTCTGATTCACCCTCCAGACTTCACCTTCTCCTTCTCCTTCCTCTGCTTCTTCTGATTCACCCTCCAGACTTCACCTTCTCCTTCTCCTTCTTCTGCTTCTTCTGATTCACCCTCCAGACTTCACCTTCTCCTTCTCCTTATTCTGCTTCTTCTGATTCACCCTCCAGACTTCACCTTCTCCTTCTCCTTCTTCTGCTTCTTCTGATTCACCCTGCAGACTTCACCTTCTCCTTCTCTTTCTTCTGCTTCTTCTGATTCACCCTCCAGACTTCACCTTCTCCTTCTCCTTCTTCTGATTCTTCTGATTCACCCTCCAGACTTCACCTTCTCCTTCTCCTTCTTCTGCTTCTTCTGATTCACCCTCCTGACTTCACCTTCTCCTTCTCCTTCTTCTACTTCTTCTGATTCACCCTCCTGACTTCACCTTCTCCTTCTCCTTCTTCTGCTTCACCCTCCAGACTTCACCTTCTCCTTCTCCTTCTTCTACTTCTTCTGATTCACCCTCCAGACTTCACCTTCTCCTTCTCCTTCTTCTGCTTCTTCTGATTCACCCTCCAGACTTCACCTTCTCCTTCTCCTTATTCTGCTTCTTCTCATTCACCCTCCAGACTTCACCTTCTCCTTCTCCTTCTTCTGCTTCTTCTGATTCACCCTCCAGACTTCACCTTCTCCTTCTCCTTCTTCTGCTTCTTCTGATTCACCCTCCAGTCTTCACCTTCTCCTTCTCCTTATTCTGTTTCTTCTGCTTCACCCTCCAGACTTCACCTTCTCCTTCTCTTTCTTCTGCTTCTTCTGATTCACCCTCCAGACTTCACCTTCTCCTTCTCCTTCTTCTGATTCTTCTGATTCACCCTACAGACTTCACCTTCTCCTTCTCCTTCTTCTGCTTCTTCTGATTCACCCTCCTGATTTCACCTTCTCCTTCTCCTTCTTCTACTTCTTCTGATTCACCCTCCTGACTTCACCTTCTCCTTCTCCTTCTTCTGCTTCACCCTCCAGACTTCACCTTCTCCTTCTCCTTCTTCTACTTCTTCTGATTCACCCTCCAGACTTCACCTTCTCCTTCTCCTTCTTCTGCTTCTTCTGATTCACCCTCCAGACTTCACCTTCTCCTTCTCCTTATTCTGCTTCTTCTCATTCACCCTCCAGACTTCACCTTCTCCTTCTCCTTCTTCTGCTTCTTCTGATTCACCCTCCAGACTTCACCTTCTCCTTCTACTTCTTCTGCTTCTTCTGATTCACCCTCCAGACTTCACCTTCTCCTTCTCCTTCCTCTGCTTCTTCTGATTCACCCTCCAGACTTCACCTTCTCCTTCTCCTTCTTCTACTTCTTCTGATTCACCCTCCAGACTTCACCATCTCCTTCTCTTTCTTCTGCTTCTTCTGATTCACCCTCCAGACTTCACCTTCTCCTTCTCCTTCTTCTGATTCTTCTGATTCACCCTCCAGACTTCACCTTCTCCTTCTCCTTCTTCTGCTTCTTCTGATTCACCCTCCTGACTTCACCTTCTCCTTCTCCTTCTTCTACTTCTTCTGATTCACCCTCCTGACTTCACCTTCTCCTTCTCCTTCTTCTACTTCTTCTGCTTCACCCTCCAGACTTCACCTTCTCCTTCTCCTTCTTCTACTTCTTCTGATTCAACCTCCAGACTTCACCTTCTCCTTCTCCTTCTTCTACTTCTTCTGATTCTCCCTCCAGACTTCACCTTCTCCTTCTCCTTCTTCTACTTCTTCTGATTCTCCCTCCAGACTTCACCTTCTCCTTCTCCTTATTCTGCTTCTTCTGATTCACCCTCCAGACTTCACCTTCTCCTTCTCCTTCTCCTGCTTCTTCTGATTCACCCTCCAGACTTCACCTTCTCCTTCTCCTTCTTCTACTTCTTCTGATTCACCCTCCAGACTTCACCTTCTCCATCTCCTTCTTCTGCTTCTTCTGATTCACCCTCCGGACTACACCTTCTCCTTCTCCTTCTTCTACTTCTTCTGATTCACCCTCCAGACTTCACCTTCTCCTTCTGCTTCTTCTGTTTCTTCTGATACACCGTCCAGACTTCACCTTCTCCTTCTCCTTCTTCTACTACTTCTGATTCACCCTCCAGACTTCACCTTCTCCTTCTCCTTCTTCTACTTCTTCTGATTCACCCTCCAGACTTCATCTTCTCCTTCTCCTTCTTCTGCTTCTTCTGATTCACCCTCCAGACTTCACCTTCTCCTTCTCCTTCTTCTGCTTCTTCTGATTCACCCTCCAGACTTCACCTTCTCCTTCTCCTTCTTCTACTTCTTCTGATTCACCCTCCAGACTTCACCTTCTCCTTCTCCTTCTTCCACTTCTTCAGATTCACCCTCCAGTCTTCACCTTCTCCTTCTCCTTCTTCTGTTTCTTCTGCTTCACCCTCCAGACTTCACCTTCTCCTTCTCTTTCTTCTGCTTCTTCTGATTCACCCTCCAGACTTCACCTTCTCCTTCTCCTTCTTCTGATTCTTCTGATTCACCCTCCAGACTTCACCTTCTCCTTCTCCTTCTTCTGCTTCTTCTGATTCACCCTCCTGACTTCACCTTCTCCTTCTCCTTCTTCTACTTCTTCTGATTCACCCTCCTGACTTCACCTTCTCCTTCTCCTTCTTCTACTTCTTCTGCTTCACCCTCCAGACTTCACCTTCTCCTTCTCCTTCTTCTACTTCTTCTGATTCACCCTCCAGACTTCACCTTCTCCTTCTCCTTCCTCTGCTTCTTCTGATTCACCCTCCAGACTTCACCTTCTCCTTCTTCTGCTTCTTCTGATTCACCCTCCAGACTTCACCTTCTCCTTCTTCTGCTTCTTCTGATTCACCCTCCAGACTTCACCTTCTCCTTCTCCTTATTCTGCTTCTTCTGATTCACCCTCCAGACTTCACCTTCTCCTTCTCCTTCTTCTGCTTCTTCTGATTCACCCTGCAGACTTCACCTTCTCCTTCTCTTTCTTCTGCTTCTTCTGATTCACCCTCCAGACTTCACCTTCTCCTTCTCCTTCTTCTGATTCTTCTGATTCACCCTCCAGACTTCACCTTCTCCTTCTCCTTCTTCTGCTTCTTCTGATTCACCCTCCTGACTTCACCTTCTCCTTCTCCTTCTTCTGCTTCTTCTGATTCACCCTCCAGACTTCACCTTCTCCTTCTCCTTCCTCTGCTTCTTCTGATTCACCCTCCAGACTTCACCTTCTCCTTCTCCTTCTTCTGCTTCTTCTGATTCACCCTCCAGACTTCACCTTCTCCTTCTCCTTATTCTGCTTCTTCTGATTCACCCTCCAGACTTCACCTTCTCCTTCTCCTTCTTCTGCTTCTTCTGATTCACCCTGCAGACTTCACCTTCTCCTTCTCTTTCTTCTGCTTCTTCTGATTCACCCTCCAGACTTCACCTTCTCCTTCTCCTTCTTCTGATTCTTCTGATTCACCCTCCAGACTTCACCTTCTCCTTCTCCTTCTTCTGCTTCTTCTGATTCACCCTCCTGACTTCACCTTCTCCTTCTCCTTCTTCTACTCCTTCTGATTCACCCTCCTGACTTCACCTTCTCCTTCTCCTTCTTCTGCTTCACCCTCCAGACTTCACCTTCTCCTTCTCCTTCTTCTACTTCTTCTGATTCACCCTCCAGACTTCACCTTCTCCTTCTCCTTCTTCTGCTTCTTCTGATTCACCCTCCAGACTTCACCTTCTCCTTCTCCTTATTCTGCTTCTTCTCATTCACCCTCCAGACTTCACCTTCTCCTTCTCCTTCTTCTGCTTCTTCTGATTCACCCTCCAGACTTCACCTTCTCCTTCTCCTTCTTCTGCTTCTTCTGATTCACCCTCCAGTCTTCACCTTCTCCTTCTCCTTATTCTGTTTCTTCTGCTTCACCCTCCAGACTTCACCTTCTCCTTCTCTTTCTTCTGCTTCTTCTGATTCACCCTCCAGACTTCACCTTCTCCTTCTCCTTCTTCTGATTCTTCTGATTCACCCTACAGACTTCACCTTCTCCTTCTCCTTCTTCTGCTTCTTCTGATTCACCCTCCTGATTTCACCTTCTCCTTCTCCTTCTTCTACTTCTTCTGATTCACCCTCCTGACTTCACCTTCTCCTTCTCCTTCTTCTGCTTCACCCTCCAGACTTCACCTTCTCCTTCTCCTTCTTCTACTTCTTCTGATTCACCCTCCAGACTTCACCTTCTCCTTCTCCTTCTTCTGCTTCTTCTGATTCACCCTCCAGACTTCACCTTCTCCTTCTCCTTATTCTGCTTCTTCTCATTCACCCTCCAGACTTCACCTTCTCCTTCTCCTTCTTCTGCTTCTTCTGATTCACCCTCCAGACTTCACCTTCTCCTTCTACTTCTTCTGCTTCTTCTGATTCACCCTCCAGACTTCACCTTCTCCTTCTCCTTCCTCTGCTTCTTCTGATTCACCCTCCAGACTTCACCTTCTCCTTCTCCTTCTTCTACTTCTTCTGATTCACCCTCCAGACTTCACCATCTCCTTCTCTTTCTTCTGCTTCTTCTGATTCACCCTCCAGACTTCACCTTCTCCTTCTCCTTCTTCTGATTCTTCTGATTCACCCTCCAGACTTCACCTTCTCCTTCTCCTTCTTCTGCTTCTTCTGATTCACCCTCCTGACTTCACCTTCTCCTTCTCCTTCTTCTACTTCTTCTGATTCACCCTCCTGACTTCACCTTCTCCTTCTCCTTCTTCTACTTCTTCTGCTTCACCCTCCAGACTTCACCTTCTCCTTCTCCTTCTTCTACTTCTTCTGATTCAACCTCCAGACTTCACCTTCTCCTTCTCCTTCTTCTACTTCTTCTGATTCTCCCTCCAGACTTCACCTTCTCCTTCTCCTTCTTCTACTTCTTCTGATTCTCCCTCCAGACTTCACCTTCTCCTTCTCCTTATTCTGCTTCTTCTGATTCACCCTCCAGACTTCACCTTCTCCTTCTCCTTCTCCTGCTTCTTCTGATTCACCCTCCAGACTTCACCTTCTCCTTCTCCTTCTTCTACTTCTTCTGATTCACCCTCCAGACTTCACCTTCTCCATCTCCTTCTTCTGCTTCTTCTGATTCACCCTCCGGACTACACCTTCTCCTTCTCCTTCTTCTACTTCTTCTGATTCACCCTCCAGACTTCACCTTCTCCTTCTGCTTCTTCTGTTTCTTCTGATACACCGTCCAGACTTCACCTTCTCCTTCTCCTTCTTCTACTACTTCTGATTCACCCTCCAGACTTCACCTTCTCCTTCTCCTTCTTCTACTTCTTCTGATTCACCCTCCAGACTTCATCTTCTCCTTCTCCTTCTTCTGCTTCTTCTGATTCACCCTCCAGACTTCACCTTCTCCTTCTCCTTCTTCTGCTTCTTCTGATTCACCCTCCAGACTTCACCTTCTCCTTCTCCTTCTTCTACTTCTTCTGATTCACCCTCCAGACTTCACCTTCTCCTTCTCCTTCTTCCACTTCTTCAGATTCACCCTCCAGTCTTCACCTTCTCCTTCTCCTTCTTCTGTTTCTTCTGCTTCACCCTCCAGACTTCACCTTCTCCTTCTCTTTCTTCTGCTTCTTCTGATTCACCCTCCAGACTTCACCTTCTCCTTCTCCTTCTTCTGATTCTTCTGATTCACCCTCCAGACTTCACCTTCTCCTTCTCCTTCTTCTGCTTCTTCTGATTCACCCTCCTGACTTCACCTTCTCCTTCTCCTTCTTCTACTTCTTCTGATTCACCCTCCTGACTTCACCTTCTCCTTCTCCTTCTTCTACTTCTTCTGCTTCACCCTCCAGACTTCACCTTCTCCTTCTCCTTCTTCTACTTCTTCTGATTCACCCTCCAGACTTCACCTTCTCCTTCTCCTTCTTCTGCTTCTTCTGATTCACCCTCCATACTTCACCTTCACTTCTCCTTATTCTGCTTCTTCTGATTCACCCTCCAGACTTCACCTTCTCCTTCTCCTTCTTCTGCTTCTTCTGCTTCACCGTCCTGACTGCACCTACTCCTTCTCCTTCTTCTACTTCTTCTGATTCACCCTCCAGTCTTCACCTTCTCCTTCTCCTTCTTCTGTTTCTTCTGCTTCACCCTCCAGACTTCACCTTCTCCTTCTCCTTCTTCTACTTCTTCTGATTCACCCTCCTGACTTCACCTTCTCCTTCTCCTTCTTCTACTTCTTCTGCTTCACCCTCCAGACTTCACCTTCTCCTTCTCCTTCTTCTACTTCTTCTGATTCACCCTCCAGACTTCACCTTCTCCTTCTCCTTCTTCTGCTTCTTCTGATTCACCCTCCATACTTCACCTTCTCCTTCTCCTTCTTCTGCTTCTTCTGATTCACCCTCCAGACTTCACCTTCTCCTTCTCCTTCTTCTACTTCTTCTGATTCACCCTCCAGACTTCACCTTCTCCTTCTCCTTCTTCTACTTCTTCTGATTCACCCTCCAGTCTTCACCTTCTCCTTCTCCTTCTTCTGTTTCTTCTGCTTCACCCTCCAGACTTCACCTTCTCCTTCTCTTTCTTCTGCTTCTTCTGATTCACCCTCCAGACTTCACCTTCTCCTTCTCCTTCTTCTGATTCTTCTGATTCACCCTACAGACTTCACCTTCTCCTTCTCCTTCTTCTGCTTCTTCTGATTCACCCTCCTGATTTCACCTTCTCCTTCTCCTTCTACTTCTTCTGATTCACCCTCCTGACTTCACCTTCTCCTTCTCCTTCTTCTGCTTCACCCTCCAGACTTCACCTTCTCCTTCTCCTTCTTCTACTTCTTCTGATTCACCCTCCAGACTTCACCTTCTCCTTCTCCTTCTTCTGCTTCTTCTGATTCACCCTCCAGACTTCACCTTCTCCTTCTCCTTATTCTGCTTCTTCTCATTCACCCTCCAGACTTCACCTTCTCCTTCTCCTTCTTCTGCTTCTTCTGATTCACCCTCCAGACTTCACCTTCTCCTTCTACTTCTTCTGCTTCTTCTGATTCACCCTCCAGACTTCACCTTCTCCTTCTCCTTCCTCTGCTTCTTCTGATTCACCCTCCAGACTTCACCTTCTCCTTCTCCTTCTTCTGCTTCTTCTGATTCACCCTCCAGACTTCACCTTCTCCTTCTCCTTATTCCGCTTCTTCTGATTCACCCTCCAGACTTCACCTTCTCCTTCTCCTTCTTCTGCTTCTTCTGATTCACCCTGCAGACTTCACCTTCTCCTTCTCCTTCTTCTACTTCTTCTGATTCACCCTCCAAACTTCACCTTCTCCTTCTCTTTCTTCTGCTTCTTCTGATTCACCCTCCAGACTTCACCTTCTCCTTCTCCTTCTTCTGATTCTTCTGATTCACCCTCCAGACTTCACCTTCTCCTTCTCCTTCTTCTGCTTCTTCTGATTCACCCTCCTGACTTCACCTTCTCCTTCTCCTTCTTCTACTTCTTCTGATTCACCATCCTGACTTCACCTTCTCCTTCTCCTTCTTCTACTTCTTCTGCTTCACCCTCCAGACTTCACCTTCTCCTTCTCCTTCTTCTACTTCTTCTGATTCACCCTCCAGACTTGACCTTCTCCTTTTCCTTCTTCTACTTCTTCTGATTCACCCTCCAGACTTCACCTTCTCCTTCTCCTTCTTCTGCTTCTTCTGCTTCACCGTCCTGACTTCACCTTCTCCTTCTCCTTCTTCTACTTATTCTGCTTCATCCCCCTGACATCACCTGCTCCTTCTCCTTCTTCTGCTTCTTCTGATTCACCCTCCTAACTTCATCTTCTCCTTCTCCTTCTTCTGCTTCTTCTGATTCACCCTCCTGATTTCACCTTCTCCTTCTCCTTCTTCTGCTTCTTCTGATTCAACCTCCAGACTTCACCTTCTCCTTCTCCTTCTTCTGCTTCTTCTGATTCACCCTCCAGACTTCACCTTCTCCTTCTCCTTCTTCTGCTTCTTCTGATTCACCCTCCAGACTACACCTTCTCCTTCTCCTTCTTCTACTTCTTCTGATTCACCCTCCAGACTTCACCTTCTCCTTCTCCTTCTTCTGTTTCTTCTGATTCACCCTCCAGACTTCACCTTCTCCTTCTCCTTCCTCTGCTTCTTCTGATTCACCCTGCAGACTTCACCTTCTCCTTCTCCTTCTTCTGCTTCTTCTGATTCACCCTCCAGACTTCACCTTCTCCTTCTCCTTCTTCTGCTTCTTCTGATTCACCCTCCAGACTTCACCTTCTCCTTCTCCTTCTTCTACTTCTTCTGATTCACCCTCCAGACTTCACCTTCTCCTTCTCTTTCTTCTGCTTCTTCTGATTCACCCTCCAGACTTCACCTTCTCCTTCTCCTTCTTCTGATTCTTCTGATTCACCCTCCAGACTTCACCTTCTCCTTCTCCTTCTTCTGCTTCTTCTGATTCACCCTCCTGACTTCACCTTCTCCTTCTCCTTCTTCTACTTCTTCTGATTCACCATCCTGACTTCACCTTCTCCTTCTCCTTCTTCTACTTCTTCTGCTTCACCCTCCAGACTTCACCTTCTCCTTCTCCTTCTTCTACTTCTTCTGATTCACCCTCCAGACTTGACCTTCTCCTTTTCCTTCTTCTACTTCTTCTGATTCACCCTCCAGACTTCACCTTCTCCTTCTCCTTCTTCTACTTATTCTGCTTCATCCCCCTGACATCACCTGCTCCTTCTCCTTCTTCTGCTTCTTCTGATTCACCCTCCTAACTTCACCTTCTCCTTCTCCTTCTTCTGCTTCTTCTGATTCACCCTCCTGACTTCACCTTCTCCTTCTCCTTCTTCTGCTTCTTCTGATTCACCCTCCAGACTTCACCTTCTCCTTCTCCTTCTTCTGCTTCTTCTGATTCACCCTCCAGACTTCACCTTCTCCTTCTCCTTCTTCTGCTTCTTCTGATTCACCCTCCAGACTACACCTTCTCCTTCTCCTTCTTCTACTTCTTCTGATTCACCCTCCAGACTTCACCTTCTCCTTCTCCTTCTTTTGTTTCTTCTGATTCACCCACCAGACTTCACCTTCTCCTTCTCCTTCTTCTGCTTCTTCTGATTCACCCTCCAGACTTCACCTTCTCCTTCTCCTTCTTCTGCTTCTTCTGATTCACCCTCCAGACCTCACCTTCTCCTTCTCCTTCTTCTGCTTCTTCTGATTCACCCTCCAGACTTCACCTTCTCCTTCTCCTTCTTCTGCTTCTTCTGATTCACCCTCCAGACTTCACCTTCTCCTTCTCCTTCTTCTGCTTCTTCTGATTCACCCTCCAGACTACACCTTCTCCTTCTCCTTCTTCTACTTCTTCTGATTCACCCTCCAGACTTCACCTTCTCCTTCTCCTTCTTCTGTTTCTTCTGATTCACCCTCCAGACTTCACCTTCTCCTTCTCCTTCTTCTGCTTCTTCTGATTCACCCTCCAGACTTCACCTTCTCCTTCTCCTTCTTCTGCTTCTTCTGATTCACCCTCCAGAACTCACCTTCTCCTTCTCCTTCTTCTACTTCTTCTGATTCACCCTCCAGACTTCATCTTCTCCTTCTCCTTCTTCTGCTTCTTCTGATTCACCCTCCAGACTTCACCTTCTCCTTCTCCTTCTTCTGCTTCTTCTGATTCACCCTCCAGACTTCACCTTCTCCTTCTCCTTCTTCTACTTCTTCTGATTCACCCTCCAGACTTCACCTTCTCCTTCTCCTTCTTCTACTTCTTCTGATTCACCCTCCAGTCTTCACCTTCTCCTTCTCCTTCTTCTGTTTCTTCTGCTTCACCCTCCAGACTTCACCTTCTCCTTCTCTTTCTTCTGCTTCTTCTGATTCACCCTCCAGACTTCACCTTCTCCTTCTCCTTCTTCTGATTCTTCTGATTCACCCTACAGACTTCACCTTCTCCTTCTCCTTCTTCTGCTTCTTCTGATTCACCCTCCTGATTTCACCTTCTCCTTCTCCTTCTTCTACTTCTTCTGATTCACCCTCCTGACTTCACCTTCTCCTTCTCCTTCTTCTGCTTCACCCTCCAGACTTCACCTTCTCCTTCTCCTTCTTCTACTTCTTCTGATTCACCCTCCAGACTTCACCTTCTCCTTCTCCTTCTTCTGCTTCTTCTGATTCACCCTCCAGACTTCACCTTCTCCTTCTCCTTATTCTGCTTCTTCTCATTCACCCTCCAGACTTCACCTTCTCCTTCTCCTTCTTCTGCTTCTTCTGATTCACCCTCCAGACTTCACCTTCTCCTTCTACTTCTTCTGCTTCTTCTGATTCACCCTCCAGACTTCACCTTCTCCTTCTCCTTCCTCTGCTTCTTCTGATTCACCCTCCAGACTTCACCTTCTCCTTCTCCTTCTTCTACTTCTTCTGATTCACCCTCCAGACTTCACCATCTCCTTCTCTTTCTTCTGCTTCTTCTGATTCACCCTCCAGACTTCACCTTCTCCTTCTCCTTCTTCTGATTCTTCTGATTCACCCTCCAGACTTCACCTTCTCCTTCTCCTTCTTCTGCTTCTTCTGATTCACCCTCCTGACTTCACCTTCTCCTTCTCCTTCTTCTACTTCTTCTGATTCACCCTCCTGACTTCACCTTCTCCTTCTCCTTCTTCTACTTCTATTGCTTCACCCTCCAGACTTCACCTTCTCCTTCTCCTTCTTCTACTTCTTCTGATTCAACCTCCAGACTTCACCTTCTCCTTCTCCTTCTTCTACTTCTTCTGATTCTCCCTCCAGACTTCACCTTCTCCTTCTCCTTCTTCTACTTCTTCTGATTCACCCTCCAGACTTCACCTTCTCCTTCTCCTTCTTCTGCTTCTTCTGATTCACCCTCCAGACTTCACCTTCTCCTTCTCCTTCTCCTGCTTCTTCTGATTCACCCTCCAGACTTCACCTTCTCCTTCTCCTTCTTCTACTTCTTCTGATTCACCCTCCAGACTTCACCTTCTCCATCTCCTTCTTCTGCTTCTTCTGATTCACCCTCCAGACTTCACCTTCTCCTTCTCCTTCGTCTACTTCTTCTGATTCACCCTCCGGACTACACCTTCTCCTTCTCCTTCTTCTACTTCTTCTGATTCACCCTCCAGACTTCACCTTCTCCTTCTGCTTCTTCTGTTTCTTCTGATACACCGTCCAGACTTCACCTTCTCCTTCTCCTTCTTCTACTACTTCTGATTCACCCTCCAGACTTCACCTTCTCCTTCTCCTTCTTCTACTTCTTCTGATTCACCCTCCAGACTTCATCTTCTCCTTCTCCTTCTTCTGCTTCTTCTGATTCACCCTCCAGACTTCACCTTCTCCTTCTCCTTCTTCTGCTTCTTCTGATTCACCCTCCAGACTTCACCTTCTCCTTCTCCTTCTTCTACTTCTTCTGATTCACCCTCCAGACTTCACCTTCTCCTTCTCCTTCTTCCACTTCTTCTGATTCACCCTCCAGTCTTCACCTTCTCCTTCTCCTTCTTCTTTTTCTTCTGCTTCACCCTCCAGACTTCACCTTCTCCTTCTCTTTCTTCTGCTTCTTCTGATTCACCCTCCAGACTTCACCTTCTCCTTCTCCTTCTTCTGATTCTTCTGATTCACCCTCCAGACTTCACCTTCTCCTTCTCCTTCTTCTGCTTCTTCTGATTCACCCTCCTGACTTCACCTTCTCCTTCTCCTTCTTCTACTTCTTCTGATTCACCCTCCTGACTTCACCTTCAACGTTTTCCTTCTTCTACTTCTTCTGCTTCACCCTCCAGACTTCACCTTCTCTTCTCCTTCTTCTACTTCTTCTGATTCACCCTCCAGACTTCACATTCTCCTTCTCCTTCTTCTGCTTCTTCTGATTCACCCTCCATACTTCACCTTCACTTCTCCTTATTCTGCTTCTTCTGATTCACCCTCCAGACTTCAACTTCTCCTTCTCCTTCTTCTGCTTCTTCTGATTCACCCTCCAGACTTCACCTTCTCCTTCTCCTTCTTCTGCTTCTTCTGATTCACCCTCCAGACTTCACCTTCTCCTTCTCCTTCTTCTGCTTCTTCTGATTCACCCTCCAGACTTCACCTTCTCTTTCTCCCTCTTCTACTTCTTCTGATTCACCCTCCAGACTTCACCTTCTCCTTCTCTTTCTTCTGCTTCTTCTGATTCACCCTCCAGACTTCACCTTCTCCTTCTCCTTCTTCTACTTCTTCTGATTCACCCTCCAGACTTCATCTTCTCCTTCTCCTTCTTCTGCTTCTTCTGATTCACCCTCCAGACTTCACCTTCTCCTTCTCCTTCTTCTGCTTCTTCTGATTCACCCTCCAGACTTCACCTTCTCCTTCTCCTTCTTCTACTTCTTCTGATTCACCCTCCAAACTTCACCTTCTCCTTCTCCTTCTTCCACTTCTTCTGATTCACCCTCCAGTCTTCACCTTCTCCTTCTCCTTCTTCTGTTTCTTCTGCTTCACCCTCCAGACTTCACCTTCTCCTTCTCTTTCTTCTGCTTTTTCTGATTCACCCTCCAGACTTCACCTTCTCCTTCTCCTTCTTCTGATTCTTCTGATTCACCCTCCAGACTTCACCTTCTCCTTCTCCTTCTATTGCTTCTTCTGATTCACCCTCCTGACTTCACCTTCTCCTTCTCCTTCTTCTACTTCTTCTGATTCACCCTCCTGACTTCACCTTCTCCTTCTCCTTCTTCTACTTCTTCTGCTTCACCCTCCAGACTTCACCTTCTCCTTCTCCTTCTTCTACTTCTTCTGATTCACCCTCCAGACTTCATCTTCTCCTTCTCCTTCTTCTACTTCTTCTGATTCACCCTCCAGACTTCACCTTCTCCTTGTCCTTATTCTGCTTCTTCTGATTCACCCTCCAGACTTCACCTTCTCCTTCTCCTTATTCTGCTTCTTCTGATTCACCCTCCAGACTTCACCTTCTCCTTCTCCTTCTTCTGCTTCTTCTGATTCACCCTCCTGACTTCACCTTCTCCTTCTCCTTCTTCTACTTCTTCTGATTCACCCTCCTGACTTCACCATCTCCTTCTCCTTCTTCTACTTCTTCTGCTTCACCCTCCAGACTTCACCTTCTCCTTCTCCTTCTTCTAATTCTTCTGATTCACCCTCCAGACTTCACCTTCTCCTTCTCCTTCTTCTGCTTCTTCTGATTCACCCTCCATACTTCACCTTCACTTCTCCTTATTCTGCTTCTTCTGATTCACCCTCCAGACTTCAACTTCTCCTTCGCCTTCTTCTGCTTCTTCTGATTCACCCTCCAGACTTCACCTTCTCCTTCTCCTTCTTCTGCTTCTTCTGCTTCACCGTCCTGACTTCACCTTCTCCTTCTCCTTCTTCTACTTATTCTGCTTCATCCCCCTGACATCACCTGCTCCTTCTCCTTCTTCTGCTTCTTCTGATTCACCCTCCAACTTTATCTTCTCCTTCTCCTTCTTCTGCTTCTTCTGATTCACCCTCCTGATTTCACCTTCTCCTTCTCCTTCTTCTGCTTCTTCTGATTCAACCTCCAGACTTCACCTTCTCCTTCTCCTTCTTCTGCTTCTTCTGATTCACCCTCCAGACTTCACCTTCTCCTTCTCCTTCTTCTGCTTCTTCTGATTCACCCTCCAGACTACACCTTCTCCTTCTCCTTCTTCTACTTCTTCTGATTCACCCTCCAGACTTCACCTTCTCCTTCTCCTTCTTCTCTTTCTTCTGATTCACCCTCCAGACTTCACCTTCTCCTTCTCCTTCCTCTGCTTCTTCTGATTCACCCTCCAGACTTCACCTTCTCCTTCTCCTTCTTCTGCTTCTTCTGATTCACCCTCCTGACTTCACCTTCTCCTTCTCCTTCTTCTACTTCTTCTGATTCACCATCCTGACTTCACCTTCTCCTTCTCCTTCTTCTACTTCTTCTGCTTCACCCTCCAGACTTCACCTTCTCATTCTCCTTCTTCTACTTCTTCTGATTCACCCTCCAGACTTGACCTTCTCCTTTTCCTTCTTCTACTTCTTCTGATTCACCCTCCAGACTTCACCTTCTCCTTCTCCTTCTTCTGCTTCTTCTGCTTCATCCCCCTGACATCACCTGCTCCTTCTCCTTCTTCTGCTTCTTCTGATTCACCCTCCTAACTTCACCTTCTCCTTCTCCTTCTTCTGCTTCTTCTGATTCACCCTCCTGACTTCACCTTCTCCTTCTCCTTCTTCTACTTCTTCTGATTCACCATCCTGACTTCACCTTCTCCTTCTCCTTCTTCTACTTCTTCTGCTTCACCCTCCAGACTTCACCTTCTCCTTCTCCTTCTTCTACTTCTTCTGATTCACCCTCCAGACTTAACCTTCTCCTTTTCCTTCTTCTACTTCTTCTGATTCACCCTCCAGACTTCACCTTCTCCTTCTCCTTCTTCTACTTATTCTGCTTCATCCCCCTGACATCACCTGCTCCTTCTCCTTCTTCTGCTTCTTCTGATTCACCCTCCTAACTTCACCTTCTCCTTCTCCTTCTTCTGCTTCTTCTGATTCACCCTCCTGACTTCACCTTCTCCTTCTCCTTCTTCTGCTTCTTCTGATTCACCCTCCAGACTTCACCTTCTCCTTCTCCTTCTTCTGCTTCTTCTGATTCACCCTCCAGACTTCACCTTCTCCTTCTCCTTCTTCTGCTTCTTCTGATTCACCCTCCAGACTACACCTTCTCCTTCTCCTTCTTCTACTTCTTCTGATTCACCCTCCAGACTTCACCTTCTCCTTCTCCTTCTTTTGTTTCTTCTGATTCACCCACCAGACTTGACCTTCTCCTTCTCCTTCTTCTGCTTCTTCTGATTCACCCTCCAGACTTCACCTTCTCCTTCTCCTTCTGCTGCTTCTTCTGATTCACCCTCCAGACCTCACCTTCTCCTTCTCCTTCTTCTGCTTCTTCTGATTCACCCTCCAGACTTCACCTTCTCCTTCTCCTTCTTCTGCTTCTTCTGATTCACCCTCCAGACTTCACCTTCTCCTTCTCCTTCTTCTGCTTCTTCTGATTCACCCTCCAGACTACACCTTCTCCTTCTCCTTCTTCTACTTCTTCTGATTCACCCTCCAGACTTCACCTTCTCCTTCTCCTTCTTCTGTTTCTTCTGATTCACCCTCCAGACTTCACCTTCTCCTTCTCCTTCTTCTACTTCTTCTGATTCACCCTCCAAACTTCACCTTCTCCTTCTCCTTCTTCCACTTCTTCTGATTCACCCTCCAGTCTTCACCTTCTCCTTCTCCTTCTTCTGTTTCTTCTGCTTCACCCTCCAGACTTCACCTTCTCCTTCTCTTTCTTCTGCTTTTTCTGATTCACCCTCCAGACTTCACCTTCTCCTTCTCCTTCTTCTGATTCTTCTGATTCACCCTCCAGACTTCACCTTCTCCTTCTCCTTCTATTGCTTCTTCTGATTCACCCTCCTGACTTCACCTTCTCCTTCTCCTTCTTCTACTTCTTCTGATTCACCCTCCTGACTTCACCTTCTCCTTCTCCTTCTTCTACTTCTTCTGCTTCACCCTCCAGACTTCACCTTCTCCTTCTCCTTCTTCTACTTCTTCTGATTCACCCTCCAGACTTCATCTTCTCCTTCTCCTTCTTCTGCTTCTTCTGATTCACCCTCCAGACTTCACCTTCTCCTTCTCCTTATTCTGCTTCTTCTGATTCACCCTCCAGACTTCACCTTCTCCTTCTCCTTATTCTGCTTCTTCTGATTCACCCTCCAGACTTCACCTTCTCCTTCTCCTTCTTCTGCTTCTTCTGATTCACCCTCCTGACTTCACCTTCTCCTTCTCCTTCTTCTACTTCTTCTGATTCACCCTCCTGACTTCACCATCTCCTTCTCCTTCTTCTACTTCTTCTGCTTCACCCTCCAGACTTCACCTTCTCCTTCTCCTTCTTCTAATTCTTCTGATTCACCCTCCAGACTTCACCTTCTCCTTCTCCTTCTTCTGCTTCTTCTGATTCACCCTCCATACTTCACCTTCACTTCTCCTTATTCTGCTTCTTCTGATTCACCCTCCAGACTTCAACTTCTCCTTTGCCTTCTTCTGCTTCTTCTGATTCACCCTCCAGACTTCACCTTCTCCTTCTCCTTCTTCTGCTTCTTCTGCTTCACCGTCCTGACTTCACCTTCTCCTTCTCCTTCTTCTACTTATTCTGCTTCATCCCCCTGACATCACCTGCTCCTTCTCCTTCTTCTGCTTCTTCTGATTCACCCTCCTAACTTCATCTTATCCTTCTCCTTCTTCTGCTTCTTCTGATTCACCCTCCTGATTTCACCTTCTCCTTCTCCTTCTTCTGCTTCTTCTGATTCAACCTCCAGACTTCACCTTCTCCTTCTCCTTCTTCTGCTTCTTCTGATTCACCCTCCAGACTTCACCTTCTCCTTCTCCTTCTTATGCTTCTTCTGATTCACCCTCCAGACTACACCTTCTCCTTCTCCTTCTTCTACTTCTTCTGATTCACCCTCCAGACTTCACCTTCTCCTTCTCCTTCTTCTGTTTCTTCTGATTCACCCTCCAGACTTCACCTTCTCCTTCTCCTTCCTCTGCTTCTTCTGATTCACCCTCCAGACTTCACCTTCTCCTTCTCCTTCTTCTGCTTCTTCTGATTCACCCTCCTGACTTCACCTTCTCCTTCTCCTTCTTCTACTTCTTCTGATTCACCATCCTGACTTCACCTTCTCCTTCTCCTTCTTCTACTTCTTCTGCTTCACCCTCCAGACTTCACCTTCTCCTTCTCCTTCTTCTACTTCTTCTGATTCACCCTCCAGACTTGACCTTCTCCTTTTCCTTCTTCTACTTCTTCTGATTCACCCTCCAGACTTCACCTTCTCCTTCTCCTTCTTCTGCTTCTTCTGCTTCATCCCCCTGACATCACCTGCTCCTTCTCCTTCTTCTGCTTCTTCTGATTCACCCTCCTAACTTCACCTTCTCCTTCTCCTTCTTCTGCTTCTTCTGATTCACCCTCCTGACTTCACCTTCTCCTTCTCCTTCTTCTACTTCTTCTGATTCACCATCCTGACTTCACCTTCTCCTTCTCCTTCTTCTACTTCTTCTGCTTCACCCTCCAGACTTCACCTTCTCCTTCTCCTTCTTCTACTTCTTCTGATTCACCCTCCAGACTTGACCTTCTCCTTTTCCTTCTTCTACTTCTTCTGATTCACCCTCCAGACTTCACCTTCTCCTTCTCCTTCTTCTACTTATTCTGCTTCATCCCCCTGACATCACCTGCTCCTTCTCCTTCTTCTGCTTCTTCTGATTCACCCTCCTAACTTCACCTTCTCCTTCTCCTTCTTCTGCTTCTTCTGATTCACCCTCCTGACTTCACCTTCTCCTTCTCCTTCTTCTGCTTCTTCTGATTCACCCTCCAGACTTCACCTTCTCCTTCTCCTTCTTCTGCTTCTTCTGATTCACCCTCCATACTTCACCTTCTCCTTCTCCTTCTTCTGCTTCTTCTGATTCACCCTCCAGACTACACCTTCTCCTTCTCCTTCTTCTACTTCTTCTGATTCACCCTCCAGACTTCACCTTCTCCTTCTCCTTCTTTTGTTTCTTCTGATTCACCCACCAGACTTGACCTTCTCCTTCTCCTTCTTCTGCTTCTTCTGATTCACCCTCCAGACTTCACCTTCTCCTTCTCCTTCTTCTGCTTCTTCTGATTCACCCTCCAGACCTCACCTTCTCCTTCTCCTTCTTCTGCTTCTTCTGATTCACCCTCCAGACTTCACCTTCTCCTTCTCCTTCTTCTGCTTCTTCTGATTCACCCTCCAGACTTCACCTTCTCCTTCTCCTTCTTCTGCTTCTTCTGATTCACCCTCCAGACTACACCTTCTCCTTCTCCTTCTTCTACTTCTTCTGATTCACCCTCCAGACTTCACCTTCTCCTTCTCCTTCTTCTGTTTCTTCTGATTCACCCTCCAGACTTCACCTTCTCCTTCTCCTTCTTCTGCTTCTTCTGATTCACCCTCCAGACTTCACCTTCTCCTTCTCCTTCTTCTGCTTCTTCTGATTCACCCTCCAGAACTCACCTTCTCCTTCTCCTTCTTCTACTTCTTCTGATTCACCCTCCAGACTTCATCTTCTCCTTCTCCTTCTTCTGCTTCTTCTGATTCACCCTCCAGACTTCACCTTCTCCTTCTCCTTCTTCTGCTTCTTCTGATTCACCCTCCAGACTTCACCTTCTCCTTCTCCTTCTTCTACTTCTTCTGATTCACCCTCCAGACTTCACCTTCTCCTTCTCCTTCTTCTACTTCTTCTGATTCACCCTCCAGTCTTCACCTTCTCCTTCTCCTTCTTCTGTTTCTTCTGCTTCACCCTCCAGACTTCACCTTCTCCTTCTCTTTCTTCTGCTTCTTCTGATTCACCCTCCAGACTTCACCTTCTCCTTCTCCTTCTTCTGATTCTTCTGATTCACCCTACAGACTTCACCTTCTCCTTCTCCTTCTTCTGCTTCTTCTGATTCACCCTCCTGATTTCACCTTCTCCTTCTCCTTCTTCTACTTCTTCTGATTCACCCTCCTGACTTCACCTTCTCCTTCTCCTTCTTCTGCTTCACCCTCCAGACTTCACCTTCTCCTTCTCCTTCTTCTACTTCTTCTGATTCACCCTCCAGACTTCACCTTCTCCTTCTCCTTCTTCTGCTTCTTCTGATTCACCCTCCAGACTTCACCTTCTCCTTCTCCTTATTCTGCTTCTTCTCATTCACCCTCCAGACTTCACCTTCTCCTTCTCCTTCTTCTGCTTCTTCTGATTCACCCTCCAGACTTCACCTTCTCCTTCTACTTCTTCTGCTTCTTCTGATTCACCCTCCAGACTTCACCTTCTCCTTCTCCTTCCTCTGCTTCTTCTGATTCACCCTCCAGACTTCACCTTCTCCTTCTCCTTCTTCTACTTCTTCTGATTCACCCTCCAGACTTCACCATCTCCTTCTCTTTCTTCTGCTTCTTCTGATTCACCCTCCAGACTTCACCTTCTCCTTCTCCTTCTTCTGATTCTTCTGATTCACCCTCCAGACTTCACCTTCTCCTTCTCCTTCTTCTGCTTCTTCTGATTCACCCTCCAGACTTCACCTTCTCCTTCTCCTTCTTCTGCTTCTTCTGATTCACCCTCCTGACTTCACCTTCTCCTTCTCCTTCTTCTACTTCTTCTGATTCACCCTCCTGACTTCACCTTCTCCTTCTCCTTCTTCTACTTCTTCTGCTTCACCCTCCAGACTTCACCTTCTCTTCTCCTTCTTCTACTTCTTCTGATTCACCCTCCAGACTTCACCTTCTCCTTCTCCTTCTTCTGCTTCTTCTGATTCACCCTCCATACTTCACCTACACTTCTCCTTATTCTGCTTCTTCTGATTCACCCTCCAGACTTCAACTTCTCCTTCTCCTTCTTCTGCTTCTTCTGATTCACCCTCCAGACTTCACCTTCTCCTTCTCCTTCTTCTGCTTCTTCTGATTCACCCTCCAGACTTCACCTTCTCCTTCTCCTTCTTCTGCTTCTTCTGATTCACCCTCCAGACTTCACCTTCTCCTTCTCCCTCTTCTACTTCTTCTGATTCACCCTCCAGACTTCACCTTCTCCTTCTCTTTCTTCTGCTTCTTCTGATTCACCCTCCAGACTTCACCTTCTCCTTCTCCTTCTTCTACTTCTTCTGATTCACCCTCCAGACTTCATCTTCTCCTTCTCCTTCTTCTGCTTCTTCTGATTCACCCTCCAGACTTCACCTTCTCCTTCTCCTTCTTCTGCTTCTTCTGATTCACCCTCCAGACTTCACCTTCTCCTTCTCCTTCTTCTACTTCTTCTGATTCACCCTCCAAACTTCACCTTCTCCTTCTCCTTCTTCCACTTCTTCTGATTCACCCTCCAGTCTTCACCTTCTCCTTCTCCTTCTTCTGTTTCTTCTGCTTCACCCTCCAGACTTCACCTTCTCCTTCTCTTTCTTCTGCTTTTTCTGATTCACCCTCCAGACTTCACCTTCTCCTTCTCCTTCTTCTGATTCTTCTGATTCACCCTCCAGACTTCACCTTCTCCTTCTCCTTCTATTGCTTCTTCTGATTCACCCTCCTGACTTCACCTTCTCCTTCTCCTTCTTCTACTTCTTCTGATTCACCCTCCTGACTTCACCTTCTCCTTCTCCTTCTTCTACTTCTTCTGCTTCACCCTCCAGACTTCACCTTCTCCTTCGCCTTCTTCTACTTCTTCTGATTCACCCTCCAGACTTCATCTTCTCCTTCTCCTTCTTCTGCTTCTTCTGATTCACCCTCCAGACTTCACCTTCTCCTTCTCCTTATTCTGCTTCTTCTGATTCACCCTCCAGACTTCACCTTCTCCTTCTCCTTATTCTGCTTCTTCTGATTCACCCTCCAGACTTCACCTTCTCCTTCTCCTTCTTCTGCTTCTTCTGATTCACCCTCCTGACTTCACCTTCTCCTTCTCCTTCTTCTACTTCTTCTGATTCACCCTCCTGACTTCACCATCTCCTTCTCCTTCTTCTACTTCTTCTGCTTCACCCTCCAGACTTCACCTTCTCCTTCTCCTTCTTCTAATTCTTCTGATTCACCCTCCAGACTTCACCTTCTCCTTCTCCTTCTTCTGCTTCTTCTGATTCACCCTCCATACTTCACCTTCACTTCTCCTTATTCTGCTTCTTCTGATTCACCCTCCAGACTTCAACTTCTCCTTCGCCTTCTTCTGCTTCTTCTGATTCACCCTCCAGACTTCACCTTCTCCTTCTTCTGCTTCTTCTGATTCACCCTCCAAACTTCACCTTCTCCTTCTCCTTCTTCTACTTCTTCTGATTCACCCTCCAGACTTGACCTTCTCCTTCTCCTTCTTCTACTTCTTCTGATTCACCCTCCAGACTTCACCTTCTCCTTCTCCTTCTTCTGCTTCTTCTGCTTCACCGTCCTGACTTCACCTTCTCCTTCTCCTTCTTCTAATTCTTCTGCTTCATCCCCCTGACATCACCTGCTCCTTCTCCTTCTTCTGCTTCTTCTGATTCACCCTCCTAACTTCACCTTCTCCTTCTCCTTCTTCTGCTTCTTCTGTTTCACCCTCCTGACTTCACCTTCTCCTTCTCCTTCTTCTGCTTCTTCTGATTCACCCTCCAGACTTCACCTTCTCCTTCTCTTTCTTCTTCTTCTTCTGATTCACCCTCCAGACTTCACCTTCTCCTTCTCCTTCTTCTGATTCTTCTGATTCACCCTCCAGACTTCACCTTCTCCTTCTCCTTCTTCTGCTTCTTCTGATTCACCCTCCTGACTTCACCTTCTCCTTCTTCTTCTTCTACTTCTTCTGATTCACCCTCCTGACTTCACCTTCTCCTTCTCCTTCTTCTACTTCTTCTGCTTCACCCTCCAGACTTCACCTTCTCCTTCTCCTTCTTCTACTTCTTCTGATTCACCCTCCAGACTTGACCTTCTCCTTCTCCTTCTTCTACTTATTCTGATTCACCCTCCAGACTTCACCTTCTCCTTCTCCTTCTTCTGCTTCTTCTGCTTCACCGTCCTGACTTCACCTTCTCCTTCTCCTTCTTCTACTTCTTCTGCTTCATCCCGCTGACATCACCTGCTCCTTCTCCTTCTTCTGCTTCTTCTGATTCACCCTCCTAACTTCACCTTCTACTTCTCCTTCTTCTGCTTCTTCTGATTCACCCTCCTGACTTCACCTCCTTCTCGTTCTTCTGCTTCTTCTGATTCACCCTCCAGACTTCACCTTCTCATTCTCCTTCTTCTGCTTCTTCTGATTCACCCTCCAGACTTCACCTTCTCCTTCTCCTTCTTCTGATTCTTCTGATTCACCCTCCAGACTTCACCTTCTCCTTCTCCTTCTTCTGCTTCTTCTGATTCACCCTCCTGACTTCACCTTCTCCTTCTCCTTCTTCTACTTCTTCTGATTCTCCCTCCTGACTTCACCTTCTCCTTCTCCTTCTTCTACTTCTTCTGCTTCACCCTCCAGACTTCACCTTATCCTTCTCCTTCTTCTGCTTCTTCTGATTCACCCTCCAGACTCCTCCTTCTCCTTCTCCTTCTTCTGCTTCTTCTGATTCACCCTCCAGACTTCACCTTCTCCTTCTCCTTCTTCTGCTTCTTCTGATTCACCCTCCAGACTTCACCTTCTCCTTCTCCTTCTTCTGCTTCTTCTGATTCACCCTCCAGACTTCACCTTCTCCTTCTCCTTATTCTGCTTCTTCTGATTCACCCTCCAGACTTCACCTTCTCCTTCTCCTTCTTCTGCTTCTTCTGATTCACCCTCCAGACCTCACCTTCTCCTTCTTCTTCTGATTCACCCTCCAGACTTCACCTTCTCCTTCTCCTTCTTCTACTTCTTCTGATCCACCCTCCAGACTTCACCTTCTCCTTCTCCTTCTTCTGCTTCTTCTGATTCACCCTGCAGACTTCACCTTCTCCTTCTCCTTCGTCTACTTCTTCTGATTCACCGTCCAGACTACACCTTCTCCTTCTCCTTCTTCTACTTCTTCTGATTCACCCTCCAGACTTCATCTTCTCCTTCTCCTTCTTCTGCTTCTTCTGATTTACCCTCCAGACTTCACCTTCTCCTTCTCCTTCTTCTACTTCTTCTGATTGACCCTCCAGACTTCACCTTCTCCTTCTCCTTCTTCTACTTCTTCTGATTCACCCTCCAGACTTCAACTTCTCCTTCTCCTTCTTCTACTTCTTCTGCTTCTCCCTCCAGACTTCACCTTCTCCTTCTCCTTCTTCTGCTTCTTCTGATTCACCCTCCAGACTTCACATTCTCCTTCTCCTTCTTCTACTTCTTCTGATTCACCCTCCAGGCTTCACCTTCTCCTTCTCCTTCTTCTACGTCTTCTGATTCACCCTCCAGACTTAACCTTCTCCTTCTCCTTCTTCTACTTCTTCTGATTCACCCTCCTTACTTCACCTTCTCCTTCTCCTTCTCATGCTTCTTCTGCTTCACCCTCCAGACTTCACCTTCTCCTTCTCCTTCTTCTGCTTCTTCTGCTTCACCCTCCAGACTTCACCTTCTCCTTCTCCTTCTTCTGCTTCTTCTGCTTCACCCTCCTGACTTCACCTTCTCCTTCTCCTTCTTCTACTTCTTCTGATTCACCCTCCAGACTTCACCTTCTCCTTCTCCTTCTTCTGCTTCTTCTGCTTCACCCTCCAGACTTCACCTTCTCCTTCTCCTTCTTCTGCTTCTTCTGCTTCGCCCTCCAGACTTCACCTTCTCCTTCTCCTTCTTCTGCTTCTTCTGCTTCACCCTCCAGACTTCACCTTCTCCTTCTCCTTCTTCTGCTTCTTCTGCTTCACTCTACTGACTTCACCTTCTCCCTCTCCTTCTTCTACTTCTTCTGATTCACCCTGCAGACTTCACCTTCTCCTTCTCCTTCTTCTGCTTCTTCTGCTTCACCCTCCAGACTTCACCTTCTCCATCTCCTTCTTCGGCTTCTTCTGCTGCGCCCTCCAGACTTCACCTTCTCCTTCTCCTTCTTCTGCTTCTTCTGCTTCACCGTCATGACTTCACCTTCTCCGTCTCCTTCTTCTACTTCTTCTGCTTCACCCCCCTCACTTCACCTGCTCCTTCTCCTTCTTCTGCTTCTTCTGATTAACCCTCCTAACTTCACCTTCTCCTTCTCCTTCTTCTGCTTCTTCTGATTCACCCTCCTGACTTCACCTTCTCCTTCTCCTTCTTTTGCTTCTTCTGATTCACCCTCCAGACTTCACCTTCTCCTTCTCCTTCTTCTGCTTCTTCTGATTCACCCTCCAGACATCACCTTCTCCTTCTCCTTCTTCTACTTCTTCTGATTCACCCTCCAGACTTCATCTTCTCCTTCTCCTTCTTCTGCTTCTTCTGATTCACCCTCCAGACTTCACCTTCTCCTTCTCCTTCTTCTGCTTCTTCTGATTCACCCTCCAGACTTCACCTTCTCCTTCGCCTTCTTCTACTTCTTCTGATTCACCCTCCAGACTTCACCTTCTCCTTCTCCTTCTTCTCCTTCTTCTGATTCACCCTTCAGTCTTCACCTTCTCCTTCTCCTTCTTCTGTTTCTTCTGCTTCACCCTCCAGACTTCACCTTCTCCTTCTCTTTCTTCTGCTTCTTCTGATTCACCCTCCAGACTTCACCTTCTCCTTCTCCTTCTTCTGATTCTTCTGTTTCACCCTCCAGACTTCACCTTCTCCTTCTCCATCTTCTGCTTCTTCTGCTTCACCCTCCTGACTTCACCTTCTCCTTCTCCTTCTTCTACTTCTTCTGATTCACCCTCCAGACTTCACCTTCTCCTTCTCCTTCTTCAGCTTCTTCTGCTTCACCCTCCAGACTTCACCTTCTCCTTCTCCTTCTTCTGCTTCTTCTGCTTCGCCCTCCAGACTTCACCTTCTCCTTCTCCTTCTTCTGCTTCTTCTGCTTCACCCTCCAGACTTCGCCTTCTCCTTCTCCTTCTTCTGCTTCTTCTGCTTCACTCTCCTGACTTCACCTTCTCCTTCTCCTTCTTCTACTTCTTCTGATTCACCCTCCAGACATCACCTTCTCCTTCTCCTTCTTCTGCTTCTTCTGCTTCACCCTCCAGACTTCACCTTCTCCTTTTCCTTCTTCTGCTTCTTCTGCTGCGCCCTCCAGACTTCACCTTCTCCTTCTCCTTCTTCTGCCTCTTCTGCTTCACCGTCCTGACTTCACCTTCTCCTTCTCCTTCTTCTACTTCTTCTGCTTCACCCCCCTGACTTCACCTGCTCCTTCTCCTTCTTCTGCTTCTTCTGATTCACCCTCCTAACTTCAGCTTCTCCTTCTCCTTCTTCTGCTTCTTCTGATTCACCCTCCTGACTTCACCTTCTCCTTCTCCTTCTTTTGCTTCTTCTGATTCACCCTCCAGACATCACCTTCTCCTTCTCCTTCTTCTGCTTCTTCTGATTCACCCTCCAGACGTCACCATCTCCTTCTCCTTCTTCTGCTTCTTCTGATTCACCCTCCAGACCTCACCTTCTCCTTCTCCTTCTTCTACTTCTTCTGATTCACCCTCCAGACTTCATCTTCTCCTTCTCCTTCTTCTGCTTCTTCTGATTCACCCTCCAGACTTCACCTTCTCCTTCTCCTTCTTCTGCTTCTTCTGATTCACCCTCCAGAATTCACCTTCTCCTTCTCCTTCTTCTACCTCTTCTGATTCACCCTCCAGACCTCACCTTCTCCTTCTCCTTCTTCTACTTCTTCTGATTCACCCTTCAGTCTTCACCTTCTCCTTCTCCTTCTTCTGTTTCTTCTGCTTCACCCTCCAGACTTCACCTTCTCCTTCTCTTTTTCTGCTTCTTCTGATTCCCCCTCCAGACTTCACCTTCTCCTTCTCCTTCTTTTGATTCTTCTGATTCACCCTCCAGACTTCACCTTCTCCTTCTCCTTCTTCTGCTTCTTCTGCTTCGCCCTCCAGACTTCACCTTCTCCTTCTCCTTCTTCTGCTTCTTCTGCTTCACCCTCCAGACTTCACCTTCTCCTTCTCCTTCTTCTGCTTCTTCTGCTTCACTCTACTGACTTCACCTTCTCCCTCTCCTTCTTCTACTTCTTCTGATTCACCCTGCAGACTTCACCTTCTCCTTCTCCTTCTTCTGCTTCTTCTGCTTCACCCTCCAGACTTCACCTTCTCCATCTCCTTCTTCGGCTTCTTCTGCTGCGCCCTCCAGACTTCACCTTCTCCTTCTCCTTCTTCTGCTTCTTCTGCTTCACCGTCATGACTTCACCTTCTCCGTCTCCTTCTTCTACTTCTTCTGCTTCACCCCCCTCACTTCACCTGCTCCTTCTCCTTCTTCTGCTTCTTCTGATTAACCCTCCTAACTTCACCTTCTCCTTCTCCTTCTTCTGCTTCTTCTGATTCACCCTCCTGACTTCACCTTCTCCTTCTCCTTCTTTTGCTTCTTCTGATTCACCCTCCAGACTTCACCTTCTCCTTCTCCTTCTTCTGCTTCTTCTGATTCACCCTCCAGACATCACCTTCTCCTTCTCCTTCTTCTACTTCTTCTGATTCACCCTCCAGACTTCATCTTCTCCTTCTCCTTCTTCTGCTTCTTCTGATTCACCCTCCAGACTTCACCTTCTCCTTCTCCTTCTTCTGCTTCTTCTGATTCACCCTCCAGACTTCACCTTCTCCTTCGCCTTCTTCTACTTCTTCTGATTCACCCTCCAGACTTCACCTTCTCCTTCTCCTTCTTCTCCTTCTTCTGATTCACCCTTCAGTCTTCACCTTCTCCTTCTCCTTCTTCTGTTTCTTCTGCTTCACCCTCCAGACTTCACCTTCTCCTTCTCTTTCTTCTGCTTCTTCTGATTCACCCTCCAGACTTCACCTTCTCCTTCTCCTTCTTCTGATTCTTCTGTTTCACCCTCCAGACTTCACCTTCTCCTTCTCCATCTTCTGCTTCTTCTGCTTCACCCTCCTGACTTCACCTTCTCCTTCTCCTTCTTCTACTTCTTCTGATTCACCCTCCAGACTTCACCTTCTCCTTCTCCTTCTTCAGCTTCTTCTGCTTCACCCTCCAGACTTCACCTTCTCCTTCTCCTTCTTCTGCTTCTTCTGCTTCGCCCTCCAGACTTCACCTTCTCCTTCTCCTTCTTCTGCTTCTTCTGCTTCACCCTCCAGACTTCACCTTCTCCTTCTCCTTCTTCTGCTTCTTCTGCTTCACTCTCCTGACTTCACCTTCTCCTTCTCCTTCTTCTACTTCTTCTGATTCTCCCTCCAGACATCACCTTCTCCTTCTCCTTCTTCTGCTTCTTCTGCTTCACCCTCCAGACTTCACCTTCTCCTTTTCCTTCTTCTGCTTCTTCTGCTGCGCCCTCCAGACTTCACCTTCTCCTTCTCCTTCTTCTGCCTCTTCTGCTTCACCGTCCTGACTTCACCTTCTCCTTCTCCTTCTTCTACTTCTTCTGCTTCACCCCCCTGACTTCACCTGCTCCTTCTCCTTCTTCTGCTTCTTCTGATTCACCCTCCTAACTTCAGCTTCTCCTTCTCCTTCTTCTGCTTCTTCTGATTCACCCTCCTGACTTCACCTTCTCCTTCTCCTTCTTTTGCTTCTTCTGATTCACCCTCCAGACATCACCTTCTCCTTCTCCTTCTTCTGCTTCTTCTGATTCACCCTCCAGACGTCACCATCTCCTTCTCCTTCTTCTGCTTCTTCTGATTCACCCTCCAGACCTCACCTTCTCCTTCTCCTTCTTCTACTTCTTCTGATTCACCCTCCAGACTTCATCTTCTCCTTCTCCTTCTTCTGCTTCTTCTGATTCACCCTCCAGACTTCACCTTCTCCTTCTCCTTCTTCTGCTTCTTCTGATTCACCCTCCAGAATTCACCTTCTCCTTCTCCTTCTTCTACCTCTTCTGATTCACCCTCCAGACCTCACCTTCTCCTTCTCCTTCTTCTACTTCTTCTGATTCACCCTTCAGTCTTCACCTTCTCCTTCTCCTTCTTCTGTTTCTTCTGCTTCACCCTCCAGACTTCACCTTCTCCTTCTCTTTTTCTGCTTCTTCTGATTCCCCCTCCAGACTTCACCTTCTCCTTCTCCTTCTTTTGATTCTTCTGATTCACCCTCCAGACTTCACCTTCTCCTTCTCCTTCTTCTGCTTCTTCTGAATCACCCTCCTGACTTCACCTTCTCCTTCTCCTTCTTCTACTTCTTCTGATTCACCCTCCTGACTTCACCTTCTCCTTCTCCTTCTTCTACTTCTTCTGCTTCACCCTCCAGACTTCACCTTCTCCTTCTCCTTCTTCTACTTCTTCTGATTCACCCTCCAGACTTCACCTTCTCTTTCTACTTCTTCTGCTTCTTCTGATTCACCCTCCAGACTTCACCTTCTCCTTCTCCTTATTCTGCTTCTTCTGATTCACCCTCCAGACTTCACCTTCTCCTTCTCCTTCTTCTGCTTCTTCTGATTCACCCTCCAGACTTCACCTTCTCCTTCTCCTTCTTCTGCTTCTTCTGATTCACCCTCCAGACTTCACCTTCTCCTTCTCCTTCTTCTGCTTCTTCTGATTCACCCTCCAGACTTCACCTTCTCCTTCGCCTTCTTCTACTTCTTCTGATTCACCCTCCAGACTTCACCTTCTCCTTCTCCTTCTTCTACTTCTTCTGATTCACCCTCCAGTCTTCACCTTCTCCTTCTCCTTCTTCTACTTCTTCTGATTCACCCTCCAGACTTCACCTTCTCCTTCTCCTTCTTCTACTTCTTCTGATTCACCCTCCAGACTTCACCTTCTCCTTCTCCTTCTTCTGCTTCTTCTGATTCACCCTCCAGACTTCACCTTCTCCTTCTCCTTATTCTGCTTCTTCTGATTCACCCTCCAGACTTCACCTTCTCCTTCTCCTTCTTCTGCTTCTTCTGATTCACCCTCCAGACTTCACCTTCTCCTTCTCCTTCTTCTGCTTCTTCTGATTCACCCTCCAGACTTCACCTTCTCCTTCGCCTTCTTCTACTTCTTCTGATTCACCCTCCAGACTTCACCTTCTCCTTCTACTTCTTCTACTTCTTCTGATTCACCCTTCAGTCTTCACCTTCTCCTTCTCCTTCTTCTGTTTCTTCTGCTTCACCCTCCAGACTTCACCTTCTCCTTCTCTTTCTTCTGCTTCTTCTGATTCACCCTCCAGTCTTCACCTTCTCCTTCTCCTTCTTCTGATTCTTCTGTTTCACCCTCCAGACATCACCTTCTCCTTCTCCATCTTCTGCTTCTTCTGCTTCACCCTCCTGACTTCACCTTCTCCTTCTCCTTCTTCTACTTCTTCTGATTCACCCTCCAGACTTCACCGTCTCCTTCTCCTTCTTCAGCTTCTTCTGCTTCACCCTCCAGACTTCACCTTCTCCTTCTCCCTCTTCTGCTTCTTCTGCTTCGCCCTCCAGACTTCACCTTCTCCTTCTCCTTCTTCTGCTTCTTCTGCTTCACCCTCCAGACTTCACCTTCTCCTTCTCCTTCTTCTGCTTCTTCTGCTTCACTCTCCTGACTTCACCTTCTCCTTCTCCTTCTTCTACTTCTTCTGATTCACCCTCCAGACTTCACCTTCTCCTTCTCCTTCTTCTGCTTCACCCTCCAGACTTCACCTTCTCCTTCTCCTTCTTCTGCTTCTTCTGCTGCGCCCTCCAGACTTCACCTTCTCCTTCTCCTTCTTCTGCCTCTTCTGCTTCACCGTCCTGACTTCACCTTCTCCTTCTCCTTCTTCTACTTCTTCTGCTTCACCCCCCTGACTTCACCTGCTCCTTCTCCTTCTTCTGCTTCTTCTGATTCACCCTCCTAACTTCACCTTCTCCTTCTCCTTCTTCTGCTTCTTCTGATTCACCCTCCTGACTTCACCTTCTCCTTCTCCTTCTTCTGCCTCTTCTGCTTCACCATCCTGACTTCACCTTCTCCTTCTCCTTCTTCTACTTCTTCTGCTTCACCCCCCTGACTTCACCTGCTCCTTCTCCTTCTTCTGCTTCTTCTGATTCACCCTCCTAACTTCAGCTTCTCCTTCTCCTTCTTCTGCTTCTTCTGATTCACCCTCCTGACTTCACCTTCTCCTTCTCCTTCTTTTGCTTCTTCTGATTCACCCTCCAGACTTCACCTTCTCCTTCTCCTTCTTCTGCTTCTTCTGATTCACCCTCCAGACCTCACCTTCTCCTTCTCCTTCTTCTACTTCTTCTGATTCACCCTCCAGACTTCATCTTCTCCTTCTCCTTCTTCTGCTTCTTCTGATTCACCCTCCAGACTTCACCTTCTCCTTCTCCTTCTTCTGCTTCTTCTGATTCACCCTCCAGACTTCACCTTCTCCTTCTCCTTCTTCTACCTCTTCTGATTCACCCTCCAGACCTCACCTTCTCCTTCTCCTTCTTCTACTTCTTCTGATTCACCCTTCAGTCTTCACCTTCTCCTTCTCCTTCTTCTGTTTCTTCTGCTTCACCCTCCAGACTTCACCTTCTCCTTCTCTTTCTTCTGCTTCTTCTGATTCACCCTCCAGACTTCACCTTCTCCTTCTCCTTCTTCTGATTCTTCTGATTCACCCTCCAGACTTCACCTTCTCCTTCTCCTTCTTCTGCTTCTTCTGAATCACCCTCCTGACTTCACCTTCTCCTTCTCCTTCTTCTACTTCTTCTGATTCACCCTCCTGACTTCACCTTCTCCTTCTCCTTCTTCTACTTCTTCTGCTTCACCCTCCAGACTTCACCTTCTCCTTCTCCTTCTTCTACTTCTTCTGATTCACCCTCCAACTTCACCTTCTCTTTCTACTTCTTCTGCTTCTTCTGATTCACCCTCCAGACTTCACCTTCTCCTTCTCCTTATTCTGCTTCTTCTGATTCACCCTCCAGACTTCACCTTCTCCTTCTCCGTCTTCTGCTTCTTCTGATTCACCCTCCAGACTTCAGCTTCTCCATCTCCTTCTTCTGCTTCTTCTGGTTCACCCTCCAGACTTCACCTTCTCCTTCTCCTTCTTCTGCTTCTTCTGATTCACCCTCCAGACTTCACCTTCTCCTTCGCCTTCTTCTACTTCTTCTGATTCACCCTCCAGACTTCACCTTCTCCTTCTCCTTCTTCTGCTTCTTCTGATTCACCCTCCAGTCTTCACCTTCTCCTTCTCCTTCTTCTACTTCTTCTGATTCACCCTCCAGACTTCACCTTCTCCTTCTCCTTCTTCTACTTCTTCTGATTCACCCTCCAGACTTCACCTTCTCCTTCTCCTTCTTCTGCTTCTTCTGATTCACCCTCCAGACTTCACCTTCTCCTTCTCCTTATTCTGCTTCTTCTGATTCACCCTCCAGACTTCACCTTCTCCTTCTCCTTCTTCTGCTTCTTCTGATTCACCCTCCAGACTTCACCTTCTACTTCTCCTTCTTCTGCTTCTTCTGATTCACCCTCCAGACTTCACCTTCTCCTTCGCCTTCTTCTACTTCTTCTGATTCACCCTCCAGACTTCACCTTCTCCTTCTCCTTCTTCTACTTCTTCTGATTCACCCTTCAGTCTTCATCTTCTCCTTCTCCTTCTTCTGTTTCTTCTGCTTCACCCTCCAGACTTCACCTTCTCCTTCTCTTTCTTCTGCTTCTTCTGATTCACCCTCCAGACTTCACCTTCTCCTTCTCCTTCTTCTGATTCTTCTGTTTCACCCTCCAGACTTCACCTTCTCCTTCTCCATCTTCTGCTTCTTCTGCTTCACCCTCCTGACTTCACCTTCTCCTTCTCCTTCTTCTACTTCTTCTGATTCACCCTCCAGACTTCACCTTCTCCTTCTCCTTCTTCAGCTTCTTCTGCTTCACCCTCCAGACTTCACCTTCTCCTTCTCCTTCTTCTGCTTCTTCTGCTTCGCCCTCCAGACTTCACCTTCTCCTTCTCCTTCTTCTGCTTCTTCTGCATCACCCTCCAGACTTCACCTTCTCCTTCTCCTTCTTCTGCTTCTTCTGCTTCACTCTCCTGACTTCACCTTCTCCTTCTCCTTCTTCTACTTCTTCTGATTCACCCTCCAGACTTCACCTTCTCCTTCTCCTTCTTCTGCTTCTTCTGCTTCACCCTCCAGACTTCACCTTCTCCTTCTCCTTCTTCTGCTTCTTCTGCTGCTCCCTCCAGACTTCACCTTCTCCTTCTCCTTCTTCTGCCTCTTCTGCTTCACCGTCCTGACTTCACCTTCTCCTTCTCCTTCTTCTACTTCTTCTGCTTCACCCCCCTGACTTCACCTGCTCCTTCTCCTTCTTCTGCTTCTTCTGATTCACCCTCCTAACTTCACCTTCTCCTTCTCCTTCTTCTGCTTCTTCTGATTCACCCTCCTGACTTCACCTTCTCCTTCTCCTTCTTTTGCTTCTTCTGATTCACCCTCCAGACATCACCTTCTCCTTCTCCTTCTTCTGCTTCTTCTGATTCACCCTCCAGACTTCACCTTCTCCTTCTCCTTCTTCTGCTTCTTCTGATTCACCCTCCAGACCTCACCTTCTCCTTCTCCTTCTTCTACTTCTTCTGATTCACCCTCCAGACTTCATCTTCTCCTTCTCCTTCTTCTGCTTCTTCTGATTCACCCTCCAGACTTCACCTTCTCCTTCTCCTTCTTCTGCTTCTTCTGATTCACCCTCCAGACTTCACCTTCTCCTTCTCCTTCTTCTACTTCTTCTGATTCACCCTCCAGTCTTCACCTTCTCCTTCTCCTTCTTCTGTTTCTTCTGCTTCACCCTCCAGACTTCACCTTCTCCTTCTCTTTCTTCTGCTTCTTCTGATTCACCCTCCAGACTTCACCTTCTCCTTCTCCTTCTTCTGATTCTTCTGATTCACCCTCCAGACTTCACCTTCTCCTTCTCCTTCTTCTGCTTCTTCTGAATCACCCTCCTGACTTCACCTTCTCCTTCTCCTTCTTCTACTTCTTCTGATTCACCCTCCTGACTTCACCTTCTCCTTCTCCTTCTTCTACTTCTTCTGCTTCACCCTCCAGACTTCACCTTCTCCTTCTCCTTCTTCTACTTCTTCTGATTCACCCTCCAGACTTCACCTTCTCTTTCTACTTCTTCTACTTCTTCTGCTTCACCCCCCTGACTTCACCTGCTCCTTCTCCTTCTTCTGCTTCTTCTGATTCACCCTCCTAACTTCAGCTTCTCCTTCTCCTTCTTCTGCTTCTTCTGATTCACCCTCCTGACTTCACCTTCTCCTTCTCCTTCTTTTGCTTCTTCTGATTCACCCTCCAGACATCACCTTCTCCTTCTCCTTCTTCTGCTTCTTCTGATTCACCCTCCAGACGTCACCATCTCCTTCTCCTTCTTCTGCTTCTTCTGATTCACCCTCCAGACCTCACCTTCTCCTTCTCCTTCTTCTACTTCTTCTGATTCACCCTCCAGACTTCATCTTCTCCTTCTCCTTCTTCTGCTTCTTCTGATTCACCCTCCAGACTTCACCTTCTCCTTCTCCTTCTTCTGCTTCTTCTGATTCACCCTCCAGAATTCACCTTCTCCTTCTCCTTCTTCTACCTCTTCTGATTCACCCTCCAGACCTCACCTTCTCCTTCTCCTTCTTCTACTTCTTCTGATTCACCCTTCAGTCTTCACCTTCTCCTTCTCCTTCTTCTGTTTCTTCTGCTTCACCCTCCAGACTTCACCTTCTCCTTCTCTTTTTCTGCTTCTTCTGATTCCCCCTCCAGACTTCACCTTCTCCTTCTCCTTCTTTTGATTCTTCTGATTCACCCTCCAGACTTCACCTTCTCCTTCTCCTTCTTCTGCTTCTTCTGAATCACCCTCCTGACTTCACCTTCTCCTTCTCCTTCTTCTACTTCTTCTGATTCACCCTCCTGACTTCACCTTCTCCTTCTCCTTCTTCTACTTCTTCTGCTTCACCCTCCAGACTTCACCTTCTCCTTCTCCTTCTTCTACTTCTTCTGATTCACCCTCCAGACTTCACCTTCTCTTTCTACTTCTTCTGCTTCTTCTGATTCACCCTCCAGACTTCACCTTCTCCTTCTCCTTATTCTGCTTCTTCTGATTCACCCTCCAGACTTCACCTTCTCCTTCTCCTTCTTCTGCTTCTTCTGATTCACCCTCCAGACTTCACCTTCTCCTTCTCCTTCTTCTGCTTCTTCTGATTCACCCTCCAGACTTCACCTTCTCCTTCTCCTTCTTCTGCTTCTTCTGATTCACCCTCCAGACTTCACCTTCTCCTTCGCCTTCTTCTACTTCTTCTGATTCACCCTCCAGACTTCACCTTCTCCTTCTCCTTCTTCTACTTCTTCTGATTCACCCTCCAGTCTTCACCTTCTCCTTCTCCTTCTTCTACTTCTTCTGATTCACCCTCCAGACTTCACCTTCTCCTTCTCCTTCTTCTACTTCTTCTGATTCACCCTCCAGACTTCACCTTCTCCTTCTCCTTCTTCTGCTTCTTCTGATTCACCCTCCAGACTTCACCTTCTCCTTCTCCTTATTCTGCTTCTTCTGATTCACCCTCCAGACTTCACCTTCTCCTTCTCCTTCTTCTGCTTCTTCTGATTCACCCTCCAGACTTCACCTTCTCCTTCTCCTTCTTCTGCTTCTTCTGATTCACCCTCCAGACTTCACCTTCTCCTTCGCCTTCTTCTACTTCTTCTGATTCACCCTCCAGACTTCACCTTCTCCTTCTACTTCTTCTACTTCTTCTGATTCACCCTTCAGTCTTCACCTTCTCCTTCTCCTTCTTCTGTTTCTTCTGCTTCACCCTCCAGACTTCACCTTCTCCTTCTCTTTCTTCTGCTTCTTCTGATTCACCCTCCAGTCTTCACCTTCTCCTTCTCCTTCTTCTGATTCTTCTGTTTCACCCTCCAGACATCACCTTCTCCTTCTCCATCTTCTGCTTCTTCTGCTTCACCCTCCTGACTTCACCTTCTCCTTCTCCTTCTTCTACTTCTTCTGATTCACCCTCCAGACTTCACCGTCTCCTTCTCCTTCTTCAGCTTCTTCTGCTTCACCCTCCAGACTTCACCTTCTCCTTCTCCCTCTTCTGCTTCTTCTGCTTCGCCCTCCAGACTTCACCTTCTCCTTCTCCTTCTTCTGCTTCTTCTGCTTCACCCTCCAGACTTCACCTTCTCCTTCTCCTTCTTCTGCTTCTTCTGCTTCACTCTCCTGACTTCACCTTCTCCTTCTCCTTCTTCTACTTCTTCTGATTCACCCTCCAGACTTCACCTTCTCCTTCTCCTTCTTCTGCTTCACCCTCCAGACTTCACCTTCTCCTTCTCCTTCTTCTGCTTCTTCTGCTGCGCCCTCCAGACTTCACCTTCTCCTTCTCCTTCTTCTGCCTCTTCTGCTTCACCGTCCTGACTTCACCTTCTCCTTCTCCTTCTTCTACTTCTTCTGCTTCACCCCCCTGACTTCACCTGCTCCTTCTCCTTCTTCTGCTTCTTCTGATTCACCCTCCTAACTTCACCTTCTCCTTCTCCTTCTTCTGCTTCTTCTGATTCACCCTCCTGACTTCACCTTCTCCTTCTCCTTCTTCTGCCTCTTCTGCTTCACCATCCTGACTTCACCTTCTCCTTCTCCTTCTTCTACTTCTTCTGCTTCACCCCCCTGACTTCACCTGCTCCTTCTCCTTCTTCTGCTTCTTCTGATTCACCCTCCTAACTTCAGCTTCTCCTTCTCCTTCTTCTGCTTCTTCTGATTCACCCTCCTGACTTCACCTTCTCCTTCTCCTTCTTTTGCTTCTTCTGATTCACCCTCCAGACTTCACCTTCTCCTTCTCCTTCTTCTGCTTCTTCTGATTCACCCTCCAGACCTCACCTTCTCCTTCTCCTTCTTCTACTTCTTCTGATTCACCCTCCAGACTTCATCTTCTCCTTCTCCTTCTTCTGCTTCTTCTGATTCACCCTCCAGACTTCACCTTCTCCTTCTCCTTCTTCTGCTTCTTCTGATTCACCCTCCAGACTTCACCTTCTCCTTCTCCTTCTTCTACCTCTTCTGATTCACCCTCCAGACCTCACCTTCTCCTTCTCCTTCTTCTACTTCTTCTGATTCACCCTTCAGTCTTCACCTTCTCCTTCTCCTTCTTCTGTTTCTTCTGCTTCACCCTCCAGACTTCACCTTCTCCTTCTCTTTCTTCTGCTTCTTCTGATTCACCCTCCAGACTTCACCTTCTCCTTCTCCTTCTTCTGATTCTTCTGATTCACCCTCCAGACTTCACCTTCTCCTTCTCCTTCTTCTGCTTCTTCTGAATCACCCTCCTGACTTCACCTTCTCCTTCTCCTTCTTCTACTTCTTCTGATTCACCCTCCTGACTTCACCTTCTCCTTCTCCTTCTTCTACTTCTTCTGCTTCACCCTCCAGACTTCACCTTCTCCTTCTCCTTCTTCTACTTCTTCTGATTCACCCTCCAACTTCACCTTCTCTTTCTACTTCTTCTGCTTCTTCTGATTCACCCTCCAGACTTCACCTTCTCCTTCTCCTTATTCTGCTTCTTCTGATTCACCCTCCAGACTTCACCTTCTCCTTCTCCGTCTTCTGCTTCTTCTGATTCACCCTCCAGACTTCAGCTTCTCCATCTCCTTCTTCTGCTTCTTCTGGTTCACCCTCCAGACTTCACCTTCTCCTTCTCCTTCTTCTGCTTCTTCTGATTCACCCTCCAGACTTCACCTTCTCCTTCGCCTTCTTCTACTTCTTCTGATTCACCCTCCAGACTTCACCTTCTCCTTCTCCTTCTTCTGCTTCTTCTGATTCACCCTCCAGTCTTCACCTTCTCCTTCTCCTTCTTCTACTTCTTCTGATTCACCCTCCAGACTTCACCTTCTCCTTCTCCTTCTTCTACTTCTTCTGATTCACCCTCCAGACTTCACCTTCTCCTTCTCCTTCTTCTGCTTCTTCTGATTCACCCTCCAGACTTCACCTTCTCCTTCTCCTTATTCTGCTTCTTCTGATTCACCCTCCAGACTTCACCTTCTCCTTCTCCTTCTTCTGCTTCTTCTGATTCACCCTCCAGACTTCACCTTCTACTTCTCCTTCTTCTGCTTCTTCTGATTCACCCTCCAGACTTCACCTTCTCCTTCGCCTTCTTCTACTTCTTCTGATTCACCCTCCAGACTTCACCTTCTCCTTCTCCTTCTTCTACTTCTTCTGATTCACCCTTCAGTCTTCATCTTCTCCTTCTCCTTCTTCTGTTTCTTCTGCTTCACCCTCCAGACTTCACCTTCTCCTTCTCTTTCTTCTGCTTCTTCTGATTCACCCTCCAGACTTCACCTTCTCCTTCTCCTTCTTCTGATTCTTCTGTTTCACCCTCCAGACTTCACCTTCTCCTTCTCCATCTTCTGCTTCTTCTGCTTCACCCTCCTGACTTCACCTTCTCCTTCTCCTTCTTCTACTTCTTCTGATTCACCCTCCAGACTTCACCTTCTCCTTCTCCTTCTTCAGCTTCTTCTGCTTCACCCTCCAGACTTCACCTTCTCCTTCTCCTTCTTCTGCTTCTTCTGCTTCACTCTCCTGACTTCACCTTCTCCTTCTCCTTCTTCTACTTCTTCTGATTCACCCTCCAGACTTCACCTTCTCCTTCTCCTTCTTCTGCTTCTTCTGCTTCACCCTCCAGACTTCACCTTCTCCTTCTCCTTCTTCTGCTTCTTCTGCTGCTCCCTCCAGACTTCACCTTCTCCTTCTCCTTCTTCTGCCTCTTCTGCTTCACCGTCCTGACTTCACCTTCTCCTTCTCCTTCTTCTACTTCTTCTGCTTCACCCCCCTGACTTCACCTGCTCCTTCTCCTTCTTCTGCTTCTTCTGATTCACCCTCCTAACTTCACCTTCTCCTTCTCCTTCTTCTGCTTCTTCTGATTCACCCTCCTGACTTCACCTTCTCCTTCTCCTTCTTTTGCTTCTTCTGATTCACCCTCCAGACATCACCTTCTCCTTCTCCTTCTTCTGCTTCTTCTGATTCACCCTCCAGACTTCACCTTCTCCTTCTCCTTCTTCTGCTTCTTCTGATTCACCCTCCAGACCTCACCTTCTCCTTCTCCTTCTTCTACTTCTTCTGATTCACCCTCCAGACTTCATCTTCTCCTTCTCCTTCTTCTGCTTCTTCTGATTCACCCTCCAGACTTCACCTTCTCCTTCTCCTTCTTCTGCTTCTTCTGATTCACCCTCCAGACTTCACCTTCTCCTTCTCCTTCTTCTACTTCTTCTGATTCACCCTCCAGTCTTCACCTTCTCCTTCTCCTTCTTCTGTTTCTTCTGCTTCACCCTCCAGACTTCACCTTCTCCTTCTCTTTCTTCTGCTTCTTCTGATTCACCCTCCAGACTTCACCTTCTCCTTCTCCTTCTTCTGATTCTTCTGATTCACCCTCCAGACTTCACCTTCTCCTTCTCCTTCTTCTGCTTCTTCTGAATCACCCTCCTGACTTCACCTTCTCCTTCTCCTTCTTCTACTTCTTCTGATTCACCCTCCTGACTTCACCTTCTCCTTCTCCTTCTTCTACTTCTTCTGCTTCACCCTCCAGACTTCACCTTCTCCTTCTCCTTCTTCTACTTCTTCTGATTCACCCTCCAGACTTCACCTTCTCCTTCTACTTCTTCTGCTTCTTCTGATTCACCCTCCAGACTTCACCTTCTCCTTCACCTTATTCTGCTTCTTCTGATTCACCCTCCAGACTTCACCTTCTCCTTCTCCTTCTTCTGCTTCTTCTGATTCACCCTCCAGACTTCACCTTCTCCTTCTCCTTCTTCTGCTTCTTCTGATTCACCCTCCAGACTTCACCTTCTCCTTCTCCTTCTTCTACTTCTTCTGATTCACCCTCCAGACTTCATCGTCTCCTTCTCCTTCTTCTGCTTCTTCTGATTCACCCTCCAGATTTCACCTACTCCTTCTCCTTCTTCTGCTTCTTCTGATTCACCCTCCAGTCTTCACCTTCTCCTTCTCCTTCTTCTACTTCTTCTGATTCACCCTCCAGACTTCACCTTCTCCTTCTCCTTCTTCTACTTCTTCTGATTCACCCTCCAGACTTCACCTTCTCCTTCTCCTTCTTCTGCTTCTTCTGATTCACCCTCCAGACTTCACCTTCTCCTTCTCCTTATTCTGCTTCTTCTGATTCACCCTCCAGACTTCACCTTCTCCTTCTCCTTCTTCTGCTTCTTCTGATTCACCCTCCAGACTTCACCTTCTCCTTCTCCTTCTTCTGCTTCTTCTGATTCACCCTCCAGACTTCACCTTCTACTTCTGCTTCTTCTACTTCTTCTGATTCACCCTCCAGACTTCTCCTTCCCCTTCTCCTTCTTCTGCTTCTTCTGCTTCGCCCTCCGGACTTCACCTTCTCCTTCTCCTTCTTCTGCTTCTTCTGCTTCACCCTCCAGACTTCACCTTCTCCTTCTCCTTCTTCTGCTTCTTCTGCTTCACTCTCCTGACTTCGCCTTCTCCTTCTCCTTCTTCTACTTCTTCTGATTCACCCTCCAGACTTCACCTTCTCCTTCTCCTTCTTCTGCTTCTTCTGCTTCACCCTCCAGACTTCACCTTCTCCTTCTCCTTCTTCTGCTTCTTCTGCTGCGCCATCCAGACTTCACCTTCTCCTTCTCCTTCTTCTGCTTCTTCTGCTTCACCCTCCTGACTTCACCTTCTCCTTCTCCTTCTTCTACTTCTTCTGCTTCACCCCCCTGACTTCACCTGCTCCTTCTCCTTTTTCTGCTTCTTCTGGTTCACCCTCCTAACTTTACCTTCTGCTTCTCCTTCTTCTGCTTCTTCTGATTAACCCCCCTGACTTCACCTTCTCCTTCTCCTTCTTCTGCTTCTTCTAATTCACCCTCCAGACTTCACCTTCTCCTTCTCCTTCTTCTGCTTCTTCTGATTCACCCTCCAGACTTCACCTTCTCCTTCTCCTTCTTCTGCTTCTTCTGATTCACCCTCCTAACTTCACCTTCTCCTTCTCCTTCTTCTGCTTCTTCTGATTCACCCTCCTGACTTCACCTTCTCCTTCTCCTTCTTCTGCTTCTTCTGATTCACCCTCCAGACTTCACCTTCTCCTTCTCCTTCTTCTGCTTCTTCTGATTCACCCTCCAGACTTCACCTTCTCCTTCTCCTTCTTCTGCTTCTTCTGATTCACCCTCCAGACCTCACCTACTCCTTCTCCTTCTTCTACTTCTTCTGATTCACCCTCCAGACCTCACCTTCTCCTTCTCCTTCTTCTACTTCTTCTGATACATCCTCCAGTCTTCACCTTCTCCTTCTCCTTCTTCTGTTTCTTCTGCTTCACCCTCCAGAATTCACCTTCTCCTTCTCTTTCTTCTGCTTCTTCTGATTCACCCTCCAGACTTCACCTTCTCCTTCTATTTCTTCTGATTCTTCTGATTCACCCTCTAGACTTCACCTTCTCCTTCTCCTTCTTCTGCTTCTTCTGATTCACACTCCTGACTTCACCTTCTCCTTCTCCTTCTTCTACTTCTTCTGATTCACCCTCCTGACTTCACCTTCTCCTTCTCCTTCTTCTACTTCTTCTGCTTCACACTCCAGACTTCACCTTCTCCTTCTCCTTCTTCTACTGCTTCTGATTCACCCTTCAGACTTCACCTTCTCCTTCTCCTTCTTCTACTTCTTCTGATTCACCCTCCAGACTTCACCTTCTCCTTCTCCTTCTTCTACTTCTTCTGATTCGCCCTCCAGACTTCACCTTCTCCTTCTCCTTCTTCTGCTTCTTCTGATTCACCCTCCAGACTTCACCTTCTCCTTCTCCTTATTCTGCTTCTTCTGATTCTCCCTCCAGACTTCACCTTCTCCTTCTCCTTCTTCTGCTTCTTCTGATTCACCCTCCAGACTTCACCTTCTCCTTCTCCTTCTTCTGCTTCTTCTGATTCATCCTCCAGACTTCACCTTCTCATTCTCCTTCTTCTACTTCTTCTGATTCACCCTCCAGACTTCACCTTCTCCTTTACGTTCTTCTGCTTCTTCTGATTCACCCTCCAGACTTCACCTTCTCCTTCTCCTTCGTCAACTTCTTCTGATTCACCCTCCAGACTACACCTTCTCCTTCTCCTTCTTCTACTTCTGCTGATTCACCCTCCAAACTTCACCTTCTCCTTCTCGTTCTTCTGCTTCTTCTGATTCACCCTCCAGACATCACCTTCTCCTTCTCCGTCTTCTACTTCTTCTGATTCACCCTCCAGACTTCACCTTCTCCTTCTCCTTCTTCTACTTCTTCTGATTCACCCTCCAGACTTCACCTTCTCCTTCTCCTTCTTCTACTTCTTCTGCTTCTCCCTCCAGACGTCACCTTCTCCTTCTCCTTCTTCTGCTTCTTCTGATTCACCCTCCAGACTTCACCTTCTCCTTCTCCTTCTTCTACTTCTTCTGATTCACACTCCAGACTTCACCTTCTCCTTCTCCTTCTTCTACTTCTTCTGATTCACCCTCCAGACTTCACCTTCTCCTTCTCCTTCTTCTACTTCTTCCGATTCACCCTCCTGACTTCACCTTCTCCTTCTCCTTCTTCTGCTTCTTCTGCTTCACCCTCCTGACTTCACCTTCTCCTTCTCCTTCTTCTACTTCTTCTGATTCACCCTCCTGACTTCACCTTCTCCTTCTCCTTCTTCTACTTCTTCTGATTCACCCTCCAGACTTCACCTTCTCCTTCTCCTTCTTCTGCTTCTTCTGCTTCACCCTCCAGACTTCACCTTCTCCTTCTCCTTCTTCTGCTTCTTCTGCTTCGCCCTCCAGACTTCACCTTCTCCTTCTCCTTCTTCTGCTTCTTCTGCTTCACCCTCCAGACTTCACCTTCTCCTTCTCCTTCTTCTGCTTCACTCTCCTGACTTCACCTTCTCCTTCTCCTTCTTCTACTTCTTCTGATTCAACCTGCAGACTTCACCTTCTCCTTCTCCTTCTTCTGCTTCTTCTGCTGCGCCCTCCAGACTTCACCTTCTCCTTCTCCTTCTTCTGCTTCTTCTGCTTCACCCTCCTGACTTCACCTTCTCCTTCTCCTTCTTCGACTTCTTCTGCTTCACCCCCTGACTTCACCTGCTCCTTCTCCTTCTTCTTCTTCTTCTGATTCACCCTCCTGACTTCACCTTCTCCTTCTCCTTCTTCTGCTTCTTCTAATTCACCCTCCAGACTTCACCTTCTCCTTCTCCTTCTTCTGCTTCTTCTGATTCACCCTCCAGACTTCACCTTCTCCTTCTCCTTCTTCTGCTTCTTCTGATTCACCCTCCAGACCTCATCTTCTCCTTCTCCTTCTTCTACTTCTTCTGATTCACCCTCCAGACTTCATCTTCTCCTTCTCCTTCTTCTGCTTCTTCTTATTCACCCTCCAGACTTCACCTTCTCCTTCTCCTTCTTCTGCTTCTTCTGATTCACCCTCCAGACTTCACCTTCTCCTTCTCCTTCTTCTGCTTCTTCTGCTTCACCCTCCAGACTTCACCTTCTCCTTCTCCTTCTTCTGCTTCTTCTGCTTCACCCTCCTGACTTCACCTTCTCCTTCTCCTTCTTCTACTTCTTCTGATTCACCCTCCAGACTTCACCTACTCCTTCTCCTTCTTCTGCTTCTTCTGCTTCACCCTCCAGACTTCACCTTCTCCTTCTCCTTCTTCTGCTTCTTCTGCTTCGCCCTCCAGACTTCACCTTCTCCTTCTCCTTCTTCTGCTTCTTCTGCTTCACTCTCCTGACTTCACCTTCTCCTTCTCCTTCTTCTACTTCTTCTGATTCACCCTCCAGACTTCACCTACTCCTTCTCCTTCTTCTGCTTCTTCTGCTTCACCCTCCAGACTTCACCTTCTCCTTCTCCTTCTTCTGCTTCTTCTGCTTCACCATCCTGACTTCACCTTATTCTTCTCCTTCTTCTACTTCTTCTGATTCACCCTCCAGACTTCACCTACTCCTTCTCCTTCTTCTGCTTCTTCTGCTTCACCCTCCAGACTTCACCTTCTCCTTCTCCTTCTTCTGCTTCTTCTGCTTCGCCCTCCAGACTTCACCTTCTCCTTCTCCTTCTTCTGCTTCTTCTGCTTCACTCTCCTGACTTCACATTCTCCTTCTCCTTCTTCTACTTCTTCTGATTCACCCTCCAGACTTCACCCTCTCCTTCTCCTTCTTCTGCTTCTTCTGCTTCACCCTCCAGACTTCACCTTCTCCTTCTCCTTCTTCTGCTTCTTCTGCTTCACCGTCCTGACTTCACCTTCTCCTTCTCCTTCTTCTACTTCTTCTGCTTCACCCCCCTGACTTCACCTGCTCCTTCTCCTTCTTCTGCTTCTTCTGATTCACCCTCCTAACTTCACCTTCTCCTTCTCCTTCTTCTGCTTCTTCTGATTCACGCTCCTGACGTCACCTTTTCCTTCTCCTTCTTCTGCTTCTTCTGATTCACCCTCCAGACTTCACCTTCTCCTTCTCCTTCCTCTGCTTCTTCTGATTCACCCTCCAGACTTCACCTTCTCCTTCTCCTTCTTCTGCTTCTTCTGATTCACCCTCCAGACCTCACCTTCTCCTTCTCCTTCTTCTACTTCTTCTGATTCACCCTCCAGACTTCATCTTCTCCTTCTCCTTCTTCTGCTTCTTCTGATTCACCCTCCAGACTTCACCTTCTCCTTCTCCTTCTTCTACTTCTTCTGATTCACCCTCCAGACTTCACCTTCTCCTTCTCCTTCTTCTACTTCGTCTGATTCACCCTCCAGACTTCACCTTCTCCTTCTCCTTCTTCTACTTCTTCTGATTCACCCTCCAGTCTTCACCTACTCCTTCTCCTTCTTCTGTTTCTTCTGCTTCACCCTCCAGACTTCCCCTTCTCCTTCTCTTTCTTCTGCTTCTTCTGATTCACCCTCCAGACTTCATCTTCTCCTTCTCCTTCTTCTGATTCTTCTGATTCACCCTCCAGACTTCACCTTCTCCTTCTCCTTCTTCTGCTTCTTCTGATTCACCCTCCTGACTTCACCTTCTCCTTCTCCTTCTTCTACTTCTTCTGCTTCACCCTCCAGACCTCACCTTCTCCTTCTCCTTCTTCTACTTCTTCTGATTCACCCTCCAGACTTCACCTTCTCCTTCTCCTTCTTCTGCTTCTTCTGATTCACCCTCCAGACTTCACCTTCTCCTTCTCCTTATTCTGCTTCTTCTGATTCACCCTCCAGACTTCACCTTCTCCTTCTCCTTCTTCTGCTTCTTCTGATTCACCCTCCAGACTTCACCTTTTCCTTCTCCTTCTTCTGCTTCTTCTGATTCACCCTCCAGACTTCACCTTCTCCTTCTCCTTCTTCTGCTTCTTCTGATTCACCCTCCAGACTTCACCTTCTCCTTCTTCTACTTCTTCTGATTCACCCTCCAGACTTCACCTTCTCCTTCTCTTTCTTCTGCTTCTTCTGATTCTCCCTCCAGACTTCACCTTCTCCTTCTCCTTCTTCTGATTCTTCTGATTCACCCTCCAGACTTCACCTTCTCCTTCTCCTTCTTCTGCTTCTTCTGATTCACCATCCTGACTTCACCTTCTCCTTCTCCTTCTACTTCTTCTGATTCACCCTCCTGACTTCACCTTCTCCTTCTCCTTCTTCTACTTCTTCTGCTTCACCCTCCAGACTTCACCTTCTCCTTCTTCTACTTATTCTGATTCACCCTCCAGACTTCACCTTCTCCTTCTCCTTCTTCTACTTCTTCTGATTCACCCTCCAGACTTCACCTTCTCCTTCTCCTTCTTCTACTTCTTCTGATTCACCCTCCAGACTTCACCTTCTCCTTCTCCTTATTCTGCTTCTTCTGGTTCACCCTCCAGACTTCACCTTCTCCTTCTCCTTCTTCTGCTTCTTCTGATTCACCCTCCAGACTTCACCTTCTCCTTCTCCTTCTTCTGCTTCTTCTGATTCACCCTCCAGACTTCACCTTCTCCTTCTCCTTCTTCTACTTCTTCTGATTCACCCTCCAGACTTCATCTTCTCCTTCTCCTTCTTCTGCTTCTTCTGATTCACCCTCCAGACTTCACCTTCTCCTTCTCCTTCTTCTACTTCTTCTGATTCACCCTCCAGTCTTCACATTCTCCTTCTCCTTCTTCTGTTTCTTCTGCTTCAGCCTCCAGACTTCACCTTCTCCTTCTCTTTCTTCTGATTCTTCTGATTCACCCTCCAGACTTCACCTTCTCCTTCTCCTTCTTCTGATTCTTCTGATTCACCCTCCAGACTTCACCTTCTCCTTCTCCTTCTTCTGCTTCTTCTGATTCACCCTCCAGGCTTCACCTTCTCCTTCTCCTTCTTCTACTTCTTCTGATTCACCCTCCTGACTTCACCTTCTCCTTCTCCTTCTTCTCCTTCTTCTGCTTCACCCTCCAGACTTCACCTTCTCCTTCTCCTTCTTCTACCTCTTCTGAGTCACCCTCCAGACTTCACCTTCTCCTTCTCCTTCTTCTGCTTCTTCTGATTCACCCTCCAGACTTCACCTTCTCCTTCTCCTTATTCTGCTTCTTCTGATTCACCCTCCAGACTTCACCTTCTCCTTCTCCTTATTCTGCTTCTTCTGATTCAACCTCCAGACTTCACCTTCTCCTTCTCCTTCTTCTGCTTGTTCTGATTCACCCTCCAGATTTCACCTTCTCCTTCTCCTTCTTCTGTTTCTTCTGATTCGCCCTCCAGACTTCACCTTTTCCTTCTCCTTCTTCTGCTTCTTCTGATTCACCCTCCTGACTTCACCTTCTCCTTCTCCTTCTTCTACTTCTTCTGATTCACCCTCCTGACTTCACCTTCTCCTTCTCCTTCTTCTACTTCTTCTGCTTCACACCCCAGACTTCACCTTCTCCTTCACCTTCTTCTACTTCTTCTGATTCACCCTCCAGACTTCACCTTCTCCTTCTCCTTCTTCTGCTTCTTCTGATTCACCCTCCAGACTTCACCTTCTCCTTCTCCTTATTCTGCTTCTTCTGATTCCCCCTCCAGACTTCACCTTCTCCTTCTCCTTCTTCTGCTTCTTCTGATTCACCCTTCAGACTTCACCTTCTCCTTCTCCTTCTTCTGCCTCTTCTGATTCACCCTCCAGACATCACCTTCTCCTTCTCCTTCTTCTGCTTCTTCTGATTCACCCTCCAGACTTCACCTTCTCCTTCTCCTTCTTCTACTTCTTCTGATTCACCCTCCAGACTTCACCTTCTCCTTCTCTTTCTTCTGCTTCTTCTGATTCACCCTCCAGACTTCACCTTCTCCTTCTCCTTCTTCTGATTCTTCTGATTCACCCTCCAGACTTCACCTTCTCCTTCTCGTTATCTGCTTCTTCTGATTCACCCTCCTGACTTCACCTTCTCCTTCTCCTTCTTCTACTTCTTCTGATTCACCCTCCTGACTTCACCTTCTCCTTCTCCTTCTTCTACTTCTTCTGCTTCACCCTCCAGACTTCACCTTCTCCTTCTCCTTTTTCTACTTCTTCTGATTCACCCTCCAGACTTCACCTTCTCCTTCTCCTTCTTCTACTTCTTCTGATTCACCCTACAGACTTCACCTTCTCCTTCTCCTTCTTCTGCTTCTTCTGATTCACCCTCCAGACTTCACCTTCTCCTTCTCCTTATTCTGCTTCTTCTGTTTCACCCTCCAGACTTCACCTTCTCCTTCTCCTTCTTCTGCTTCTTCTGATTCACCCTCCAGACTTCACCTTCTCCTTCTCCTTCTTCTGCTTCTTCTGATTCACCCTCCAGACTTCACCTTCTCCTTCTCCTTCTTCTGCTTCTTCTGATTCACCCTCCAGACTTCACCTTCTCCTTCTCCTTCTTCTACTTCTTCTGATTCACCCTCCAGACTTCACCTTCTCCTTCTCCTTCTTCTACTTCTTCTGCTTCACCCTCCAGACTTCACCTTCTCCTTCTCCTTCTTCTACTTATTCTGATTCACCCTCCAGACTTCACCTTCTCCTTCTCCTTCTTCTACTTCTTCTGATTCACCCTCCAGACTTCACCTTCTCCTTCTCCTTCTTCTACTTCTTCTGATTCACCCTCCAGACTTCACCTTCTCCTTCTCCTTATTCTGCTTCTTCTGGTTCACCCTCCAGACTTCACCTTCTCCTTCTCCTTCTTCTGCTTCTTCTGATTCACCCTCCAGACTTCACCTTCTCCTTCTCCTTCTTCTGCTTCTTCTGATTCACCCTCCAGACTTCACCTTCTCCTTCTCCTTCTTCTACTTCTTCTGATCCACCCTCCAGACTTCATCTTCTCCTTCTCCTTCTTCTGCTTCTTCTGATTCACCCTCCAGACTTCACCTTCTCCTTCTCCTTCTTCTACTTCTTCTGATTCACCCTCCAGTCTTCACATTCTCCTTCTCCTTCTTCTGTTTCTTCTGCTTCAGCCTCCAGACTTCACCTTCTCCTTCTCTTTCTTCTGATTCTTCTGATTCACCCTCCAGACTTCACCTTCTCCTTCTCCTTCTTCTGATTCTTCTGATTCACCCTCCAGACTTCACCTTCTCCTTCTCCTTCTTCTGCTTCTTCTGATTCACCCTCCTGGCTTCACCTTCTCCTTCTCCTTCTTCTACTTCTTCTGATTCACCCTCCTGACTTCACCTTCTCCTTCTCCTTCTTCTCCTTCTTCTGCTTCACCCTCCAGACTTCACCTTCTCCTTCTCCTTCTTCTACCTCTTCTGAGTCACCCTCCAGACTTCACCTTCTCCTTCTCCTTCTTCTGCTTCTTCTGATTCACCCTCCAGACTTCACCTTCTCCTTCTCCTTATTCTGCTTCTTCTGATTCACCCTCCAGACTTCACCTTCTCCTTCTCCTTATTCTGCTTCTTCTGATTCAACCTCCAGACTTCACCTTCTCCTTCTCCTTCTTCTGCTTGTTCTGATTCACCCTCCAGATTTCACCTTCTCCTTCTCCTTCTTCTGTTTCTTCTGATTCGCCCTCCAGACTTCACCTTTTCCTTCTCCTTCTTCTGCTTCTTCTGATTCACCCTCCTGACTTCACCTTCTCCTTCTCCTTCTTCTACTTCTTCTGATTCACCCTCCTGACTTCACCTTCTCCTTCTCCTTCTTCTACTTCGTCTGCTTCACCCCCCAGACTTCACCTTCTCCTTCTCCTTCTTCTACTTCTTCTGATTCACCCTCCAGACTTCACCTTCTCCTTCTCCTTCTTCTGCTTCTTCTGATTCACCCTCCAGACTTCACCTTCTCCTTCTCCTTATTCTGCTTCTTTTGATTCACCCTCCAGACTTCACCTTCTCCTTCTCCTTCTTCTGCTTCTTCTGATTCACCCTCCAGACTTCACCTTCTCCTTCTCCTTCTTCTGCCTCTTCTGATTCACCCTCCAGACATCACCTTCTCCTTCTCCTTCTTCTGCTTCTTCTGATTCACCCTCCAGACTTCACCTTCTCCTTCTCCTTATTCTGCTTCTTCTGGTTCACCCTCCAGACTTCACCTTCTCCTTCTCCTTCTTCTGCTTCTTCTGATTCACCCTCCAGACTTCACCTTCTCCTTCTCCTTCTTCTGCTTCTTCTGATTCACCCTCCAGACTTCACCTTCTCCTTCTCCTTATTCTGCTTCTTCTGATTCAACCTCCAGACTTCACCTTCTCCTTCTCCTTCTTCTGCTTGTTCTGATTCACCCTCCAGATTTCACCTTCTCCTTCTCCTTCTTCTGTTTCTTCTGATTCGCCCTCCAGACTTCACCTTTTCCTTCTCCTTCTTCTGCTTCTTCTGATTCACCCTCCTGACTTCACCTTCTCCTTCTCCTTCTTCTACTTCTTCTGATTCACCCTCCTGACTTCACCTTCTCCTTCTCCTTCTTCTACTTCTTCTGCTTCACCCCCCAGACTTCACCTTCTCCTTCTCCTTCTTCTACTTCTTCTGATTCACCCTCCAGACTTCACCTTCTCCTTCTCCTTCTTCTGCTTCTTCTGATTCACCCTCCAGACTTCACCTTCTCCTTCTCCTTATTCTGCTTCTTCTGATTCCCCCTCCAGACTTCACCTTCTCCTTCTCCTTCTTCTGCTTCTTCTGATTCACCCTCCAGACTTCACCTTCTCCTTCTCCTTCTTCTGCCTCTTCTGATTCACCCTCCAGACATCACCTTCTCCTTCTCCTTCTTCTGCTTCTTCTGATTCACCCTCCAGACTTCACCTTCTCCTTCTCCTTCTTCTACTTCTTCTGATTCACCCTCCAGACTTCACCTTCTCCTTCTCTTTCTTCTGCTTCTTCTGATTCACCCTCCAGACTTCACCTTCTCCTTCTCCTTCTTCTGATTCTTCTGATTCACCCTCCAGACTTCACCTTCTCCTTCTCCTTATCTGCTTCTTCTGATTCACCCTCCTGACTTCACCTTCTCCTTCTCCTTCTTCTACTTCTTCTGATTCACCCTCCTGACTTCACCTTCTCCTTCTCCTTCTTCTACTTCTTCTGCTTCACCCTCCAGACTTCACCTTCTCCTTCTCCTTTTTCTACTTCTTCTGATTCACCCTCCAGACTTCACCTTCTCCTTCTCCTTCTTCTACTTCTTCTGATTCACCCTACAGACTTCACCTTCTCCTTCTCCTTATTCTGCTTCTTCTGGTTCACCCTCCAGACTTCACCTTCTCCTTCTCCTTCTTCTGCTTCTTCTGATTCACCCTCCAGACTTCACCTTCTCCTTCTCCTTCTTCTGCTTCTTCTGATTCACCCTCCAGACTTCACCTTCTCCTTCTCCTTCTTCTACTTCTTCTGATTCACCCTCCAGACTTCATCTTCTCCTTCTCCTTCTTCTGCTTCTTCTGATTCACCCTCCAGACTTCACCTTCTCCTTCTCCTTCTTCTACTTCTTCTGATTCACCCTCCAGTCTTCACATTCTCCTTCTCCTTCTTCTGTTTCTTCTGCTTCAGCCTCCAGACTTCACCTTCTCCTTCTCTTTCTTCTGATTCTTCTGATTCACCCTCCAGACTTCAGCTTCTCCTTCTCCTTCTTCTGATTCTTCTGATTCACCCTCCAGACTTCACCTTCTCCTTCTCCTTCTTCTGCTTCTTCTGATTCACCCTCCTGGCTTCACCTTCTCCTTCTCCTTCTTCTACTTCTTCTGATTCACCCTCCTGACTTCACCTTCTCCTTCTCCTTCTTCTCCTTCTTCTGCTTCACCCTCCAGACTTCACCTTCTCCTTCTCCTTCTTCTAACTCTTCTGAGTCACCCTCCAGACTTCACCTTCTCCTTCTCCTTCTTCTGCTTCTTCTGATTCACCCTCCAGACTTCACCTTCTCCTTCTCCTTATTCTGCTTCTTCTGATTCACCCTCCAGACTTCACCTTCTCCTTCTCCTTATTCTGCTTCTTCTGATTCAACCTCCAGACTTCACCTTCTCCTTCTCCTTCTTCTGCTTGTTCTGATTCACCCTCCAGATTTCACCTTCTCCTTCTCCTTCTTCTGTTTCTTCTGATTCGCCCTCCAGACTTCACCTTTTCCTTCTCCTTCTTCTGCTTCTTCTGATTCACCCTCCTGACTTCACCTTCTCCTTCTCCTTCTTCTACTTCTTCTGATTCACCCTCCTGACTTCACCTTCTCCTTCTCCTTCTTCTACTTCTTCTGCTTCACCCCCCAGACTTCACCTTCTCCTTCTCCTTCTTCTACTTCTTCTGATTCACCCTCCAGACTTCACCTTCTCCTTCTCCTTCTTCTGCTTCTTCTGATTCACCCTCCAGACTTCACCTTCTCCTTCTCCTTATTCTGCTTCTTCTGATTCCCCCTCCAGACTTCACCTTCTCCTTCTCCTTCTTCTGCTTCTTCTGATTCACCCTCCAGACTTCACCTTCTCCTTCTCCTTCTTCTGCCTCTTCTGATTCACCCTCCAGACATCACCTTCTCCTTCTCCTTCTTCTGCTTCTTCTGATTCACCCTCCAGACTTCACCTTCTCCTTCTCCTTCTTCTACTTCTTCTGATTCACCCTCCAGACTTCACCTTCTCCTTCTCTTTCTTCTGCTTCTTCTGATTCATCCTCCAGACTTCACCTTCTCCTTCTCCTTCTTCTGATTCTTCTGATTCACCCTCCAGACTTCACCTTCTCCTTCTCCTTATCTGCTTCTTCTGATTCACCCTCCTGACTTCACCTTCTCCTTCTCCTTCTTCTACTTCTTCTGATTCACCCTCCTGACTTCACCTTCTCCTTCTCCTTCTTCTACTTCTTCTGCTTCACCCTCCAGACTTCACCTTCTCCTTCTCCTTTTTCTACTTCTTCTGATTCACCCTCCAGACTTCACCTTCTCCTTCTCCTTCTTCTACTTCTTCTGATTCACCCTACAGACTTCACCTTCTCCTTCTCCTTCTTCTGCTTCTTCTGATTCACCCTCCAGACTTCACCTTCTCCTTCTCCTTATTCTGCTTCTTCTGTTTCACCCTCCAGACTTCACCTTCTCCTTCTCCTTCTTCTGCTTCTTCTGATTCACCCTCCAGACTTCACCTTCTCCTTCTCCTTCTTCTGCTTCTTCTGATTCACCCTCCAGACTTCACCTTCTCCTTCTCCTTCTTCTGCTTCTTCTGATTCACCCTCCAGACTTCACCTTCTCCTTCTCCTTCTTCTACTTCTTCTGATTCACCCTCCAGACTTCACCTTCTCCTTCTCCTTCTTCTACTTCTTCTGCTTCACCCTCCAGACTTCACCTTCTCCTTCTCCTTCTTCTACTTATTCTGATTCACCCTCCAGACTTCACCTTCTCCTTCTCCTTCTTCTACTTCTTCTGATTCACCCTCCAGACTTCACCTTCTCCTTCTCCTTCTTCTACTTCTTCTGATTCACCTTCCAGACTTCACCTTCTCCTTCTCCTTATTCTGCTTCTTCTGGTTCACCCTCCAGACTTCACCTTCTCCTTCTCCTTCTTCTGCTTCTTCTGATTCACCCTCCAGACTTCACCTTCTCCTTCTCCTTCTTCTGCTTCTTCTGATTCACCCTCCAGACTTCACCTTCTCCTTCTCCTTCTTCTACTTCTTCTGATTCACCCTCCAGACTTCATCTTCTCCTTCTCCTTCTTCTGCTTCTTCTGATTCACCCTCCAGACTTCACCTTCTCCTTCTCCTTCTTCTACTTCTTCTGATTCACCCTCCAGTCTTCACATTCTCCTTCTCCTTCTTCTGTTTCTTCTGCTTCAGCCTCCAGACTTCACCTTCTCCTTCTCTTTCTTCTGATTCTTCTGATTCACCCTCCAGACTTCACCTTCTCCTTCTCCTTCTTCTGATTCTTCTGATTCACCCTCCAGACTTCACCTTCTCCTTCTCCTTCTTCTGCTTCTTCTGATTCACCCTCCTGGCTTCACCTTCTCCTTCTCCTTCTTCTACTTCTTCTGATTCACCCTCCTGACTTCACCTTCTCCTTCTCCTTCTTCTCCTTCTTCTGCTTCACCCTCCAGACTTCACCTTCTCCTTCTCCTTCTTCTACCTCTTCTGAGTCACCCTCCAGACTTCACCTTCTCCTTCTCCTTCTTCTGCTTCTTCTGATTCACCCTCCAGACTTCACCTTCTCCTTCTCCTTATTCTGCTTCTTCTGATTCACCCTCCAGACTTCACCTTCTCCTTCTCCTTATTCTGCTTCTTCTGATTCAACCTCCAGACTTCACCTTCTCCTTCTCCTTCTTCTGCTTGTTCTGATTCACCCTCCAGATTTCACCTTCTCCTTCTCCTTCTTCTGTTTCTTCTGATTCGCCCTCCAGACTTCACCTTTTCCTTCTCCTTCTTCTGCTTCTTCTGATTCACCCTCCTGACTTCACCTTCTCCTTCTCCTTCTTCTACTTCTTCTGATTCACCCTCCTGACTTCACCTTCTCCTTCTCCTTCTTCTACTTCGTCTGCTTCACCCCCCAGACTTCACCTTCTCCTTCTTCTACTTCTTCTGATTCACCCTCCAGACTTCACCTTCTCCTTCTCCTTCTTCTGCTTCTTCTGATTCACCCTCCAGACTTCACCTTCTCCTTCTCCTTCTTCTGCTTCTTCTGATTCACCCTCCAGACTTCACCTTCTCCTTCTCCTTCTTCTGCCTCTTCTGATTCACCCTCCAGACATCACCTTCTCCTTCTCCTTCTTCTGCTTCTTCTGATTCACCCTCCAGACTTCACCTTCTCCTTCTCCTTCTTCTACTTCTTCTGATTCACCCTCCAGACTTCACCTTCTCCTTCTCTTTCTTCTGCTTCTTCTGATTCACCCTCCAGACTTCACCTTCTTCTTCTCCTTCTTCTGATTCTTCTGATTCACCCTCCAGACTTCACCTTCTCCTTCTCCTTCTTCTGCTTCTTCTGATTCACCCTCCTGACTTCACCTTCTCCTTCTCCTTCTTCTACTTCTTCTGATTCACCCTCCTGACTTCACCTTCTCCTTCTCCTTCTTCTACTTCTTCTGCTTCACCCTCCAGACTTCACCTTCTCCTTCTCCTTTTTCTACTTCTTCTGATTCACCCTCCAGACTTCACCTTCTCCTTCTCCTTCTTCTACTTCTTCTGATTCACCCTACAGACTTCACCTTCTCCTTCTCCTTCTTCTGCTTCTTCTGATTCACCCTCCAGACTTCACCTTCTCCTTCTCCTTATTCTGCTTCTTCTGTTTCACCCTCCAGACTTCACCTTCTCCTTCTCCTTCTTCTGCTTCTTCTGATTCACCCTCCAGACTTCACCTTCTCCTTCTCCTTCTTCTGCTTCTTCTGATTCACCCTCCAGACTTCACCTTCTCCTTCTCCTTCTTCTACTTCTTCTGATTCACCCTCCAGACTTCACCTTCTCCTTCTCCTTCTTCTGCTTCTTCTGATTCACCCTCCAGACTTCACCTTCTCCTTCTCCTTCGTCTACTTCTTCTGATTCACCCTCCAGACTTCACCTTCTCCTTCTCCTTCTTCTACTTCTTCTGATTCACCCTCCAGACTTCACCTTCTCCTTCTCCTTCTTCTACTTCTTCTGATTCACCCTCCAGTCTTCACCTTCTCCTTCTCCTTCTTCTGTTTCTTCTGCTTCACCCTCCAGACTTCATCTTCTCCTTCTCCTTCTTCTCCTTCTTCTGATTCACCCTCCAGACTTCACCTTCTCCTTCTCCTTATTCTGCTTCTTCTGGTTCACCCTCCAGACTTCACCTTCTCCTTCTCCTTCTTCTGCTTCTTCTGATTCACCCTCCAGACTTCACCTTCTCCTTCTCCTTCTTCTGCTTCTTCTGATTCACCCTCCAGACTTCACCTTCTCCTTCTCCTTCTTCTACTTCTTCTGATTCACCCTCCAGACTTCATCTTCTCCTTCTCCTTCTTCTTCTTCTTCTGATTCACCCTCCAGACTTCACCTTCTCCATCTCCTTCTTCTACTTCTTCTGATTCACCCTCCAGTCTTCACATTCTCCTTCTCCTTCTTCTGTTTCTTCTGCTTCAGCCTCCAGACTTCACCTTCTCCTTCTCTTTCTTCTGATTCTTCTGATTCACCCTCCAGACTTCACCTTCTCCTTCTCCTTCTTCTGATACTTCTGATTCACCCTCCAGACTTCACCTTCTCCTTCTCCTTCTTCTGCTTCTTCTGATTCACCCTCCTGGCTTCACCTTCTCCTTCTCCTTCTTCTACTTCTTCTGATTCACCCTCCTGACTTCACCTTCTCCTTCTCCTTCTTCTCCTTCTTCTGCTTCACCCTCCAGACTTCACCTTCTCCTTCTCCTTCTTCTACCTCTTCTGAGTCACCCTCCAGACTTCACCTTCTCCATCTCCTTCTTCTGCTTCTTCTGATTCACCCTCCAGACTTCACCTTCTCCTTCTCCTTATTCTGCTTCTTCTGATTCACCCTCCAGACTTCACCTTCTCCTTCTCCTTTTTCTACTTCTTCTGATTCACCCTCCAGACTTCACCTTCTCCTTCTCCTTCTTCTACTTCTTCTGATTCACCCTACAGACTTCACCTTCTCCTTCTCCTTCTTCTGCTTCTTCTGATTCACCCTCCAGACTTCACCTTCTCCTTCTCCTTATTCTGCTTCTTCTGTTTCACCCTCCAGACTTCACCTTCTCCTTCTCCTTCTTCTGCTTCTTCTGATTTCACCCTCCAGACTTCACCTTCTCCTTCTCCTTCTTCTGCTTCTTCTGATTCACCCTCCAGACTTCACCTTCTCCTTCTCCTTCTTCTACTTCTTCTGATTCACCCTCCAGACTTCACCTTCTCCTTCTCCTTCTTCTGCTTCTTCTGATTCACCCTCCAGACTTCACCTTCTCCTTCTCCTTCGTCTACTTCTTCTGATTCACCCTCCAGACTTCACCTTCTCCTTCTCCTTCTTCTACTTCTTCTGATTCACCCTCCAGACTTCACCTTCTCCTTCTCCTTCTTCTACTTCTTCTGATTCACCCTCCAGTCTTCACCTTCTCCTTCTCCTTCTTCTGTTTCTTCTGCTTCACCCTCCAGACTTCATCTTCTCCTTCTCCTTCTTCTCCTTCTTCTGATTCACCCTCCAGACTTCACCTTCTCCTTCTCCTTATTCTGCTTCTTCTGGTTCACCCTCCAGACTTCACCTTCTCCTTCTCCTTCTTCTGCTTCTTCTGATTCACCCTCCAGACTTCACCTTCTCCTTCTCCTTCTTCTACTTCTTCTGATTCACCCCTCCAGACTTCACCTTCTCCTTCTCCTTCTTCTGCTTCTTCTGATTCACCCTCCAGACTTCACCTTCTCCTTCTCCTTCGTCTACTTCTTCTGATTCACCCTCCAGACTTCACCTTCTCCTTCTCCTTCTTCTACTTCTTCTGATTCACCCTCCAGACTTCACCTTCTCCTTCTCCTTCTTCTACTTCTTCTGATTCACCCTCCAGTCTTCACCTTCTCCTTCTCCTTCTTCTGTTTCTTCTGCTTCACCCTCCAGACTTCATCTTCTCCTTCTCCTTCTTCTCCTTCTTCTGATTCACCCTCCAGACTTCACCTTCTCCTTCTCCTTATTCTGCTTCTTCTGGTTCACCCTCCAGACTTCACCTTCTCCTTCTCCTTCTTCTGCTTCTTCTGATTCACCCTCCAGACTTCACCTTCTCCTTCTCCTTCTTCTGCTTCTTCTGATTCACCCTCCAGACTTCACCTTCTCCTTCTCCTTCTTCTACTTCTTCTGATTCACCCTCCAGACTTCATCTTCTCCTTCTCCTTCTTCTTCTTCTTCTGATTCACCCTCCAGACTTCACCTTCTCCATCTCCTTCTTCTACTTCTTCTGATTCACCCTCCAGTCTTCACATTCTCCTTCTCCTTCTTCTGTTTCTTCTGCTTCAGCCTCCAGACTTCACCTTCTCCTTCTCTTTCTTCTGATTCTTCTGATTCACCCTCCAGACTTCACCTTCTCCTTCTCCTTCTTCTGATTCTTCTGATTCACCCTCCAGACTTCACCTTCTCCTTCTCCTTCTTCTGCTTCTTCTGATTCACCCTCCTGGCTTCACCTTCTCCTTCTCCTTCTTCTACTTCTTCTGATTCACCCTCCTGACTTCACCTTCTCCTTCTCCTTCTTCTCCTTCTTCTGCTTCACCCTCCAGACTTCACCTTCTCCTTCTCCTTCTTCTACCTCTTCTGAGTCACCCTCCAGACTTCACCTTCTCCATCTCCTTCTTCTGCTTCTTCTGATTCACCCTCCAGACTTCACCTTCTCCTTCTCCTTATTCTGCTTCTTCTGATTCACCCTCCAGACTTCACCTTCTCCTTCTCCTTATTCTGCTTCTTCTGATTCAACCTCCAGACTTCACCTTCTCCTTCTCCTTCTTCTGCTTGTTCTGATTCACCCTCCAGATTTCACCTTCTCCTTCTCCTTCTTCTGTTTCTTCTGATTCGCCCTCCAGACTTCACCTTTTCCTTCTCCTTCTTCTGCTTCTTCTGATTCACCCTCCTGACTTCACCTTCTCCTTCTCCTTCTTCTACTTCTTCTGAGTCACCCTCCTGACTTCACCTTCTCCTTCTCCTTCTTCTACTTCTTCTGCTTCACCCCCCAGACTTCACCTTCTCCTTCTCCTTCTTCTACTTCTTCTGATTCACCCTCCAGACTTCACCTTCTCCTTCTCCTTCTTCTGCTTCTTCTGATTCACCCTCCAGACTTCACCTTCTCCTTCTCCTTATTCTGCTTCTTCTGATTCACCCTCCAGACTTCACCTTCTCCTTCTCCTTCTTCTGCTTCTTCTGATTCACCCTCCAGACTTCACCTTCTCCTTCTCCTTCTTCTGCCTCTTCTGATTCACCCTCCAGACATCACCTTCTCCTTCTCCTTCTTCTGCTTCTTCTGATTCACCCTCCAGACTTCACCTTCTCCTTCTCCTTCTTCTACTTCTTCTGATTCACCCTCCAGACTTCACCTTCTCCTTCTCTTTCTTCTGCTTCTTCTGATTCACCCTCCAGACTTCACCTTCTCCTTCTCCTTCTTCTGATTCTTCTGATTCACCCTCCAGACTTCACCTTCTCCTTCTCCTTCTTCTGCTTCTTCTGATTCACCCTCCTGACTTCACCTTCTCCTTCTCCTTCTTCTACTTCTTCTGATTCACCCTCCTGACTTCACCTTCTCCTTCTCCTTCTTCTACTTCTTCTGCTTCACCCTCCAGACTTCACCTTCTCCTTCTCCTTTTTCTACTTCTTCTGATTCACCCTCCAGACTTCACCTTCTCCTTCTCCTTCTTCTACTTCTTCTGATTCACCCTACAGACTTCACCTTCTCCTTCTCCTTCTTCTGCTTCTTTTGATTCACCCTCCAGACTTCACCTTCTCCTTCTCCTTATTCTGCTTCTTCTGTTTCACCCTCCAGACTTCACCTTCTCCTTCTCCTTCTTCTGCTTCTTCTGATTCACCCTCCAGACTTCACCTTCTCCTTCTCCTTCTTCTGCTTCTTCTGATTCACCCTCCAGACTTCACCTTCTCCTTCTCCTTCTTCTGCTTCTTCTGATTCACCCTCCAGACTTCACCTTCTCCTTCTCCTTCTTCTACTTCTTCTGATTCACCCTCCAGACTTCACCTTCTCCTTCTCCTTCTTCTACTTCTTCTGCTTCACCCTCCAGACTTCACCTTCTCCTTCTCCTTCTTCTACTTATTCTGATTCACCCTCCAGACTTCACCTTCTCCTTCTCCTTCTTCTACTTCTTCTGATTCACCCTTCAGACTTCACCTTCTCCTTCTCCTTCTTCTACTTCTTCTGATTCACCCTCCAGACTTCACCTTCTCCTTCTCCTTATTCTGCTTCTTCTGGTTCACCCTCCAGACTTCACCTTCTCCTTCTCCTTCTTCTGCTTCTTCTGATTCACCCTCCAGACTTCACCTTCTCCTTCTCCTTCTTCTGCTTCTTCTGATTCACCCTCCAGACTTCACCTTCTCCTTCTCCTTCTTCTACTTCTTCTGATTCACCCTCCAGACTTCATCTTCTCCTTCTCCTTCTTCTGCTTCTTCTGATTCACCCTCCAGACTTCACCTTCTCCTTCTCCTTCTTCTACTTCTTCTGATTCACCCTCCAGTCTTCACATTCTCCTTCTCCTTCTTCTGTTTCTTCTGCTTCAGCCTCCAGACTTCACCTTCTCCTTCTCTTTCTTCTGATTCTTCTGATTCACCCTCCAGACTTCACCTTCTCCTTCTCCTTCTTCTGATTCTTCTGATTCACCCTCCAGACTTCACCTTCTCCTTCTCCTTCTTCTGCTTCTTCTGATTCACCCTCCTGGCTTCACCTTCTCCTTCTCCTTCTTCTACTTCTTCTGATTCACCCTCCTGACTTCACCTTCTCCTTCTCCTTCTTCTCCTTCTTCTGCTTCACCCTCCAGACTTCACCTTCTCCTTCTCCTTCTTCTACCTCTTCTGAGTCACCCTCCAGACTTCACCTTCTCCTTCTCCTTCTTCTGCTTCTTCTGATTCACCCTCCAGACTTCACCTTCTCCTTCTCCTTATTCTGCTTCTTCTGATTCACCCTCCAGACTTCACCTTCTCCTTCTCCTTACTCTGCTTCTTCTGATTCAACCTCCAGACTTCACCTTCTCCTTCTCCTTCTTCTGCTTGTTCTGATTCACCCTCCAGATTTCACCTTCTCCTTCTCCTTCTTCTGTTTCTTCTGATTCGCCCTCCAGACTTCACCTTTTCCTTCTCCTTCTTCTGCTTCTTCTGATTCACCCTCCTGACTTCACCTTCTCCTTCTCCTTCTTCTACTTCTTCTGATTCACCCTCCTGACTTCACCTTCTCCTTCTCCTTCTTCTACTTCTTCTGCTTCACCCCCCAGACTTCACCTTCTCCTTCTCCTTCTTCTACTTCTTCTGATTCACCCTCCAGACTTCACCTTCTCCTTCTCCTTCTTCTGCTTCTTCTGATTCACCCTCCAGACTTCACCTTCTCCTTCTCCTTATTCTGCTTCTTCTGATTCACCCTCCAGACTTCACCTTCTCCTTCTCCTTCTTCTGCTTCTTCTGATTCACCCTCCAGACTTCACCTTCTCCTTCTCCTTCTTCTGCCTCTTCTGATTCACCCTCCAGACATCACCTTCTCCTTCTCCTTCTTCTGCTTCTTCTGATTCACCCTCCAGACTTCACCTTCTCCTTCTCCTTCTTCTACTTCTTCTGATTCACCCTCCAGACATCACCTTCTCCTTCTCTTTCTTCTGCTTCTTCTGATTCACCCTCCAGACTTCACCTTCTCCTTCTCCTTCTTCTGATTCTTCTGATTCACCCTCCAGACTTCACCTTCTCCTTCTCCTTCTTCTGCTTCTTCTGATTCACCCTCCTGACTTCACCTTCTCCTTCTCCTTCTTTTACTTCTTCTGATTCACCCTCCTGACTTCACCTTCTCCTTCTCCTTCTTCTACTTCTTCTGCTTCACCCTCCAGACTTCACCTTCTCCTTCTCCTTTTTCTACTTCTTCTGATTCACCCTCCAGACTTCACCTTCTCCTTCTCCTTCTTCTACTTCTTCTGATTCACCCTACAGACTTCACCTTCTCCTTCTCCTTCTTCTGCTTCTTCTGATTCACCCTCCAGACTTCACCTTCTCCTTCTCCTTATTCTGCTTCTTCTGTTTCACCCTCCAGACTTCACCTTCTCCTTCTCCTTCTTCTGCTTCTTCTGATTCACCCTCCAGACTTCACCTTCTCCTTCTCCTTCTTCTGCTTCTTCTGATTCACCCTCCAGACTTCACCTTCTCCTTCTCCTTCTTCTACTTCTTCTGATTCACCCTCCAGACTTCACCTTCTCCTTCTCCTTCTTCTGCTTCTTCTGATTCACCCTCCAGACTTCACCTTCTCCTTCTCCTTCGTCTACTTCTTCTGATTCACCCTCCAGACTTCACCTTCTCCTTCTCCTTCATCTACTTCTTCTGATTCACCCTCCAGACTTCACCTTCTCCTTCTCCTTCTTCTACTTCTTCTGATTCACCCTCCAGTCTTCACCTTCTCCTTCTCCTTCTTCTGTTTCTTCTGCTTCACCCTCCAGACTTCATCTTCTCCTTCTCCTTCTTCTCCTTCTTCTGATTCACCCTCCAGACTTCACCTTCTCCTTCTCTTTCTTCTGATTCTTCTGATTCACCCTCCAGACTTCACCTTCTCCTTCTCCTTCTTCTGATTCTTCTGATTCACCCTCCAGACTTCACCTTCTCCTTCTCCTTCTTCTGCTTCTTCTGATTCACCCTCCTGGCTTCACCTTCTCCTTCTCCTTCTTCTACTTCTTCTGATTCACCCTCCTGACTTCACCTTCTCCTTCTCCTTCTTCTCCTTCTTCTGCTTCACCCTCCAGACTTCACCTTCTCCTTCTCCTTCTTCTACCTCTTCTGAGTCACCCTCCAGACTTCACCTTCTCCTTCTCCTTCTTCTGCTTCTTCTGATTCACCCTCCAGACTTCACCTTCTCCTTCTCCTTATTCTGCTTCTTCTGATTCACCCTCCAGACTTCACCTTCTCCTTCTCCTTATTCTGCTTCTTCTGATTCAACCTCCAGACTTCACCTTCTCCTTCTCCTTCTTCTGCTTGTTCTGATTCACCCTCCAGATTTCACCTTCTCCTTCTCCTTCTTCTGTTTCTTCTGATTCGCCCTCCAGACTTCACCTTTTCCTTCTCCTTCTTCTGCTTCTTCTGATTCACCCTCCTGACTTCACCTTCTCCTTCTCCTTCTTCTACTTCTTCTGATTCACCCTCCTGACTTCACCTTCTCCTTCTCCTTCTTCTACTTCTTCTGCTTCACCCCCCAGACTTCACCTTCTCCTTCTCCTTCTTCTACTTCTTCTGATTCACCCTCCAGACTTCACCTTCTCCTTCTCCTTCTTCTGCATCTTCTGATTCACCCTCCAGACTTCACCTTCTCCTTCTCCTTATTCTGCTTCTTCTGATTCACCCTCCAGACTTCACCTTCTCCTTCTCCTTCTTCTGCTTCTTCTGATTCACCCTCCAGACTTCACCTTCTCCTTCTCCTTCTTCTGCTTCTTCTGATTCACCCTCCAGACATCACCTTCTCCTTCTCCTTCTTCTGCTTCTTCTGATTCACCCTCCAGACTTCACCTTCTCCTTCTCCTTCTTCTACTTCTTCTGATTCACCCTCCAGACTTCACCTTCTCCTTCTCTTTCTTCTGCTTCTTCTGATTCACCCTCCAGACTTCACCTTCTCCTTCTCCTTCTTCTGATTCTTCTGATTCACCCTCCAGACTTCACCTTCTCCTTCTCCTTCTTCTGCTTCTTCTGATTCACCCTCCTGACTTCACCTTCTCCTTCTCCTTCTTCTACTTCTTCTGATTCACCCTCCTGACTTCACCTTCTCCTTCTCCTTCTTCTACTTCTTCTGCTTCACCCTCCAGACTTCACCTTCTCCTTCTCCTTTTTCTACTTCTTCTGATTCACCCTCCAGACTTCACCTTCTCCTTCTCCTTCTTCTACTTCTTCTGATTCACCCTACAGACTTCACCTTCTCCTTCTCCTTCTTCTGCTTCTTCTGATTCACCCTCCAGACTTCACCTTCTCCTTCTCCTTATTCTGCTTCTTCTGTTTCACCCTCCAGACTTCACCTTCTCCTTCTCCTTCTTCTGCTTCTTCTGATTCACCCTCCAGACTTCACCTTCTCCTTCTCCTTCTTCTGCTTCTTCTGATTCACCCTCCAGACTTCACCTTCTCCTTCTCCTTCTTCTACTTCTTCTGATTCACCCTCCAGACTTCACCTTCTCCTTCTCCTTCTTCTGCTTCTTCTGATTCACCCTCCAGACTTCACCTTCTCCTTCTCCTTCGTCTACTTCTTCTGATTCACCCTCCAGACTTCACCTTCTCCTTCTCCTTCTTCTACTTGTTCTGATTCACCCTCCAGACTTCACCTTCTCCTTCTCCTTCTTCTACTTCTTCTGATTCACCCTCCAGTCTTCACCTTCTCCTTCTCCTTCTTCTGTTTCTTCTGCTTCACCCTCCAGACTTCATCTTCTCCTTCTCCTTCTTCTCCTTCTTCTGATTCACCCTCCAGACTTCACCTTCTCCTTCTCCTTCTTCTACTTCTTCTGATTCACCCTCCAGACTTCATCTTCTCCTTCTCCTTCTGCTCCTTCTTCTGATTCACCCTCCAGACTTCACCTTCTCCTTCTCCTTCTTCTGCTTCTTCTGATTCACCCTCCAGACTTCACCTTCTCCTTCTCCTTCTTCTACTTCTTCTGATTCACCCTCCAGACTTCACCTTCTCCTTCTCCTTCTTCTGCTTCTCCTGATTCACCCTCCGGACTTCACCTTCTCATTCTCCTTCTTCTGCTTCTTCTGATTCACCCTCCAGACTTCACCTTCTCCTTCTCCTTCTTCTACTTCTTCTGATTCACCCTCCAGACTTCACCTTCTCCTTCTACTTCTTCTGCTTCTTCTGATTCACCCTCCAGACTTCACCTTCTCCTTTTCCTTCTTCTGCTTCTTCTGATTCACCCTCCAGATTTCACCTTCTCCTTCTCCTTCTTCTGCTTTTTCTGATTCACCCTCCAGACTTCACCTTCTCCTTCTCATTCTTCTGCTTCTTCTGATTCACCCTCCAGACTTCACCTTCTCCTTCTCCTTCTTCTACTTCTTCTGATTCACCCTCCAGACTTCACCTTCTCCTTCTCCTTCTTCTGCTTCTTCTGATTCACCCTCCAGACTTCACCTTCTCCTTCTCCTTCGTCTACTTCTTCTGATTCACCCTCCAGACTACACCTTCTCCTTCTCCTTCTTCTACTTCTTCTGATTCACCCTCCAGACTTCACCTTCTCCTTCTCCTTCTTCTGCTTCTTCTGATTCACCCTCCAGACTTCACCTTCTCCTTCTCCTTCTTCTACTACTTCAGATTCACCCTCCAGACTTCACCTTCTCCTTCTCCTTCTTCTACTTCTTCTGATTCACCCTCCAGACTTCACCTTCTCCTTCTCCTTCTTCTACGTCTTCTGCTTCTCCCTCCAGACTTCACCTTCTCCTTCTCCTTCTTCTGCTTCTTCTGATTCACCCTCCAGACTTCACCTTCTCCTTCTCCTTCTTCTACTTCTTCTGATTCACCCTCCAGACTTCACCTTCTCCTTCTCCTTCTTCTGCTTCTTCTGATTCACCCTCCAGACTTCACCTTCTCCTTCTCCTTCTTCTACTTCTTCTGATTCACCCTCCTAACTTCACCTTCTCCTTCTCCTTCTTCTGCTTCTTCTGCTTCACCCTCCAGACTTCACCTTCTCCTTCTCCTTCTTCTGCTTCTTCTGCTTCACCCTCCTGACTTCACCTTCTCCTTCTCCTTCTTCTACTTCTTCTAATTCACCCTCCAGACTTCACCTTCTCCTTCTCCTTCTTCTACTTCTTCTAATTCACCCTCCAGACTTCACCTTCTCCTTCTCCTTCTTCTGCTTCTTCTGCTTCACCCTCCAGACTTCACCTTCTCCTTCTCCTTCTTCTACTACTTCAGATTCACCCTCCAGACTTCACCTTCTCCTTCTCCTTCTTCTACTTCTTCTGATTCACCCTCCAGACTTCACCTTCTCCTTCTCCTTCTTCTACGTCTTCTGCTTCTCCCTCCAGACTTCACCTTCTCCTTCTCCTTCTTCTGCTTCTTCTGATTCACCCTCCAGACTTCACCTTCTCCTTCTCCTTCTTCTACTTCTTCTGATTCACCCTCCAGACTTCACCTTCTCCTTCTCCTTCTTCTGCTTCTTCTGATTCACCCTCCAGACTTCACCTTCTCCTTCTCCTTCTTCTACTTCTTCTGATTCACCCTCCTAACTTCACCTTCTCCTTCTCCTTCTTCTGCTTCTTCTGCTTCACCCTCCAGACTTCACCTTCTCCTTCTCCTTCTTCTGCTTCTTCTGCTTCACCCTCCTGACTTCACCTTCTCCTTCTCCTTCTTCTACTTCTTCTAATTCACCCTCCAGACTTCACCTTCTCCTTCTCCTTCTTCTGCTTCTTCTGCTTCACCCTCCAGACTTCACCTTCTCCTTCTCCTTCTTATGCTTCTTCTGCTTCGCCCTCCAGACTTCACCTTCTCCTTCTCCTTCTTCTGCTTCTTCTGCTTCACCCTCCAGACTTCACCTTCTCCTTCACCTTCTTCTGCTTCTTCTGCTTCACCCTCCTGACTTGACCTTCTCCTTCTCCTTCTTCTACTTCTTCTGATTCACCCTCCAGACTTCACCTTCTCCTTCTCCTTCTTCTCCTTCTTCTGCTTCACCCTCCAGACTTCACCTTCTCGTTCTCCTTCTTCAGCTTCTTCTGCTGCGCCCTCCAGACTTCACCTTCTCCTTCTCCTTCTTCTGCTTCTTCTGCTTCACCCTCTTGACTTCACCTTCTCCTTCTCCTTCTTCTACTTCTTCTGCTTCACCCCCCTGACCTCACCTTCTCCTTCTCCTTCTTCTGCTTCTTCTGATTCACCCTCCTAAATTCACCTTCTCCTTCTCCTTCTTCTGCTTCTTCTGATTCACCCTCCTGACTTCACCTTCTCCTTCTCCTTCTTCTACTTCTTCTGATTCACCCTCCAGACTTCACCTTCTCCTTCTCCTTCTTCTACTTCTTATGATTCACCCTCCTGACTTCACCTTCTCCTTCTCCTTCTTCTGCTTCTTCTGCTTCACCCTCCAGACTTCACCTTCTCCTTCTCCTTCTTCTGCTTCTTCTGCTTCACCCTCCAGACTTCACCTTCTCCTTCTCCTTCTTCTGCTTCTTCTGCTTCACCCTCCTGACTTCACCTTCTCCTTCTCCTTCTTCTACTTCTTCTGATTCACCCTCCAGACTTCACCTTCTCCTTCTCCTTCACCTGCTTCTTCTGCTTCACCCTCCTGAAATCACCTTCTCCTTCTCCTTCTTCTGCTTCTTCTGATTCACCCTCCTGACTTCACCTTCTCCTTCTCCTTCTTCTCCTTCTTCTGATTCACCCTCCAGACTTCACCTTCTCCTTCTCCTTCTTCTGCTTCTTCTGATTCACCCTCCAGACTTCACCTTCTCCTTCTCCTTCTTCTGCTTCTTCTGATTCACCCTCCAGACCTCACCTTCTCCTTCTTCTTCTTCTACTTCTTCTGATTCACCCTCCAGACTTCATCTTCTCCTTCTCCTTCTTCTGCTTCTTCTGATTCACCCTCCAGACTTCACCTTCTCCTTCTCCTTCTTCTGCTTCTTCTGATTCACACTCCAGACTTCACCTTCTCCTTCTCCTTCTTCTACTTCTTCTGATTCACCCTCCAGACTTCACCTTCTCCTTCTCCTTCTTCTACTTCTTCTGATTCACCCTCCAGTCTTCACCTTCTCCTTCTCCTTCTTCTGCTTCTTCTCATTCACCCTCCAGACTTCACCTTCTCCTTCTCCTTCTTCTGATTCTTTTGAGTCACCCTCCAGACTTCACCTTCTCTTCTCCTTCTTCTGCTTCTTCTGATTCACCCTCCTGACTTCACCCTCTCCTTCTCCTTATTCTGCTTCTTCTGATTCACCCTCCAGACTTCACCTCCTCCTTCTCCTTCTTCTGCTTCTTCTGATTCACCCTCCAGACTTTACCTTCTCCTTCTCCTTCTTCTGCTTCTTCTGATTCACCCTCCAGACTTCACCTTCTCCTTCTCCTTCATCTACTTCTTCTGATTCACCCTCCAGACTTCATCTTCTCCTTCTCCTTCTTCTGCTTCTTCTGATTCACCCTCCAGACTTTACCTTCTCCTTCTCCTTCTTCTGCTTTTTCTGATTCACCCTCCTTACTTCACCTTCTCCTTCTCCTTCTTCTACTTCTTCTGATTCACCCTCCAGACTTCACCTTCTCCTTCTCCTTTTTCTACTTCTTCTGATTCACCCACCAGACTTCACCTTCTCCTTCTCCTTCTTCTGCTTCTTCTGATTATCCCTCCAGACTTCACCTTCTCCTTCTCCTTCTTCTGCTTCTTCTGATTCACCCTCCAGACTTCACCTTCTCCTTCTCCTTCTTCTGATTCTTTTGATTCACCCTCAGACTTCACCTTCTCCTTCTCCTTCTTCTGCTTTTTCTGATTCACCCTCCAGACCTCACCTTCTCCTTCTCCTTCTTCAACTTCTTCTGATTCACCCTCCAGACTTCATCTTCTCCTTCTCCTTCTTTTGCTTCTTCTGATTCACCCTCCAGACTTCACCTTCTCCTTCTCCTTCTTCTGCTTCTTCTGATTCACCCTCCAGACTTCGCCTTCTCCTTCTCCTTCTTCTACTTCTTCTGATTCACCCTCCAGACTACACATTCTCCTTCTCCTTCTTCTACTTCTTCTGATTCACCCTCCAGTCTTCACCTTCTCCTTCTCCTTCTTCTGCTTCTTCTGATTCACCCTCCAGACTTCACCTTCTCCTTCTCCTTCTTCTGCTTCTCCTGATTCACCCTCCGGACTTCACCTTCTCATTCTCCTTCTTCTGCTTCTTCTGATTCACCCTCCAGACTTCACCTTCTCCTTCTCCTTCTTCTACTTCTTCTGATTCACCCTCCAGACTTCACCTTCTCCTTCTACTTCTTCTGCTTCTTCTGATTCACCCTCCAGACTTCACCTTCTCCTTTTCCTTCTTCTGCTTCTTCTGATTCACCCTCCAGATTTCACCTTCTCCTTCTCCTTCTTCTGCTTTTTCTGATTCACCCTCCAGACTTCACCTTCTCCTTCTCCTTCTTCTGCTTCTTCTGATTCACCCTCCAGACTTCACCTTCTCCTTCTCCTTCTTCTACTTCTTCTGATTCACCCTCCAGACTTCACCTTCTCCTTCTCCTTCTTCTGCTTCTTCTGATTCACCCTCCAGACTTCACCTTCTCCTTCTCCTTCGTCTACTTCTTCTGATTCACCCTCCAGACTACACCTTCTCCTTCTCCTTCTTCTACTTCTTCTGATTCACCCTCCAGACTTCACCTTCTCCTTCTCCTTCTTCTGCTTCTTCTGATTCACCCTCCAGACTTCACCTTCTCCTTCTCCTTCTTCTACTTCTTCAGATTCACCCTCCAGACTTCACCTTCTCCTTCTCCTTCTTCTACTTCTTCTGATTCACCCTCCAGACTTCACCTTCTCCTTCTCCTTCTTCTACGTCTTCTGCTTCTCCCTCCAGACTTCACCTTCTCCTTCTCCTTCTTCTGCTTCTTCTGATTCACCCTCCAGACTTCACCTTCTCCTTCTCCTTCTTCTACTTCTTCTGATTCACCCTCCAGACTTCACCTTCTCCTTCTCCTTCTTCTGCTTCTTCTGATTCACCCTCCAGACTTCACCTTCTCCTTCTCCTTCTTCTACTTCTTCTGATTCACCCTCCTAACTTCACCTTCTCCTTCTCCTTCTTCTGCTTCTTCTGCTTCACCCTCCAGACTTCACCTTCTCCTTCTCCTTCTTCTGCTTCTTCTGCTTCACCCTCCTGACTTCACCTTCTCCTTCTCCTTCTTCTACTTCTTCTAATTCACCCTCCAGACTTCACCTTCTCCTTCTCCTTCTTCTGCTTCTTCTGCTTCACCCTCCAGACTTCACCTTCTCCTTCTCCTTCTTATGCTTCTTCTGCTTCGCCCTCCAGACTTCACCTTCTCCTTCTCCTTCTTCTGCTTCTTCTGCTTCACCCTCCAGACTTCACCTTCTCCTTCACCTTCTTCTGCTTCTTCTGCTTCACCCTCCTGACTTGACCTTCTCCTTCTCCTTCTTCTACTTCTTCTGATTCACCCTCCAGACTTCACCTTCTCCTTCTCCTTCTTCTCCTTCTTCTGCTTCACCCTCCAGACTTCACCTTCTCGTTCTCCTTCTTCAGCTTCTTCTGCTGCGCCCTCCAGACTTCACCTTCTCCTTCTCCTTCTTCTGCTTCTTCTGCTTCACCCTCTTGACTTCACCTTCTCCTTCTCCTTCTTCTACTTCTTCTGCTTCACCCCCCTGACCTCACCTTCTCCTTCTCCTTCTTCTGCTTCTTCTGATTCACCCTCCTAAATTCACCTTCTCCTTCTCCTTCTTCTGCTTCTTCTGATTCACCCTCCTGACTTCACCTTCTCCTTCTCCTTCTTCTGCTTTTTCTGATTCACCCTCCAGACTTCACCTTCTCCTTCTCCTTCTTCTGCTTCTTCTGATTCACCCTCCAGACTTCACCTTCTCCTTCTCCTTCTTCTGCTTCTTCTGATTCACCCTCCAGACCTCACCTTCTCCTTCTCCTTCTTCTGCTTCTTCTGATTCACCCTCCAGACTTCATCTTCTCCTTCTCCTTCTTCTGCTTCTTCTGATTCACCCTCCAGACTTCACCTTCTCCTTCTCCTTCTTCTGCTTCTTCTGATTCACCCTCCAGACTTCACCTTCTCCTTCTCCTTCTTCTACTTCTTCTGATTCACCCTCCAGACTTTACCTTCTCCTTCTCCTTCTTCTCCTTCTTCCGATTCACCCTCCAGTCTTCACCTTCTCCTCTCCTTCTTCTGCTTCTTCTGATTCACCCTCCAGACTTCACCTTCTCCTTCTCCTTCTTCTGATTCTTCTGATTCACCCTCCAGACTTCACCTTCTCCTTCTCCTTCTTCTGCTTCTTCTGATTCACCCTCCTGACTTCACCCTCTCCTTCTCCTTCTTCTACTTCTTCTGATTCACCCTCCTGACTTCACCTTCTCCTTCTCCTTCTTCTACTTCTTCTGCTTCACCCCCCAGACTTCACCTTCTCCTTCTCCTTCTTCTACTTCTTCTGATTCACCCTCCAGACTTCACCTTCTCCTTCTCCTTCTTCTGCTTCTTCTGATTCACCCTCCAGACTTCACCTTCTCCTTCTCCTTATTCTGCTTCTTCTGATTCACCCTCCAGACTTCACCTTCTCCTTCTCCTTCTTCTGCTTCTTCTGATTCACCCTCCAGACTTCACCTTCTCCTTCTCCTTCTTCTGCTTCTTCTGACTCACCCTCCAGACTTCACATTCTCCTTCTCCTTCTTCTACTTCTTCTGATTCACCCTCCAGACTTCACCTTCTCCTTCTCCTTCTTCTGCTGCTTCTGACTCACCTTCCAGACTTCACATTCTCCTTCTCCTTCTTCTACTTCTTCTGATTCACCCTCCAGACTTCATCTTCTCCTTCTCCTTCTTCTACTTCTTCTGATTCACCCTCCAGACTTCACCTTCTCCTTCTCCTTCTTCTGCTTCTTCTGATTCACCCTCCAGACTTCACCTTCTCCTTCTCCTTATTCTGCTTCTTCTGATTCACCGTCCAGACTTCACCTTCTCCTTCTCCTTCTTCTGCTTCTTCTGATACACCCTCCAGACTTCACCTTCTCCTTCTCCTTCTTCTGCTTCTTCTGACTCACCCTCCAGACTTCACATTCTCCTTCTCCTTCTTCTACTTCTTCTGATTCACCCTCCAGACTTCATCTTCTCCTTCTCCTTCTTCTGCTTCTTTTGATTCACCCTCCAGACTTCACCTTCTCCTTCTCCTTCTTCTGCTTCTTCTGATTCACCCTCCAGACTTCACCTTCTCCTTCTCCTTCTTCTACTTCTTCTGTTTCACCCTCTAGACTTCACCTTCTCCTTCTCCTTCTTCTCCTTCTTCTGCTTCACCCTCCAGACTTCACCTTCTCGTTCTCCTTCTTCTGCTTCTTCTGCTGCGCCCTCCAGACTTCACCTTCTCCTTCTCCTTCTTCTGCTTCTTCTGCTTCACCCTCCTGACTTCACCTTCTCCTTCTCCTTCTTCTACTTCTTCTGCTTCACCCCCCTGACTTCACCTTCTCCTTCTCCTTCTTCTGCTTCTTCTGATTCACCCTCCTAACTTCACCTTCTCCTTCTCCTTCTTCTGCTTCTTCTGATTCACCCTCCTGACTTCACCTTCTCCTTCTCCTTCTTATGCTTCTTCTGATTCACCCTCCGGACTTCACCTTCTCCTTCTCCTTCTTCTGCTTCTTCTGATTCACCCTCCAGACTTCACCTTCTCCTTCTCCTTCTTCTACTTCTTCTGATTCACCCTCCAGACTTCACATTCTCCTTCTCCTTCTTTTACTTCTTCTGATTCACCCTCCAGTCTTCACATTCTCCTTCTCCTTCTTCTGCTTCTTCTGATTCACCCTCCAGACTTCACCTTCTCCTTCTCCTTCTTCTGATTCTTTTGATTCAGCCTCCAGACTTCATCTTCTCCTTCTCCTTCTTCTGCTTCTTCTGATTCACCCTCCTGACTTCACCCTCTCCTTCTCCTTCTTCTACTTCTTCTGATACAACCTCCTGACTTCACCTTCTCCTTCTCCTTCTTCTACTTCTTCTGCTTCATCCTCCAGACTTCACCTTCTCCTTCTCCTTCTTCTACTTCTTCTGATTCACCCTCCTGACTTCACCTTCTCCTTCTCCTTCTTCTACTTCTTCTGCTTCAGCCTCCAGACTTCATCTTCTCCTTCTCCTTCTTCTGCTTCTTCTGATTCACCCTCCTGACTTCACCCTCTCCTTCTCCTTCTTCTACTTCTTCTGATACACCCTCCTGACTTCACCTTCTCCTTCTCCTTCTTCTGCTTCTTCTGATTCACCCTCCAGACTTCACCTTCTCCTTCTCCTTCTTCTGATTCTTTTGATTCTGCCTCCAGACTTCATCTTCTCCTTCTCCTTCTTCTACTTCTTCTGCTTCACCCCCCTGACTTCACCTTCTCCTTCTCCTTCTTCTACTTCTTCTGCTTCACCCCCCAGACTTCACCTTCTCCTTCTCCTTCTTCTACTTCTTCTGATTCACCCTCCAGTCTTCACCATCTCCTTCTCCTTCTTCTACTTCTTCTGCTTCACCCCCCAGACTTCACCTTCTCCTTCTCCTTCTTCTACTTCTTCTGATTCACCCTCCAGTCTTCACCATCTCCTTCTCCTTCTTCTGCGTCTTCTGATTCACCCTCCAGTCTTCACCATCTCCTTCTCCTTCTTCTGCGTCTTCTGATTCACCCTCCAGTCTTCACCATCTCCTTCTCCTTCTTCTGCGTCTTCTGATTCACCCTCCAGACTTCACCTTCTCCTTCTCCTTCTTCTGCTTCTCCTGATTCACACTCCTGACTTCACCTTCTCCTTCTCCTTCTTCTGCTTCTTCTGATTCACCCTCCAGACTTCACCTTCTCCTTCTCCTTCTTCTACTTCTTCTGATTCACCCTCCAGACTTCACCTTCTCCTTCTCCTTCTTCTGCTTCTTCTGATTCACCCTCCAGACTTCACCTTCTCCTTCTCCTTCTTCTGCTTCTTCTGATTCACCCTCCAGACTTCACCTTCTCCTTCTCCTTCTTCTGCTTCTTCTGATTCACCCTCCTGACTTCACCTTCTCCTTCTCCTTCTTCTGCTTTTTCTGATTCACCCTCCAGACTTCACCTTCTCCTTCTCCTTCTTCTGCTTCTTCTGATTCACCCTCCAGACTTCAACTTCTCCTTCTCCTTCTTCTGCTTCTTCTGATTCACCCTCCAGACCTCACCTTCTCCTTCTCCTTCTTCTGCTTCTTCTGATTCACCCTCCAGACTTCATCTTCTCCTTCTCCTTCTTCTGCTTCTTCTGATTCACCCTCCAGACTTCACCTTCTCCTTCTCCTTCTTCTGCTTCTTCTGATTCACCCTCCAGACTTCACCTTCTCCTTCTCCTTATTCTACTTCTTCTGATTCACCCTCCAGACTTCACCTTCTCCTTCTCCTTCTTCTACTTCTTCCGATTCACCCTCCAGTCTTCACCTTCTCCTTCTCCTTCTTCTGCTTCTTCTGATTCACCCTCCAGACTTCACCTTCTCCTTCTCCTTCTTCTGATTCTTCTGATTCACCCTCCAGACTTCACCTTCTCCTTCTCCTTCTTCTGCTTCTTCTGATTCACCCTCCTGACTTCACCCTCTCCTTTTCCTTCTTCCACTTCTTCTGATTCACCCTCCTGACTTCACCTTCTCCTTCTCCTTCTTCTACTTCTTCTGCTTCACCCCCCAGACTTCACCTTCTCCTTCTCCTTCTTCTACTTCTTCTGATTCACCCTCCAGATTCACCTTCTCCTTCTCCTTCTTCTGCTTCTTCTGATTCACCCTCCAGACTTCACCTTCTCCTTCTCATTATTCTGCTTCTTCTGATTCACCCTCCAGACTTCACCTTCTCATTCTCCTTCTTCTGCTTCTTCTGATTCACCCTCAAGACTTCACCTTCTCCTTCTCCTTCTTCTGCTTCTTCTGACTCACCCTCCAGACTTCACATTCTCCTTCTCCTTCTTCTACTTCTTCTGATTCACCCTCCAGAATTCATCTTCTCCTTCTCCTTCTTCTGCTTCTTCTGATTCACCCTCCAGACTTCACCTTCTCCTTCTCCTTCTTCTGCTTCTTCGGATTCACCCTCCAGACTTCACCTTCTCCTTCTCCTTCTTCTACTTCATCTGATTCACCCTCTAGACTTCACCTTCTCCTTCTCCTTCTGCTTCTTCTGCTTCACCCTCCAGCCTTCACCTTCTCGTTCTCCTTCTTCTGCTTCTTCTGCTGCGCCCTCCAGACTTCACCTTCTCCTTCTCCTTCTTCTGCTTCTTCTGCTTCACCCTCCTGACTTCACCTTCTCCTTCTCCTTCTTCTACTTCTTCTGCTTCAACCCCCTGACTTCACCTTCTCCTTCTCCTTCTTCTGCTTCTTCTGATTCACCCTCCTAACTTCACCTTCTCCTTCTCCTTCTTCTGCTTCTTCTGATTCACCCTCCTGACTTCACCTTCTCCTTCTCCTTCTTCTGCTTCTTCTGATTCACCCTCCAGACTTCACCTCCTCCTTCTCCTTCTTCTGCTTCTTCTGATTCACCCTCCAGATTTCACCTTCTCCTTCTCCTTCTTCTGCTTCTTCTGATTCACCCTCCAGACCTCACCTTCTCCTTCTCCTTCTTCTACTTCTTCTGATTCACCCTCCAGACTTCATCTTCTCCTTCTCCTTCTGCTTCTTCTGATTCACCCTCCAGACTTCACCTTCTCCTTCTCCTTCTTCTGCTTCTTCTGATTCACCCTCCAGACTTCACCTTCTCCTTCTCCTTGTTCTACTTCTTCTGATTCACCCTCCAGACTTCACCTTCTCCTTCTCCTTCTTTTACTTCTTCTGATTCACCCTCCAGTCTTCACCTTCTCCTTCTCCTTCTTCTGCTTCTTCTGATTCACCCTCCAGACTTCACCTTCTCCTTCTCCTTCTTATGATTCTTTTGATTCAGCCTCCAGACTTCATCTTCTCCTTCTCCTTCTTCTGCTTCTTCTGATTCACCCTCCTGACTTCACCCTCTTCATCTCCTTCTTCTACTTCTTCTGATACACCCTCCTGACTTCACCTTCTCCTTCTCCTTCTTCTACTTCTTCTGCTTCATCCTCCAGACTTCACCTTCTCCTTCTCCTTCTTCTACTTCTTCTGATTCACCCTCCAGACTTCACCTTCTCCTTCTCCTTCTTCTGCTTCTTCTGATTCACCCTCCAGACTTCACCTTCTCCTGCTCCTTATTCTGCTTCTTCTGATTCACCCGCCAGACTTCACCTTCTCCTTCTCCTTATTCTGCTTCTTCTGATTCACCCTCCAGAATTCACCTTCTCCTTCTCCTGCTTCTGCTTCTTCTGATTCACCCTCCAGACTTTACCTTCTTCTTCTCCTTCTTCTGCTTCTTCTGATTCACCCTCCAGACCTCACCTTCTCCTTCTCCTTCTTCAACTTCTTCTGATTCACCCTCCAGACTTCATCTTCTCCTTCTCCTTCTTTTGCTTCTTCTGATTCACCCTCCAGACTTCACCTTCTCCATCTCCTTCTTCTGCTTCTTCTGATTCACCCTCCAGACTTCGCCTTCTCCTTCTCCTTCTTCTACTTCTTCTGATTCACCCTCCAGACTTCACCTTCTCCTTCTCCTTCTTCTACTTCTTCTGATTCACCCTCCAGTCTTCACCATCTCCTTCTCCTTCTTCTGCGTCTTTTGATTCACCCTCCAGTCTTCACCATCTCCTTCTCCTTCTTCTGCGTCTTCTGATTCACCCTCCAGACTTCACCTTCTCCTTCTCCTTCTTCTGCTTCTCCTGATTCACCCTCCTGACATCACCTTCTCCTTCTCCTTCTTCTACTTCTTCTGCTTCACCCCCCAGACTTCACCTTCTCCTTCTCCTTCTTCTACTTTTTCTGATTCACCCTCCAGACTTCACCTTCTCCTTCTCCTTCTTCTGCTTCTTCTGATTCACCCTCCAGACTTCACCTTCTCCTTCTCATTATTCTGCTTCTTCTGATTCACCCTCCAGACTTCACCTTCTCATTCTCCTTCTTCTGCTTCTTCTGATTCACCCTCAAGACTTCACCTTCTCCTTCTCCTTCTTCTGCTTCTTCTGACTCACCCTCCAGACTTCACATTCTCCTTCTCCTTCTTCTACTTCTTCTGATTCACCCTCCAGACTTCATCTTCTCCTTCTCCTTCTTCTGCTTCTTCTGATTCACCCTCCAGACTTCACCTTCTCCTTCTCCTTCTTCTGCTTCTTCGGATTCACCCTCCAGACTTCACCTTCTCCTTCTCCTTCTTCTACTTCATCTGATTCACCCTCTAGACTTCACCTTCTCCTTCTCCTTCTGCTTCTTCTGCTTCACCCTCCAGCCTTCACCTTCTCGTTCTCCTTCTTCTGCTTCTTCTGCTGCGCCCTCCAGACTTCACCTTCTCCTTCTCCTTCTTCTGCTTCTTCTGCTTCACCCTCCTGACTTCACCTTCTCCTTCTCCTTCTTCTACTTCTTCTGCTTCACCCCCCTGACTTCACCTTCTCCTTCTCCTTCTTCTGCTTCTTCTGATTCACCCTCCTAACTTCACCTTCTCCTTCTCCTTCTTCTGCTTCTTCTGATTCACCCTCCTGACTTCACCTTCTCCTTCTCCTTCTTCTGCTTCTTCTGATTCACCCTCCAGACTTCACCTTCTCCTTCTCCTTCTTCTGCTTCTTCTGATTCACCCTCCAGACTTCACCTTCTCCTTCTCCTTCTTCTGCTTCTTCTGATTCACCCTCCAGACCTCACCTTCTCCTTCTCCTTCTTCTACTTCTTCTGATTCACCCTCCAGACTTCATCTTCTCCTTCTCCTTCTTCTGCTTCTTCTGATTCACCCTCCACACTTCACCTTCTCCTTCTCCTTCTTCTGCTTCTTCTGATTCACCCTCCAGACTTCACCTTCTCCTTCTCCTTGTTCTACTTCTTCTGATTCACCCTCCAGACTTCACCTTCTCCTTCTCCTTCTTTTACTTCTTCTGATTCACCCTCCAGTCTTCACCTTCTCCTTCTCCTTCTTCTGCTTCTTCTGATTCACCCTCCAGACTTCACCTTCTCCTTCTCCTTCTTCTGATTCTTTTGATTCAGCCTCCAGACTTCATCTTCTCCTTCTCCTTCTTCTGCTTCTTCTGATTCACCCTCCTGACTTCACCCTCTCCTTCTCCTTCTTCTACTTCTTCTGATACACCCTCCTGACTTCACCTTCTCCTTCTCCTTCTTCTACTTCTTCTGCTTCATCCTCCAGACTTCACCTTCTCCTTCTCCTTCTTCTACTTCTTCTGATTCACCCTCCAGACTTCACCTTCTCCTTCTCCTTCTTCTGCTTCTTCTGATTCACCCTCCAGACTTCACCTTCTCCTTCTCCTTATTCTGCTTCTTCTGATTCACCCGCCAGACTTCACCTTCTCCTTCTCCTTATTCTGCTTCTTCTGATTCACCCTCCAGAATTCACCTTCTCCTTCTCCTGCTTCTGCTTCTTCTGATTCACCCTCCAGACTTTACCTTCTTCTTCTCCTTCTTCTGCTTCTTCTGATTCACCCTCCAGACTTCACCTTCTCCTTCTCCTTCATCTACTTCTTCTGATTCACCCTCCAGACTTCATCTTCTCCTTCTCCTTCTTCTGCTTCTTCTGATTCACCCTCCAGACTTCACCTTCTCCTTCTCCTTCTTCTGCTTTTTCTGATTCACCCTCCTGACTTCACCTTCTCCTTCTCCTTCTTCTACTTCTTCTGATTCACCCTCCAGACTTCACCTTCTCCTTCTCCTTCTTCTACTTCTTCTGATTCACTCACCAGACTTCACCTTCTCCTTCTCCTTCTTCTGCTTCTTCTGATTCACCCTCCAGACTTCACCTTCTCCTTCTCCTTCTTCTGCTTCTTCTGATTCACCCTCCAGACTTCACCTTCTCCTCCTCCTTCTTCTGCTTCTTTTGATTCACCCTTCAGACTTCACCTTCTTCTTCTCCTTCTTCTGCTTCTTCTGATTCACCCTCCAGACCTCACCTTCTCCTTCTCCTTCTTCAACTTCTTCTGATTCACCCTCCAGACTTCATCTTCTCCTTCTCCTTCTTTTGCTTCTTCTGATTCACCCTCCAGACTTCACCTTCTCCATCTCCTTCTTCTGCTTCTTCTGATTCACCCTCCAGACTTCGCCTTCTCCTTCTCCTTCTTCTACTTCTTCTGATTCACCCTCCAGACTTCACCTTCTCCTTCTCCTTCTTCTACTTCTTCTGATTCATTCTCCAGTCTTCACCATCTCCTTCTCCTTCTTCTGCGTCTTCTGATTCACCCTCCAGTCTTCACCATCTCCTTCTCCTTCTTCTGCGTCTTCTGATTCACCCTCCAGACTTCACCTTCTCCTTCTCCTTCTTCTGCTTCTCCTGATTCACCCTCCTGACTTCACCCTCTCCTTTTCCTTCTTCTACTTCTTCTGATTCACCCTCCTGACTTCACCTTCTCCTGCTCCTTCTTCTACTTCTTCTGCTTCACCCCCCAGACTTCACCTTCTCCTTCTCCTTCTTCTACTTCTTCTGATTCACCCTCCAGACTTCACCTTCTCCTTCTCCTTCTTCTGCTTCTTCTGATTCACCCTCCAGACTTCACCTTCTCCTTCTCATTATTCTGCTTCTTCTGATTCACCCTCCAGACTTCACCTTCTCATTCTCCTTCTTCTGCTTCTTCTGATTCACCCTCAAGACTTCACCTTCTCCTTCTCCTTCTTCTACTTCTTCTGATTCACCCTCCAGACTTCACCTTCTCCTTCTACTTCTTCTGCTTCTTCTGATTCACCCTCCAGACTTCACCTTCTCTTTTTCCTTCTTCTGCTTCTTCTGATACACCCTCCAGATTTCACCTTCTCCTTCTCCTTCTTCTGCTTCTTCTGATTCACCCTCCAGACTTCACCTTCTCCTTCTTCTACTTCTTCTGATTCACCCTCCAGACTTCATCTTCTCCTTCTCCTTCTTCTGCGTCTTCTGATTCACCCTCCAGACTTCACCTTCTCCTTCTCCTTCTTCTGCTTCTTCTGATTCACCCTCCAGACTTCACCTTCTCCTTCTCCTTATTCTACTTCTTCTGATTCACCCTCCAGACTTCACCTTCTCCTTCTCCTTCTTCTGCTTCTTCTGACTCACCCTCCAGACTTCACCTTCTCCTGCTACTTCTCCTGCTTCTTCTGATTCACCCTCCAGACTTCACCTTCTCCTTTTCCTTCTTCTGCTTCTTCTGATTCACCCTCCAGATTTCACCTTCTCCTTCTCCTTCTTCTGCTTCTTCTGATTCACCCTCCAGACTTCACCTTCTCCTTCTCCTTCTTCTGCTTCTTCTGATTCACCCTCCAGACTTCACCTTCTCCTTCTCCTTCTTCTACTTCTTCTGATTCACCCTCCAGACTTCACCTTCTCCTTCTCCTTATTCTGCTTCTTCTGATTCACCCTCCAGACTTCACCTTCTCATTCTCCTTCTTCTGCTTCTTCTGATTCACCCTCAAGACTTCACCTTCTCCTTCTCCTTCTTCTGCTTCTTCTGACTCACCCTCCAGACTTCACATTCTCCTTCTCCTTCTTCTACTTCTTCTGATTCACCCTTCAGACTTCATCTTCTCCTTCTCCTTCTTCTGCTTCTTCTGATTCACCCTCCAGACTTCACCTTCTCCTTCTCCTTCTTCTGCTTCTTCTGATTCACCCTCCAGACTTCACCTTCTCCTTCTCCTTCTTCTACTTCTTCTGATTCACCCTCTAGACTTCGCCTTCTCCTTCTCCTTATTCTGCTTCTTCTGCTTCACCCTCCAGACTTCACCTTCTCGTTCTCCTTCTTCTGCTTCTTCTGCTGCGCCCTCCAGACTTCACCTTCTCCTTCTCCTTCTTCTGCTTCTTCTGCTTCACCCTCCTGACTTCACCTTCTCCTTCTCCTTCTTCTACTTCTTCTGCTTCACCCCCCTGACTTCACCTTCTCCTTCTTCTGCTTCTTCTGATTCACCCTCCTGACTTCACCTTCTCCTTCTCATTATTCTGCTTCTTCTGATTCACCCTCCAGACTTCACCTTCTCATTCTCCTTCTTCTGCTTCTTCTGATTCACCCTCAAGACTTCACCTTCTCCTTCTCCTTCTTCTGCTTCTTCTGACTCACCCTCCAGACTTCACATTCTCCTTCTCCTTCTTCTACTTCTTCTGATTCACCCTCCAGACTTCATCTTCTCCTTCTCCTTCTTCTGCTTCTTCTGATTCACCCTCCAGACTTCACCTTCTCCTTCTCCTTCTTCTGCTTCTTCGGATTCACCCTCCAGACTTCACCTTCTCCTTCTCCTTCTTCTACTTCATCTGATTCACCCTCTAGACTTCACCTTCTCCTTCTCCTTCTGCTTCTTCTGCTTCACCCTCCAGCCTTCACCTTCTCGTTCTCCTTCTTCTGCTTCTTCTGCTGCGCCCTCCAGACTTCACCTTCTCCTTCTCCTTCTTCTGCTTCTTCTGCTTCACCCTCCTGACTTCACCTTCTCCTTCTCCTTCTTCTACTTCTTCTGCTTCACCCCCCTGACTTCACCTTCTCCTTCTCCTTCTTCTGCTTCTTCTGATTCACCCTCCTAACTTCACCTTCTCCTTCTCCTTCTTCTGCTTCTTCTGATTCACCCTCCTGACTTCACCTTCTCCTTCTCCTTCTTCTGCTTCTTCTGATTCACCCTCCAGACTTCACCTTCTCCTTCTCCTTCTTCTGCTTCTTCTGATTCACCCTCCAGACTTCACCTTCTCCTTCTCCTTCTTCTGCTTCTTCTGATTCACCCTCCAGACCTCACCTTCTCCTTCTCCTTCTTCTACTTCTTCTGATTCACCCTCCAGACTTCATCTTCTCCTTCTCCTTCTTCTGCTTCTTCTGATTCACCCTCCACACTTCACCTTCTCCTTCTCCTTCTTCTGCTTCTTCTGATTCACCCTCCAGACTTCACCTTCTCCTTCTCCTTGTTCTACTTCTTCTGATTCACCCTCCAGACTTCACCTTCTCCTTCTCCTTCTTTTACTTCTTCTGATTCACCCTCCAGTCTTCACCTTCTCCTTCTCCTTCTTCTGCTTCTTCTGATTCACCCTCCAGACTTCACCTTCTCCTTCTCCTTCTTCTGATTCTTTTGATTCAGCCTCCAGACTTCATCTTCTCCTTCTCCTTCTTCTGCTTCTTCTGATTCACCCTCCTGACTTCACCCTCTCCTTCTCCTTCTTCTACTTCTTCTGATACACCCTCCTGACTTCACCTTCTCCTTCTCCTTCTTCTACTTCTTCTGCTTCATCCTCCAGACTTCACCTTCTCCTTCTCCTTCTTCTACTTCTTCTGATTCACCCTCCAGACTTCACCTTCTCCTTCTCCTTCTTCTGCTTCTTCTGATTCACCCTCCAGACTTCACCTTCTCCTTCTCCTTATTCTGCTTCTTCTGATTCACCCGCCAGACTTCACCTTCTCCTTCTCCTTATTCTGCTTCTTCTGATTCACCCTCCAGAATTCACCTTCTCCTTCTCCTGCTTCTGCTTCTTCTGATTCACCCTCCAGACTTTACCTTCTTCTTCTCCTTCTTCTGCTTCTTCTGATTCACCCTCCAGACTTCACCTTCTCCTTCTCCTTCATCTACTTCTTCTGATTCACCCTCCAGACTTCATCTTCTCCTTCTCCTTCTTCTGCTTCTTCTGATTCACCCTCCAGACTTCACCTTCTCCTTCTCCTTCTTCTGCTTTTTCTGATTCACCCTCCTGACTTCACCTTCTCCTTCTCCTTCTTCTACTTCTTCTGATTCACCCTCCAGACTTCACCTTCTCCTTCTCCTTCTTCTACTTCTTCTGATTCACTCACCAGACTTCACCTTCTCCTTCTCCTTCTTCTGCTTCTTCTGATTCACCCTCCAGACTTCACCTTCTCCTTCTCCTTCTTCTGCTTCTTCTGATTCACCCTCCAGACTTCACCTTCTCCTCCTCCTTCTTCTGCTTCTTTTGATTCACCCTTCAGACTTCACCTTCTTCTTCTCCTTCTTCTGCTTCTTCTGATTCACCCTCCAGACCTCACCTTCTCCTTCTCCTTCTTCAACTTCTTCTGATTCACCCTCCAGACTTCATCTTCTCCTTCTCCTTCTTTTGCTTCTTCTGATTCACCCTCCAGACTTCACCTTCTCCATCTCCTTCTTCTGCTTCTTCTGATTCACCCTCCAGACTTCGCCTTCTCCTTCTCCTTCTTCTACTTCTTCTGATTCACCCTCCAGACTTCACCTTCTCCTTCTCCTTCTTCTACTTCTTCTGATTCATTCTCCAGTCTTCACCATCTCCTTCTCCTTCTTCTGCGTCTTCTGATTCACCCTCCAGTCTTCACCATCTCCTTCTCCTTCTTCTGCGTCTTCTGATTCACCCTCCAGACTTCACCTTCTCCTTCTCCTTCTTCTGCTTCTCCTGATTCACCCTCCTGACTTCACCCTCTCCTTTTCCTTCTTCTACTTCTTCTGATTCACCCTCCTGACTTCACCTTCTCCTGCTCCTTCTTCTACTTCTTCTGCTTCACCCCCCAGACTTCACCTTCTCCTTCTCCTTCTTCTACTTCTTCTGATTCACCCTCCAGACTTCACCTTCTCCTTCTCCTTCTTCTGCTTCTTCTGATTCACCCTCCAGACTTCACCTTCTCCTTCTCATTATTCTGCTTCTTCTGATTCACCCTCCAGACTTCACCTTCTCATTCTCCTTCTTCTGCTTCTTCTGATTCACCCTCAAGACTTCACCTTCTCCTTCTCCTTCTTCTACTTCTTCTGATTCACCCTCCAGACTTCACCTTCTCCTTCTACTTCTTCTGCTTCTTCTGATTCACCCTCCAGACTTCACCTTCTCTTTTTCCTTCTTCTGCTTCTTCTGATACACCCTCCAGATTTCACCTTCTCCTTCTCCTTCTTCTGCTTCTTCTGATTCACCCTCCAGACTTCACCTTCTCCTTCTTCTACTTCTTCTGATTCACCCTCCAGACTTCATCTTCTCCTTCTCCTTCTTCTGCGTCTTCTGATTCACCCTCCAGACTTCACCTTCTCCTTCTCCTTCTTCTGCTTCTTCTGATTCACCCTCCAGACTTCACCTTCTCCTTCTCCTTATTCTACTTCTTCTGATTCACCCTCCAGACTTCACCTTCTCCTTCTCCTTCTTCTGCTTCTTCTGACTCACCCTCCAGACTTCACCTTCTCCTGCTACTTCTCCTGCTTCTTCTGATTCACCCTCCAGACTTCACCTTCTCCTTTTCCTTCTTCTGCTTCTTCTGATTCACCCTCCAGATTTCACCTTCTCCTTCTCCTTCTTCTGCTTCTTCTGATTCACCCTCCAGACTTCACCTTCTCCTTCTCCTTCTTCTGCTTCTTCTGATTCACCCTCCAGACTTCACCTTCTCCTTCTCCTTCTTCTACTTCTTCTGATTCACCCTCCAGACTTCACCTTCTCCTTCTCCTTATTCTGCTTCTTCTGATTCACCCTCCAGACTTCACCTTCTCATTCTCCTTCTTCTGCTTCTTCTGATTCACCCTCAAGACTTCACCTTCTCCTTCTCCTTCTTCTGCTTCTTCTGACTCACCCTCCAGACTTCACATTCTCCTTCTCCTTCTTCTACTTCTTCTGATTCACCCTTCAGACTTCATCTTCTCCTTCTCCTTCTTCTGCTTCTTCTGATTCACCCTCCAGACTTCACCTTCTCCTTCTCCTTCTTCTGCTTCTTCTGATTCACCCTCCAGACTTCACCTTCTCCTTCTCCTTCTTCTACTTCTTCTGATTCACCCTCTAGACTTCGCCTTCTCCTTCTCCTTATTCTGCTTCTTCTGCTTCACCCTCCAGACTTCACCTTCTCGTTCTCCTTCTTCTGCTTCTTCTGCTGCGCCCTCCAGACTTCACCTTCTCCTTCTCCTTCTTCTGCTTCTTCTGCTTCACCCTCCTGACTTCACCTTCTCCTTCTCCTTCTTCTACTTCTTCTGCTTCACCCCCCTGACTTCACCTTCTCCTTCTTCTGCTTCTTCTGATTCACCCTCCTGACTTCACCTTCTCCTTCTCCTTCTTCTGCTTCTTCTGATTCACCCTCCAAACTTCACCTTCTCCTTCTCCTTTTTCTGCTTCTTCTGATTCACCCTCCAGACTTCACCTTCTCCTTCTCCTTCTTCTGCTTCTTCTGATTCACCCTCCAGACCTCACCTTCTCCTTCTCCTTCTTCTACTTCTTCTGATTCACCCTCCAGACTTCATCTTCTCCTTCTCCTTCTTCTGCTTCTTCTGATTCACCCTCCAGACTTCACCTTCTCCTTCTCCTTCTTCTGCTTCTTCTGATTCACCCTCCAGACTTCACCTTCTCCTTCTCCTTGTTCTACTTCTTCTGATTCACCCTCCAGACTTCACCTTCTCCTTCTCCTTCTTTTACTTCTTCTGATTCACCCTCCAGTCTTCACCTTCTCCTTCTCCTTCTTCTGCTTCTTCTGATTCACCCTCCAGACTTCACCTTCTCCTTCTCCTTCTTCTGATTCTTTTGATTCAGCCTCCAGACTTCATCTTCTCCTTCTCCTTCTTCTGCTTCTTCTGATTCACCCTCCTGACTTCACCCTCTCCTTCTCCTTCTTCTACTTCTTCTGATACACCCTCCTGACTTCACCTTCTCCTTCTCCTTCTTCTACTTCTTAAGCTTCATCCTCCAGACTTCACCTTCTCCTTCTCCTTCTTCTACTTCTTCTGATTCACCCTCCAGACTTCACCTTCTCCTTCTCCTTCTTCTGCTTCTTCTGATTCACTCTCCAGACTTCACCTTCTCCTTCTCCTTATTCTGCTTCTTCTGATTCACCCGCCAGACTTCACCTTCTCCTTCTCCTTATTCTGCTTCTTCTGATTCACCCTCCAGAATTCACCTTCTCCTTCTCCTGCTTCTGCTTCTTCTGATTCACCCTCCAGACTTTACCTTCTTCTTCTCCTTCTTCTGCTTCTTCTGATTCACCCTCCAGACTTCACCTTCTCCTTCTCCTTCATCTTCTTCTTCTGATTCACCCTCCAGACTTCATCTTCTACTTCTCCTTCTTCTGCTTCTTCTGATTCACCCTCCAGACTTCACCTTCTCCTTCTCCTTCTTCTGCTTTTTCTGATTCACCCTCCTGACTTCACCTTCTCCTTCACCTTCTTCTACTTCTTCTGATTCACCCTCCAGACTTCACCTTCTCCTTCTCCTTCTCTACTTCTTCTGATTCACTCACCAGACTTCACCTTCTCCTTCTCCTTCTTCTGCTTCTTCTGATTCACCCTCCAGACTTCACCTTCTCCTTCTCCTCCTTCTGCTTCTTCTGATTCACCCGCCAGACTTCACCTTCTCCTTCTCCTTCTTCTGCTTCTTTTGATTCACCCTTCAGACTTCACCTTCTTCTTCTCCTTCTTCTGCTTCTTCTGCTTCACCCTCCAGACCTCACCTTCTCCTTCTACTTCTTCAACTTCTTCTGATTCACCCTCCAGACTTCATCTTCTCCTTCTCCTTCTTTTGCTTCTTCTGATTGACCCTCCAGACTTCACCTTCTCCTTCTCCTTCTTCTGCTTCTTCTGATTCACCCTCCAGACTTCGCCTTCTCCTTCTCCTTCTTCTACTTCTTCTGATTCACCCTCCAGACTTCACCTTCTCCTTCTCCTTCTTCTACTTCTTCTGATTCACCCTCCAGTCTTCACCATCTCCTTCTCCTTCTTCTGCGTCTTCTGATTCACCCTCCAGACTTCACCTTCTCCTTCTCCTTCTTCTGCTTCTCCTGATTCACCCTCCTGACTTCACCTTCTCCTTCTCCTTCTTCTGCTTCTTCTGATTCACCCTCCAGACTTCACCTTCTCCTTCTCCTTCTTCTACTTCTTCTGATTCACCCTCCAGACTTCACCTTCTCCTTCTACTTCTTCTGCTTCTTCTGATTCACCCTCCAGACTTCACCTTCTCTTTTTCCTTCTTCTGCTTCTTCTGATTCACCCTCCAGATTTCACCTTCTCCTTCTCCTTCTTCTGCTTCTTCTGATTCACCCTCCAGACTTCACCTTCTCCTTCTCCTTCTTCTACTTCTTCTGATTCACCCTCCAGACTTCATCTTCTCCTTCTCCTTCTTCTGCTTCTTCTGATTCACCCTCCACACTTCACCTTCTCCTTCTCCTATTTCTGCTTCTTCTGATTCACCCTCCAGACTTCACCTTCTCCTTCTCCTTCTTCTACTTCTTCTGATTCACCCTCCAGACTTCACCTTCTCCTTCTCCTTCTTCTACTTCTTCTGATTCACCCTCCAGACTTCACCTTCTCCTTCTCCTTCTTCTACTTCTTCTGCTTCTCCCTCCAGACTTCACCTTCTCCTTCTCCTTCTTCTGCTTCTTCTGCTTCACCCTCCAGACTTCACCTTCTCCTTCTCCTTCTTCTGCTTCTTCTGCTTCGCCCTCCAGACTTCACCTTCTCCTTCTCCTTCTTCTGCTTCTTCTGCTTCACCCTCCTGACTTCACCTTCTCCTTCTCCTTCTTCTACTTCTTCTGCTTCACCCTCCTGACTTCACCTTCTCCTTCTCCTTCTTCTACTTCTTCTGATTCACCCTCCAGACTTCACCTTCTCCTTCTCCTTCTTCTTCTTCTTCTGCTTCACCCTCCAGACTTCACCTTCTCGTTCTCCTTCTTCTGCTTCTTCTGCTGCGCCCTCCAGACTTCACCTTCTCCTTCTCCTTCTTCTGCTTCTTCTGCTTCACCCTCCTGACTTCACCTTCTCCTTCTCCTTCTTCTACTTCTTCTGCTTCACCCCCCTGACTTCACTTTCTCCTTCTCCTTCTTCTGCTTCTTCTGATTCACCCTCCTAACTTCACCTTCTCCTTCTCCTTCTTCTGCTTCTTCTGATTCACCCTCCAGACTTCACCTTCTCCTTCTCCTTCTTCTGCTTCTTCTGATTCACCCTCCTGACTTCACCTTCTCCTTCTCCTTCTTCTGCTTCTTCTGCTTCACCCTCCAGACTTCACCTTCTCCTTCTCCTTCTTCTGCTTCTTCTGCTTCACCCTCCAAACTTCAACTTCTCCTTCTCCTTCTTCTGCTTCTTCTGCTTCACCCTCCTGACTTCACCTTCTCCTTCTCCTTCTTCTACTTCTTCTGATTCACCCTCCAGACTTCACCTTCTCCTTCTCCTTCTTCGGCTTCTTCTGATTCACCCTCCAGACTTCACATTCTCCTTCTCCTTCTTCTACTTCTTCTGATTCACCCTCGAGACTTCATCTTCTCCTTCTCCTTCTTCTGCTTCTTCTGATTCACCCTCCAGACTTCACCTTCTCCTTCTCCTTCTTATGCTTCTTCTGATTCACCCTCCAGACTTCACCTTCTCCTTCTCCTTCTTCTACCTCTTCTGATTCACCCTCTAGACTTCAACTTCTCCTTCTCCTTCTTCTGCTTCTTCTGCTTCACCCTCCAGACTTCACCTTCTCGTTCTCCTTCTTCTGCTTCTTCTGCTGCGCCCTCCAGACTTCACCTTCTCCTTCTCCTTCTTCTGCTTCTTCTGCTTCACCCACCTGACTTCACCTTCTCCTTCTCCTTCTTCTACTTCTTCTGCTTCACCCCCCTGACTTCACCTTCTCCTTCTCCTTCTTCTGCTTCTTCTGATTCACCCTCCTAACTTCACCTTCTCCTTCTCCTTCTTCTGCTTCTTCTGATTCACCCTCCTGACTTCACCTTCTCCTTCTCTTTCTTCTGCTTCTTCTGATTCACCCTCCAGACTTCACCTTCTCCTTCTCCTTCTTCTGCTTCTTCTGATTCACCCTCCAGACTTCACCTTCTCCTTCTCCTTCTTCTCCTTCTTCTGATTCACCCTCCAGACCTCACCTTCTCCTTCTCCTTCTTCTACTTCTTCTGATTCACCCTCCAGACTTCATCTTCTCCTTCTCCTTCTTCTGCTTCTTCTGATTCACCCTCCAGACTTCACCTTCTCCTTCTTCTGATTCTTTTGATTCACCCTCCAGACTTCACCTTCTCCTTCTCCTTCTTCTGCTTCTTCTGATTCACCCTCCTGACTTCACCCTCTCCTTCTCCTTCTTCTACTTCTTCTGAATCACCCTCCTGACTTCACCTTCTCCTTCTCCTTCTTCTACTTCTTCTGCTTCACCCTCCAGACTTCACCTTCTCCTTCTCCATCTTCTACTTCTTCTGATTCACCCTCCAGACTTCACCTTCTCCTTTTCCTTCTTCTGCTTCTTCTGATTCACCCTCCAGACTTCACCTTCTCCTTCTCCTTATTCTGCTTCTTCTGATTCACCCGCCAGACTTCACCTTCTCCTTCTCCTTATTCTGCTTCTTCTGATTCACCCTCCAGACTTCACCTTCTCCTTCTCCTTCTTCTGCTTCTTCTGATTCACCCTCCAGACTTTACCTTCTCCTTCTCCTTCTTCTGCTTCTTCTGATTCACCCTCCAGACTTCACCTTCTCCTTCTCCTTCATCTACTTCTTCTGATTCACCCTCCTGACTTCACCTTCTCCTTCTCCTTCTTCTGCTTCTTCTGATTCACCCTCCAGACTTCAACTTCTCCTTCTCCTTCTTCTGCTTCTTCTGATTCACCCTCCTGACTTCACCTTCTCCTTCTCCTTCTTCTGCTTCTTCTGCTTGACCCTCCAGACTTCACCTTCTCCTTCTCCTTCTTCTGCTTCTTCTGCTTCACCCTCCAGACTTCACCTTCTCCTTCTCCTTCTTCTGCTTCTTCTGCTTCACCCTCCTGACTTCACCTTCTCCTTCTCCTTCTTCTACTTCTTCTGATTCACCCTCCAGACTTCACCTTCTCCTTCTCCTTCTTCGGCTTCTTCTGATTCACCCTCCAGACTTCACATTCTCCTTCTCCTTCTTCTACTTCTTCTGATTCACACTCTAGACTTCAACTTCTCCTTCTCCTTCTTCTGCTTCTTCTGCTTCACCCTCCAGACTTCACCTTCTCGTTCTCCTTCTTCTGCTTCTTCTGCTGCGCCCTCCAGACTTCACCTTCTCCTTCTCCTTCTTCTGCTTCTTCTGCTTCACCCTCCTGACTTCACCTTCTCCTTCTCCTTCTTCTACTTCTTCTGATTCACCCTCCTGACTTCACCTTCTCCTTCTCCTTCTTCTGCTTCTTCTGATTCACCCTCCAGACTTCAACTTCTCCTTCTCCTTCTTCTGCTTCTTCTGATTCACCCTCCAGACTTCACCTTCTCATTCTCCTTCTTCTGCTTCTTCTGATTCACCCTCCAGACCTCACCTTCTCCTTCTCCTTCTTCTTCTTCTTCTGATTCACCCTCCAGACTTCATCTTCTCCTTCTCCTTCTTCTGCTTCTTCTGATTCACCCTCCAGACTTCACCTTCTCCTTCTCCTTCTTCTGCTTCTTCTGATTCACCCTCCAGACTTCACCTTCTCCTTCTCCTTCTTCTACTTCTTCTGATTCACCCTCCAGACTTCACCTTCTCCTTCTCCTTCTTTTACTTCTTCTGATTCAACCTCCAGTCTTCACCTTCTCCTTCTCCTTCTTCTGCTTCTTCTGATTCACCCTCCAGACTTCACCTTCTCCTTCTCCTTCTTCTGATTCTTTTGATTCACCCTCCAGACTTCACCTTCTCCTTCTCCTTCTTCTGCTTCTTCTGATTCACCCTCCTGACTTCACCCTCTCCTTCTCCTTCTTCTACTTCTTCTGATTCACCCTCCTGACTTCACCTTCTCCTTCTCCTTCTTCTACTTCTTCTGCTTCACCCTCCAGACTTCACCTTCTCCTTCTCCATCTTCTACTTCTTCTGATTCACCCTCCAGATTCACCTTCTCCTTCTCCTTCTTCTGCTTCTTCTGATTCACCCTCCAGACTTCACCTTCTCCTTCTCCTTATTCTGCTTCTTCTGATTCACCCGCCAGACTTCACCTTCTCCTTCTCCTTATTCTGCTTCTTCTGATTCACCCTCCAGACTTCACCTTCTCCTTCTCCTTCTTCTGCTTCTTCTGATTCACCCTCCAGACTTTACCTTCTCCTTCTCCTTCTTCTGCTTCTTCTGATTCACCCTCCAGACTTCACCTTCTCCTTCTCCTTCATCTACTTCTTCTGATTCACCCTCCAGACTTCATCTTCTCCTTCTCCTTCTTCTGCTTCTTCTGATTCACCCTCCAGACTTCACCTTCTCCTCCTCCTTCTTCTGCTTTTTCTGATTCACCCTCCTGACTTCACCTTCTCCTTCTCCTTCTCCTTCTTGTACTTCTTCTGATTCACCCTCCAGACTTCACCTTCTCCTTCTCCTTCTTCTACTTCTTCTGATTCACCCACCAGACTTCACCTTCTCCTTCTCCTTCTTCTGCTTCTTCTGATTCACCCTCCAGACTTCACCTTCTCCTTCTCCTTCTTCTGCTTCTTCTGATTCACCCTCCAGACTTCATCTTCCCCTTCTCCTTCTTCTGCTTCTTTTGATTCACCCTTCAGACTTCACCTTCTCCTTCTCCTTCTTCTGCTTCTTCTGATTCACCCTCCAGACCTCACCTTCTCCTTCTCCTTCTTCTACTTCTTCTGATTCACCCTCCAGACTTCATCTTCTCCTTCTCCTTCTTTTGCTTCTTCTGATTCACCTTCCAGACTTCACCTTCTCCTTCTCCTTCTTCTGCTTCTTCTGATTCACCCTCCAAACTTCGCCTTCTCCTTCTCCTTCTTCTACTTCTTCTGATTCACCCTCCAGACTTCACCTTCTCCTTCTCCTTCTTCTACTTCTTCTGATTCACCCTCCAGTCTTCACCTTCTCCTTCTCCTTCTTCTGCGTCTTCTGAATCACCGTCCAGGCTTCACCTTCTCCTTCTCCTTCTTCTGCATCTCCTGATTCACCCTCCTGACTTCACCTTCTCCTTCTCCTTCTTCTGCTTCTTCTGATTCACCCTCCAGACTTCACCTTCTCCTTCTCCTTCTTCTACTTCTTCTGATTCACCCTCCAGACTTCACCTTCTCCTTCTACTTTTTCTGCTTCTTCTGATTCACCCTCCAGACTTCACCTTCTCTTTTTCCTTCTTCTGCTTCTTCTGATTCACCCTCCAGACTTCACCTTCTCCTTCTCCTTCATCTACTTCTTCTGATTCACCCTCCAGACTTCATCTTCTCCTTCTCCTTCTTCTGCTTCTTCTAATTCACCCTCCAGACTTCACCTTCTCCTTCTCCTTCTTCTGCTTCTTCTGATTCACCCTCCAGATTTCACCTTCTCCTTCTCCTTCTTCTGCTTCTTCTGATTCACCCTCCAGACTTCACCTTCTCCTTCTCCTTCTTCTACTTCTTCTGATTCACCCTCTAGACTTCAACTTCTCCTTCTCCTTCTTCTGCTTCTGCTTCACCCTCCAGACCTCACCTTCTCGTTCTCCTTCTTCTGCTTCTTCTGCTGCGCCCTCCAGACTTCACCTTCTCCTTCTCCTTCTTCTGCTTCTTCTGCTTCACCCTCCTGACTTCACCTTCTCCTTCTCCTTCTTCTACTTCTTCTGCTTCACCCCCCTGACTTCACCTTCTCCTTCTCCTTCTTCTGCTTCTTCTGATTCACCCTCCTAACTCCACCTTCTCCTTCTCCTTCTTCTGCTTCTTCTGATTCACCCTCTTGACTTCACCTTCTCCTTCTCCTTCTTCTGCTTCTTCTGATTCACCCTCCAGACTTCACCTTCTCCTTCTCCTTCTTCTGCTTCTTCTGATTCACCCTCCAGACCTCACCTTCTCCTTCTCCTTCTTCTACTTCTTGTGATTCACCCTCCGGACTTCATCTTCTCCTTCTCCTTCTTCTACTTCTTCTGATTCACCCTCCAGACTTCACCTTCTCCTTCTCCTTCTTCTGCTTCTTCTGATTCACCCTCCAGACTTCACCTTCTCCTTCTCCTTCTTCTACTTCTTCTGATTCACCCTCCAGACTTCACCTTCTCCTTCTCCTTCTTTTACTTCTTCTGATTCAACCTCCAGTCTTCACCTTCTCCTTCTCCTTCTTCTGCTTCTTCTGATTCACCCTCCAGACTTCACCTTCTCCTTCTCCTTCTTCTGATTCTTTTGATTCACCCTCCAGACTTCACCTTCTCCTTCTCCTTCTTCTGCTTCTTCTGATTCACCCTCCTGACTTCACCCTCTCCTTCTCCTTCTTCTACTTCTTCTGATTCACCCTCCTGACTTCACCTTCTCCTTCTCCTTCTTCTACTTCTTCTGCTTCACCCTCCAGACTTCACCTTCTCCTTCTCCTTCTTCTGCTTCTTCTGATTCACCCTCCAGACTTTACCTTCTCGTTCTCCTTCTTCTGCTTCTTCTGATTCACCCTCCAGACTTCCCCTTCTCCTTCTCCTTCATCTACTTCTTCTGATTCACCCTCCTGACTTCACCTTCTCCTTCTCCTTCTTCTGCTTCTTCTGATTCACCCTCCTGACTTCACCTTCTCCTTCTCCTTCTTCTGCTTCTTCTGCTTCACCCTCCAGACTTCACCTTCTCCTTCTCCTTCTTCTGCTTCTTCTGCTTCACCCTCCAGACTTCACCTTCTCCTACTCCTTCTTCTGCTTCTTCTGCTTCACCCTCCTGACTTCACCTTCTCCTTCTCCTTCTTCTACTTCTTCTGATTCACCCTCCAGACTTCACCTTCTCCTTCTCCTTCTTCGGCTTCTTCTGATTCACCCTCCAGACTTCACATTCTCCTTCTCCTTCTTCTACTTCTTCTGATTCACCCTCGAGACTTCATCTTCTCCTTCTCCTTCTTATGCTTCTTCTGATTCACCCTCCAGACTTCACCTTCTCCTTCTCCTTCTTCTGCTTCTTCTGATTCACCCTCCAGACTTCAACTTCTCCTTCTCCTTCTTCTACTTCTTCTGATTCACCCTCTAGACTTCAACTTCTACTTCTCCTTCTTCTGCTTCTTCTGCTTCACCCTCCAGACTTCACCTTCTCGTTCTCCTTCTTCTGCTTCTTCTGCTGCGCCCTCCAGACTTCACCTTCTCCTTCTCCTTCTTCTGCTTCTTCTGCTTCACCCTCCTGACTTCACCTTCTCCTTCTCCTTCTTCTACTTCTTCTGCTTCACCCCCCTGACTTCACCTTCTCCTTCTCCTTCTTCTGCTTCTTCTGATTCACCCTCCTAACTTCACCTGCTCCTTCTCCTACTTCTGCTTCTTCTGATTCACCCTCCTGACTTCACCTTCTCCTTCTCCTTCTTCTGCTTCTTCTGATTCACCCTCCAGACTTCACCTTCTCCTTCTCCTTCTTCTGCTTCTTCTGATTCACCCTCCAGACTTCACCTTCTCCTTCTCCTTCTTCTGCTTCTTCTGATTCACCCTCCAGACCTCACCTTCTCCTTCTCCTTCTTCTTCTTCTTCTGATTCACCCTCCAGACTTCATCTTCTCCTTCTCCTTCTTCTGCTTCTTCTGATTCACCCTCCAGACTTCACCTTCTCCTTCTCCTTCTTCTGCTTCTTCTGATTCACCCTCCAGACTTCACCTTCTCCTTCTCCTTCTTCTACTTCTTCTGATTCACCCTCCAGACTTCACCTTCTCCTTCTCCTTCTTTTACTTCTTCTGATTCAACCTCCAGTCTTCACCTTCTCCTTCTCCTTCTTCTGCTTCTTCTGATTCACCCTCCAGACTTCACCTTCTCCTTCTCCTTCTTCTGATTCTTTTGATTCACCCTCCAGACTTCACCTTCTCCTTCTCCTTCTTCTGCTTCTTCTGATTCACCCTCCTGACTTCACCCTCTCCTTCTCCTTCTTCTACTTCTTCTGATTCACCCTCCTGACTTCACCTTCTCCTTCTCCTTCTTCTACTTCTTCTGCTTCACCCTCCAGACTTCACCTTCTCCTTCTCCTTCTTCTGCATCTCCTGATTCACCCTCCTGACTTCACCTTCTCCTTCTCCTTCTTCTGCTTCTTCTGATTCACCCTCCAGACTTCACCTTCTCCTTCTCCTTCTTCTACTTCTTCTGATTCACCCTCCAGACTTCACCTTCTCCTTCTACTTTTTCTGCTTCTTCTGATTCACCCTCCAGACTTCACCTTCTCTTTTTCCTTCTTCTGCTTCTTCTGATTCACCCTCCAGACTTCACCTTCTCCTTCTCCTTCATCTACTTCTTCTGATTCACCCTCCAGACTTCATCTTCTCCTTCTCCTTCTTCTGCTTCTTCTAATTCACCCTCCAGACTTCACCTTCTCCTTCTCCTTCTTCTGCTTCTTCTGATTCACCCTCCAGATTTCACCTTCTCCTTCTCCTTCTTCTGCTTCTTCTGATTCACCCTCCAGACTTCACCTTCTCCTTCTCCTTCTTCTACTTCTTCTGATTCACCCTCTAGACTTCAACTTCTCGTTCTCCTTCTTCTGCTTCTTCTGCTGCGCCCTCCAGACTTCACCTTCTCCTTCTCCTTCTTCTGCTTCTTCTGCTTCACCCTCCAGACTTCACCTTCTCCTCCTCCTTCTTCTGCTTTTTCTGATGCACCCTCCTGACTTCACCTTCTCCTTCTCCTTCTTCTACTTCTTCTGATTCACCCTCCAGACTTCACCTTCTCCTTCTCCTTCTTCTACTTCTTCTGATTCACCCACCAGACTTCACCTTCTCCTTCTCCTTCTTCTGCTTCTTCTGATTCACCCTCCAGACTTCACCTTCTCCTTCTCCTTCTTCTGCTTCTTCTGATTCACCCTCCAGACTTCATCTTCCCCTTCTCCTTCTTCTGCTTCTTTTGATTCACCCTTCAGACTTCACCTTCTCCTTCTCCTTCTTCTGCTTCTTCTGATTCACCCTCCAGACCTCACCTTCTCCTTCTCCTTCTGCAACTTCTTCTGATTCACCCTCCAGACTTCATCTTCTCCTTCTCCTTCTTTTGCTTCTTCTGATTCACCCTCCAGACTTCACCTTCTCCTTCTCCTTCTTCTGCTTCTCCTGATTCACCCTCCTGACTTCACCTTCTCCTTCTCCTTCTTCTGCTTCTTCTGATTTACCCTCCAGACTTCACCTTCTCCTTCTCCTTCTTCTACTTCTTCTGATTCACCCTCCAGACTTCACCTTCTCCTTCTACTTTTTCTGCTTCTTCTGATTCACCCTCCAGACTTCACCATCTCTTTTTCCTTCTTCTACTTCTTCTGATTCACCCTCCAGATTTCACCTTCTCCTTCTCCTTCTTCTGCTTCTTCTGATTCACCCTCCAGACTTTACCTTCTCCTTCTTCTGCTTCTTCTGATTCACCCTCCAGACTTCACCTTCTCCTTCTCCTTCATCTACTTCTTCTGATTCACCCTCCAGACTTCATCTTCTCCTTCTCCTTCTTCTACTTCTTCTGATTCACCCTCCAGACTTCACCTTCTCCTTCTACTTTTTCTGCTTCTTCTGATTCACCCTCCAGACTTCACCTTCTCTTTTTCCTTCTTCTGCTTCTTCTGATTCACCCTCCAGATTTCACCTTCTCCTTCTCCTTCTTCTGCTTCTTCTGATTCACCCTCCAGACTTTACCTTCTCCTTCTCCTTCTTCTGCTTCTTCTGATTCACCCTCCAGACTTCACCTTCTCCTTCTCCTTCATCTACTTCTTCTGATTCACCCTCCAGACTTCATCTTCTCCTTCTCCTTCTTCTGCTTCTTCTGATTCACCCTCCAGACTTCACCTTCTCCTTCTCCTGCTTCGGCTTCTTCTGATTCACCCTCCAGACTTCACATTCTCCTTCTCCTTCTTCTACTTCTTCTGATTCACCCTCGAGACTTCATCTTCTCCTTCTCCTTCTTCTGCTTCTTCTGATTCACACTCCAGACTTCACCTTCTCCTTCTCCTTCTTCTGCTTCTTCTGCTTCACCCTCCTGACTTCACCTTCTCCTTCTCCTTCTTCTACTTCTTCTGCTTCACCCCCCTGACTTCACCTTCTCCTTCTCCTTCTTCTGCTTCTTCTGATTCACCCTCCTAACTCCACCTTCTCCTTCTCCTTCTTCTGCTTCTTCTGATTCACCCTCTTGACTTCACCTTCTCCTTCTCCTTCTTCTGCTTCTTCTGATTCACCCTCCAGACTTCACCTTCTCCTTCTCCTTCTTCTGCTTCTTCTGATTCACCCTCCAGACCTCACCTTCTCCTTCTCCTTCTTCTACTTCTTGTGATTCACCCTCCGGACTTCATCTTCTCCTTCTCCTTCTTCTACTTCTTCTGATTCACCCTCCAGACTTCACCTTCTCCTTCTCCTTCTTCTGCTTCTTCTGATTCACCCTCCAGACTTCACCTTCTCCTTCTCCTTCTTCTACTTCTTCTGATTCACCCTCCAGACTTCACCTTCTCCTTCTCCTTCTTTTACTTCTTCTGATTCAACCTCCAGTCTTCACCTTCTCCTTCTCCTTCTTCTGCTTCTTCTGATTCACCCTCCAGACTTCACCTTCTCCTTCTCCTTCTTCTGATTCTTTTGATTCACCCTCCAGACTTCACCTTCTCCTTCTCCTTCTTCTGCTTCTTCTGATTCACCCTCCTGACTTCACCCTCTCCTTCTCCTTCTTCTACTTCTTCTGATTCACCCTCCTGACTTCACCTTCTCCTTCTCCTTCTTCTACTTCTTCTGCTTCACCCTCCAGACTTCACCTTCTCCTTCTCCTTCTTCTGCTTCTTCTGATTCACCCTCCAGACTTTACCTTCTCGTTCTCCTTCTTCTGCTTCTTCTGATTCACCCTCCAGACTTCCCCTTCTCCTTCTCCTTCATCTACTTCTTCTGATTCACCCTCCTGACTTCACCTTCTCCTTCTCCTTCTTCTGCTTCTTCTGATTCACCCTCCAGACTTCACCTTCTCCTTCTCCTTCTTCTGCTTCTTCTGATTCACCCTCCTGACTTCACCTTCTCCTTCTCCTTCTTCTGCTTCTTCTGCTTCACCCTCCAGACTTCACCTTCTCCTTCTCCTTCTTCTGCTTCTTCTGCTTCACCCTCCAGACTTCACCTTCTCCTACTCCTTCTTCTGCTTCTTCTGCTTCACCCTCCTGACTTCACCTTCTCCTTCTCCTTCTTCTACTTCTTCTGATTCACCCTCCAGACTTCACCTTCTCCTTCTCCTTCTTCGGCTTCTTCTGATTCACCCTCCAGACTTCACATTCTCCTTCTCCTTCTTCTACTTCTTCTGATTCACCCTCGAGACTTCATCTTCTCCTTCTCCTTCTTATGCTTCTTCTGATTCACCCTCCAGACTTCACCTTCTCCTTCTCCTTCTTCTGCTTCTTCTGATTCACCCTCCAGACTTCAACTTCTCCTTCTCCTTCTTCTACTTCTTCTGATTCACCCTCTAGACTTCAACTTCTACTTCTCCTTCTTCTGCTTCTTCTGCTTCACCCTCCAGACTTCACCTTCTCGTTCTCCTTCTTCTGCTTCTTCTGCTGCGCCCTCCAGACTTCACCTTCTCCTTCTCCTTCTTCTGCTTCTTCTGCTTCACCCTCCTGACTTCACCTTCTCCTTCTCCTTCTTCTACTTCTTCTGCTTCACCCCCCTGACTTCACCTTCTCCTTCTCCTTCTTCTGCTTCTTCTGATTCACCCTCCTAACTTCACCTGCTCCTTCTCCTACTTCTGCTTCTTCTGATTCACCCTCCTGACTTCACCTTCTCCTTCTCCTTCTTCTGCTTCTTCTGATTCACCCTCCAGACTTCACCTTCTCCTTCTCCTTCTTCTGCTTCTTCTGATTCACCCTCCAGACTTCACCTTCTCCTTCTCCTTCTTCTGCTTCTTCTGATTCACCCTCCAGACCTCACCTTCTCCTTCTCCTTCTTCTTCTTCTTCTGATTCACCCTCCAGACTTCATCTTCTCCTTCTCCTTCTTCTGCTTCTTCTGATTCACCCTCCAGACTTCACCTTCTCCTTCTCCTTCTTCTGCTTCTTCTGATTCACCCTCCAGACTTCACCTTCTCCTTCTCCTTCTTCTACTTCTTCTGATTCACCCTCCAGACTTCACCTTCTCCTTCTCCTTCTTTTACTTCTTCTGATTCAACCTCCAGTCTTCACCTTCTCCTTCTCCTTCTTCTGCTTCTTCTGATTCACCCTCCAGACTTCACCTTCTCCTTCTCCTTCTTCTGATTCTTTTGATTCACCCTCCAGACTTCACCTTCTCCTTCTCCTTCTTCTGCTTCTTCTGATTCACCCTCCTGACTTCACCCTCTCCTTCTCCTTCTTCTACTTCTTCTGATTCACCCTCCTGACTTCACCTTCTCCTTCTCCTTCTTCTACTTCTTCTGCTTCACCCTCCAGACTTCACCTTCTCCTTCTCCATCTTCTACTTCTTCTGATTCACCCTCCAGACTTCACCTTCTCCTTCTCCTTCTTCTGCTTCTTCTGATTCACCCTCCAGACTTCACCTTCTACTTCTCCTTATTCTGCTTCTTCTGATTCACCCGCCAGACTTCACCTTCTCCTTCTCCTTATTCTGCTTCTTCTGATTCACCCTCCAGACTTCACCTTCTCCTTCTCCTTCTTCTGCTTCTTCTGATTCACCCTCCAGACTTTACCTTCTCCTTCTCCTTCTTCTGCTTCTTCTGATTCACCCTCCAGACTTCACCTTCTCCTTCTCCTTCATCTACTTCTTCTGATTCACCCTCCAGACTTCATCTTCTCCTTCTCCTTCTTCTGCTTCTTCTGATTCACCCTCCAGACTTCACCTTCTCCTCCTCCTTCTTCTGCTTTTTCTGATGCACCCTCCTGACTTCACATTCTCCTTCTCCTTCTTCTACTTCTTCTGATTCACCCTCCAGACTTCACCTTCTCCTTCTCCTTCTTCTACTTCTTCTGATTCACCCACCAGACTTCACCTTCTCCTTCTCCTTCTTCTGCTTCTTCTGATTCACCCTCCAGACTTCACCTTCTCCTTCTCCTTCTTCTGCTTCTTCTGATTCACCCTCCAGACTTCATCTTCCCCTTCTCCTTCTTCTGCTTCTTTTGATTCACCCTTCAGACTTCACCTTCTCCTTCTCCTTCTTCTGCTTCTTCTGATTCACCCTCCAGACCTCACCTTCTCCTTCTCCTTCTGCAACTTCTTCTGATTCACCCTCCAGACTTCATCTTCTCCTTCTCCTTCTTTTGCTTCTTCTGATTCACCCTCCAGACTTCACCTTCTCCTTCTCCTTCTTCTGCTTCTCCTGATTCACCCTCCTGACTTCACCTTCTCCTTCTCCTTCTTCTGCTTCTTCTGATTTACCCTCCAGACTTCACCTTCTCCTTCTCCTTCTTCTACTTCTTCTGATTCACCCTCCAGACTTCACCTTCTCCTTCTACTTTTTCTGCTTCTTCTGATTCACCCTCCAGACTTCACCATCTCTTTTTCCTTCTTCTACTTCTTCTGATTCACCCTCCAGATTTCACCTTCTCCTTCTCCTTCTTCTGCTTCTTCTGATTCACCCTCCAGACTTTACCTTCTCCTTCTTCTGCTTCTTCTGATTCACCCTCCAGACTTCACCTTCTCCTTCTCCTTCATCTACTTCTTCTGATTCACCCTCCAGACTTCATCTTCTCCTTCTCCTTCTTCTACTTCTTCTGATTCACCCTCCAGACTTCACCTTCTCCTTCTACTTTTTCTGCTTCTTCTGATTCACCCTCCAGACTTCACCTTCTCTTTTTCCTTCTTCTGCTTCTTCTGATTCACCCTCCAGATTTCACCTTCTCCTTCTCCTTCTTCTGCTTCTTCTGATTCACCCTCCAGACTTTACCTTCTCCTTCTCCTTCTTCTGCTTCTTCTGATTCACCCTCCAGACTTCACCTTCTCCTTCTCCTTCATCTACTTCTTCTGATTCACCCTCCAGACTTCATCTTCTCCTTCTCCTTCTTCTGCTTCTTCTGATTCACCCTCCAGACTTCACCTTCTCCTTCTCCTGCTTCGGCTTCTTCTGATTCACCCTCCAGACTTCACATTCTCCTTCTCCTTCTTCTACTTCTTCTGATTCACCCTCGAGACTTCATCTTCTCCTTCTCCTTCTTCTGCTTCTTCTGATTCACACTCCAGACTTCACCTTCTCCTTCTCCTTCTTCTGCTTCTTCTGATTCACCCTCCAGACTTCACCTTCTCCTTCTCCTTCTTCTACTTCTTCTGATTCACCCTCTAGACTTCAACTTCTCCTTCTCCTTCTTCTGCTTCTGCTTCACCCTCCAGACTTCACCTTCTCGTTCTCCTTCTTCTGCTTCTTCTGCTGCGCCCTCCAGACTTCACCTTCTCCTTCTCCTTCTTCTGCTTCTTCTGCTTCACCCTCCTGACTTCACCTTCTCCTTCTCCTTCTTCTACTTCTTCTGCTTCCCCCCCCTGACTTCACTTTCTCCTTCTCCTTCTTCTGCTTCTTCTGATTCACCCTCCTAACTCCACCTTCTCCTTCTCCTTCTTCTGCTTCTTCTGATTCACCCTCCTGACTTCACCTTCTCCTTCTCCTTCTTCTGCTTCTTCTGATTCACCCTCCAGACTTCACCTTCTCCTTCTCCTTCTTCTGCTTCTTCTGATTCACCCTCCAGACCTCACCTTCTCCTTCTCCTTCTTCTACTTCTTCTAATTCACCCTCCGGACTTCATCTTCTCCTTCTCCTTCTTCTGCTTCTTCTGATTCACCCTCCAGACTTCACCTTCTCCTTCTCCTTCTTCTGCTTCTTCTGATTCACCCTCCAGACTTCACCTTCTCCTTCTCCTTCTTCTACTTCTTCTGATTCACCCTCCAGACTTCACCTTCTCCTTCTCCTTCTTTTACTTCTTCTGATTCAACCTCCAGTCTTCACCTTCTCCTTCTCCTTCTTCTGCTTCTTCTGATTCACCCTCCAGACTTCACCTTCTCCTTCTCCTTCTTCTGATTCTTTTGATTCACCCTCCAGACTTCACCTTCTCCTTCTCCTTCTTCTGCTTCTTCTGATTCACCCTCCTGACTTCACCCTCTCCTTCTCCTTCTTCTACTTCTTCTGATTCACCCTCCTGACTTCACCTTCTCCTTCTCCTTCTTCTACTTCTTCTGCTTCACCCTCCAGACTTCACCTTCTCCTTCTCCTTCTTCTGCTTCTTCTGATTCACCCTCCAGACTTTACCTTCTCCTTCTCCTTCTTCTGCTTCTTCTGATTCACCCTCCAGACATCACCTTCTCCTTCTCCTTCATCTACTTCTTCTGATTCACCCTCCTGACTTCACCTTCTCCTTCTCCTTCTTCTGCTTCTTCTGATTCACCCTCCTGACTTCATCTTCTCCTTCTCCTTCTTCTGCTTCTTCTGCTTCACCCTCCAGACTTCACCTTCTCCTTCTCCTTCTTCTGCTTCTTCTGCTTCACCCTCCAAACTTCACCTTCTCCTTCTCCTTCTTCTGCTTCTTCTGCTTCACCCTCCTGACTTCACCTTCTCCTTCTCCTTCTTCTACTTCTTCTGATTCACCCTCCAGACTTCACCTTCTCCTTCTCCTTCTTCGGCTTCTTCTGATTCACCCTCCAGACTTCACATTCTCCTTCTCCTTCTTCTACTTCTTCTGATTCACCCTCGAGACTTCATCTTCTCCTTCTCCTTCTTATGCTTCTTCTGATTCACCCTCCAGACTTCACCTTCTCCTTCTCCTTCTTCTGCTTCTTCTGATTCACCCTCCAGACTTCACCTTCTCCTTCTCCTTCTTCTACTTCTTCTGATTCACCCTCTAGACTTCAACTTCTCCTTCTCCTTCTTCTGCTTCTTCTGCTTCACCCTCCAGACTTCACCTTCTCGTTCTCCTTCTTCTGCTTCTTCTGCTGCGCCCTCCAGACTTCACCTTCTCCTTCTCCTTCTTCTGCTTCTTCTGCTTCACCCTCCTGACTTCACCTTCTCCTTCTCCTTCTTCTACTTCTTCTGCTTCACCCCCCTGACTTCACCTTCTCCTTCTCCTTCTTCTGCTTCTTCTGATTCACCCTCCTAACTTCACCTGCTCCTTCTCCTACTTCTGCTTCTTCTGATTCACCCTCCTGACTTCACCTTCTCCTTCTCCTTCTTCTGCTTCTTCTGATACACCCTCCAGACTTCACCTTCTCCTTCTCCTTCTTCTGCTTCTTCTGATTCACCCTCCAGACTTCACCTTCTCCTTCTCCTTCTTCTGCTCCTTCTGATTCACCCTCCAGACCTCACCTTCTCCTTCTCCTTCTTCTTCTTCTTCTGATTCACCCTCCAGACTTCATCTTCTCCTTCTCCTTCTTCTGCTTCTTCTGATTCACCCTCCAGACTTCACCTTCTCCTTCTCCTTCTTCTGCTTCTTCTGATTCACCCTCCAGACTTCACCTTCTACTTCTCCTTCTTCTACTTCTTCTGATTCACCCTCCAGACTTCACCTTCTCCTTCTCCTTCTTTTACTTCTTCTGATTCAACCTCCAGTCTTCACCTTCTCCTTCTCCTTCTTCTGCTTCTTCTGATTCACCCTCCAGACTTCACCTTCTCCTTCTCCTTCTTCTGATTCTTTTGATTCACCCTCCAGACTTCACCTTCTCCTTCTCCTTCTTCTGCTTCTTCTGATTCACCCTCCTGACTTCACCCTCTCCTTCTCCTTCTTCTACTTCTTCTGATTCACCCTCCTGACTTCACCTTCTCCTTCTCCTTCTTCTACTTCTTCTGCTTCACCCTCCAGACTTCACCTTCTCCTTCTCCATCTTCTACTTCTTCTGATTCACCCTCCAGACTTCACCTTCTCCTTCTCCTTCTTCTGCTTCTTCTGATTCACCCTCCAGACTTCACCTTCTCCTTCTCCTTATTCTGCTTCTTCTGATTCACCCGCCAGACTTCACCTTCTCCTTCTCCTTATTCTGCTTCTTCTGATTCACCCTCCAGACTTCACCTTCTCCTTCTCCTTCTTCTGCTTCTTCTGATTCACCCTCCAGACTTTACCTTCTCCTTCTCCTTCTTCTGCTTCTTCTGATTCACCCTCCAGACTTCACCTTCTCCTTCTCCTTCATCTACTTCTTCTGATTCACCCTCCAGACTTCATCTTCTCCTTCTCCTTCTTCTGCTTCTTCTGATTCACCCTCCAGACTTCACCTTCTCCTCCTCCTTCTTCTGCTTTTTCTGATTCACCCTCCAGACTTCACCTTCTCCTTCTCCTTCTTCTACTTCTTCTGATTCACCCACCAGACTTCACCTTCTCCTTCTCCTTCTTCTGCTTCTTCTGATTCACCCTCCAGACTTCACCTTCTCCTTCTCCTTCTTCTGCTTCTTCTGATTCACCCTCCAGACTTCATCTTCCCCTTCTCCTTCTTCTGCTTCTTTTGATTCACCCTTCAGACTTCACCATCTCCTTCTCCTTCTTCTGCTTCTTCTGATTCACCCTCCAGACCTCACCTTCTCCTTCTCCTTCTTCAACTTCTTCTGATTCACCCTCCAGACTTCATCTTCCCCTTCTCCTTCTTTTGCTTCTTCTGATTCACCCTCCAGACTTCACCTTCTCCTTCTCCTTCTTCTGCTTCTTCTGATTCATCCTCCAGACTTCGCCTTCTCCTTCTCCTTCTTCTACTTCTTCTGATTCACCCTCCAGACTTCACCTTCTCCTTCTCCTTCTTCTACTTCTTCTGATTCACCCTCCAGTCTTCACCTTCTCCTTCTCCTTCTTCTGCGTTTTCTGATTCACCGTCCAGACTTCACCTTCTCCTTCTCCTTCTTCTGCTTCTCCTGATTCACCCTCCTGACTTCACCTTCTCCTTCTCCTTCTTCTGCTTCTTCTGATTCACCCTCCAGACTTCACCTTCTCCTTCTCCTTCTTCTACTTCTTCTGATTCACCCTCCAGACTTCACCTTCTCCTTCTACTTTTTCTGCTTCTTCTGATTCACCCTCCAGACTTCACCTTCTCTTTTTCCTTCTTCTGCTTCTTCTGATTCACCCTCCAGATTTCACCTTCTCCTTCTCCTTCTTCTGCTTCTTCTGATTCACCCTCCAGACTTTACCTTCTCCTTCTCCTTCTTCTGCTTCTTCTGATTCACCCTCCAGACTTCACCTTCTCCTTCTCCTTCATCTACTTCTTCTGATTCACCCTCCAGACTTCATCTTCTCCTTCTCCTTCTTCTGCTTCTTCTGATTCAACCTCCAGACTTCACCTTCTCCTTCTCCTTCTTCGGCTTCTTCTGATTCACCCTCCAGACTTCACATTCTCCTTCTCCTTCTTCTACTTCTTCTGATTCACCCTCGAGACTTCATCTTCTCCTTCTCCTTCTTCTGCTTCTTCTGATTCACCCTCCAGACTTCACCATCTCCTTCTCCTTCTTCTGCTTCTTCTGATTCACCCTCCAGACCTCACCTTCTCCTTCTCCTTCTTCAACTTCTTCTGATTCACCCTCCAGACTTCATCTTCCCCTTCTCCTTCTTTTGCTTCTTCTGATTCACCCTCCAGACTTCACCTTCTCCTTCTCCTTCTTCTGCTTCTTCTGATTCACCCTCCAGACTTCGCCTTCTCCTTCTCCTTCTTCTACTTCTTCTGATTCACCCTCCAGACTTCACCTTCTCCTTCTCCTTCTTCTACTTCTTCTGATTCACCCTCCAGTCTTCACCTTCTCCTTCTCCTTCTTCTGCGTTTTCTGATTCACCGTCCAGACTTCACCTTCTCCTTCTCCTTCTTCTGCTTCTCCTGATTCACCCTCCTGACTGCACCTTCTCCTTCTCCTTCTTCTGCTTCTTCTGATTCACCCTCCAGACTTCACCTTCTCCTTCTCCTTCTTCTACTTCTTCTGATTCACCCTCCAGACTTCACCTTCTCCTTCTACTTTTTCTGCTTCTTCTGATTCACCCTCCAGACTTCACCTTCTCTTTTTCCTTCTTCTGCTTCTTCTGATTCACCCTCCAGATTTCACCTTCTCCTTCTCCTTCTTCTGCTTCTTCTGATTCACCCTCCAGACTTTACCTTCTCCTTCTCCTTCTTCTGCTTCTTCTGATTCACCCTCCAGACTTCACCTTCTCCTTCTCCTTCATCTACTTCTTCTGATTCACCCTCCAGACTTCATCTTCTCCTTCTCCTTCTTCTGCTTCTTCTGATTCAACCTCCAGACTTCACCTTCTCCTTCTCCTTCTTCGGCTTCTTCTGATTCACCCTCCAGACTTCACATTCTCCTTCTCCTTCTTCTACTTCTTCTGATTCACCCTCGAGACTTCATCTTCTCCTTCTCCTTCTTCTGCTTCTTCTGATTCACCCTCCAGATTTCACCTTCTCCTTCTCCTTCTTCTGCTTCTTCTGATTCACCCTCCAGACTTCACCTTCTCCTTCTCCTTCTTCTACTTCTTCTGATTCACCCTCTAGACTTCAACTTCTCCTTCTCCTTCTTCTGCTTCTGCTTCACCCTCCAGACTTCACCTTCTCGTTCTCCTTCTTCTGCTTCTTCTGCTGCGCCCTCCAGACTTCACCTTCTCCTTCTCCTTCTTCTGCTTCTTCTGCTTCACCCTCCTGACTTCACCTTCTCCTTCTCCTTCTTCTACTTCTTCTGCTTCACCCCCCTGACTTCACCTTCTCCTTCTCCTTCTTCTGCTTCTTCTGATTCACCCTCCTAACTCCACCTTCTCCTTCTCCTTCTTCTGCTTCTTCTGATTCACCCTCCTGACTTCACCTTCTCCTTCTCCTTCTTCTGCTTCTTCTGATTCACCCTCCAGACTTCACCTTCTCCTTCTCCTTCTTCTGCTTCTTCTGATTCACCCTCCAGACCTCACCTTCTCCTTCTCCTTCTTCTACTTCTTCTGATTCACCCTCCGGAGTTCATCTTCTCCTTCTCCTTCTTCTGCTTCTTCTGATTCACCCTCCAGACTTCACCTTCTCCTTCTCCTTCTTCTGCTTCTTCAGATTCACCCTCCAGACTTCACCTTCTCCTTCTCCTTCTTCTACTTCTTCTGATTCACCCTCCAGACTTCACCTTCTCCTTCTCCTTCTTTTACTTCTTCTGATTCAACCTCCAGTCTTCACCTTCTCCTTCTCCTTCTTCTACTTCTTCTGATTCACCCTCCGGACTTCATCTTCTCCTTCTCCTTCTTCTGCTTCTTCTGATTCACCCTCCAGACTTCACCTTCTCCTTCTCCTTCTTCTGCTTCTTCTGATTCACCCTCCAGACTTCACCTTCTCCTTCTCCTTCTTCTACTTCTTCTGATTCACCCTCCAGACTTCACCTTCTCCTTCTCCTTCTTTTACTTCTTCTGATTCAACCTCCAGTCTTCACCTTCTCCTTCTCCTTCTTCTGCTTCTTCTGATTCACCCTCCAGACTTCACCTTCTCCTTCTCCTTCTTCTGATTCTTTTGATTCACCCTCCAGACTTCACCTTCTCCTTCTCCTTCTTCTGCTTCTTCTGATTCACCCTCCTGACTTCACCCTCTCCTTCTCCTTCTTCTACTTCTTCTGATTCACCCTCCTGACTTCACCTTCTCCTTCTCCTTCTTCTACTTCTTCTGCTTCACCCTCCAGACTTCACCTTCTCCTTCTCCTTCTTCTGCTTCTTCTGATTCACCCTCCAGACTTTACCTTCTCCTTCTCCTTCTTCTGCTTCTTCTGATTCACCCTCCAGACTTCACCTTCTCCTTCTCCTTCATCTACTTCTTCTGATTCACCCTCCTGACTTCACCTTCTCCTTCTCCTTCTTCTGCTTCTTCTGATTCACCCTCCTGACTTCACCTTCTCCTTCTCCTTCTTCTGCTTCTTCTGCTTCACCCTCCAGACTTCACCTTCTCCTTCTCCTTCTTCTGCTTCTTCTGCTTCACCCTCCAAACTTCACCTTCTCCTTCTCCTTCTTCTGCTTCTTCTGCTTCACCCTCCTGACTTCACCTTCTCCTTCTCCTTCTTCTACCTCTTCTGATTCACCCTCCAGACTTCACCTTCTCCTTCTCCTTCTTCGGCTTCTTCTGATTCACCCTCCAGACTTCACATTCTCCTTCTCCTTCTTCTACTTCTTCTGATTCACCCTCGAGACTTCATCTTCTCCTTCTCCTTCTTATGCTTCTTCTGATTCACCCTCCAGACTACACCTTCTCCTTCTCCTTCTTCTGCTTCTTCTGATTCACCCTCCAGACTTCACCTTCTCCTTCTCCTTCTTCTACTTCTTCTGATTCACCCTCTAGACTTCAACTTCTCCTTCTCCTTCTTCTGCTTCTTCTGCTTCACCCTCCAGACTTCACCTTCTCGTTCTCCTTCTTCTGCTTCTTCTGCTGCGCCCTCCAGACTTCACCTTCTCCTTCTCCTTCTTTTGCTTCTTCTGCTTCACCCTCCTGACTTCACCTTCTCCTTCTCCTTCTTCTACTTCTTCTGCTTCACCCCCCTGACTTCACCTTCTCCTTCTCCTTCTTCTGCTTCTTCTGATTCACCCTCCTAACTTCACCTGCTCCTTCTCCTACTTCTGCTTCTTCTGATTCACCCTCCTGACTTCACCTTCTCCTTCTCCTTCTTCTGCTTCTTCTGATTCACCCTCCAGACTTCACCTTCTCCTTCTCCTTCTTCTGCTTCTTCTGATTCACCCTCCAGACTTTACCTTCTCCTTCTCCTTCTTCTGCTTCTTCTGATTCACCCTCCAGACCTCACCTTCTCCTTCTCCTTCTTCTTCTTCTTCTGATTCACCCTCCAGACTTCATCTTCTCCTTCTCCTTCTTCTGCTTCTTCTGATTCACCCTCCAGACTTCACCTTCTCCTTCTCCTTCTTCTGCTTCTTCTGATTCACCCTCCAGACTTCACCTTCTCCTTCTCCTTCTTCTACTTCTTCTGATTCACCCTCCAGACTTCACCTTCTCCTTCTCCTTCTTTTACTTCTTCTGATTCAACCTCCAGTCTTCACCTTCTCCTTCTCCTTCTTCTGCTTCTTCTGATTCACCCTCCAGACTTCACCTTCTCCTTCTCCTTCTTCTGATTCTTTTGATTCACCCTCCAGACTTCACCTTCTCCTTCTCCTTCTTCTGCTTCTTCTGATTCACCCTCCTGACTTCACCCACTCCTTCTCCTTCTTCTACTTCTTCTGATTCACCCTCCTGACTTCACCTTCTCCTTCTCCTTCTTCTACTTCTTCTGCTTCACCCTCCAGACTTCACCTTCTCCTTCTCCATCTTCTACTTCTTCTGATTCACCCTCCAGACTTCACCTTCTCCTTCTCCTTCTTCTGATTCACCCTCCAGACTTCACATTCTCCTTCTCCTTATTCTGCTTCTTCTGATTCACCCGCCAGACTTCACCTTCTCCTTCTCCTTATTCTGCTTCTTCTGATTCACCCTCCAGACTTCACCTTCTCCTTCTCCTTCTTCTGCTTCTTCTGATTCACCCTCCAGACTTTACCTTCTCCTTCTCCTTCTTCTGCTTCTTCTGATTCACCCTCCAGACTTCACCTTCTCCTTCTCCTTCATCTACTTCTTCTGATTCACCCTCCAGACTTCATCTTCTCCTTCTCCTTCTTCTGCTTCTTCTGATTCACCCTCCAGACTTCACCTTCTCCTCCTCCTTCTTCTGCTTTTTCTGATTCACCCTCCAGACTTCACCTTCTCCTTCTCCTTCTTCTACTTCTTCTGATTCACCCACCAGACTTCACCTTCTCCTTCTCCTTCTTCTGCTTCTTCTGATTCACCCTCCAGACTTCACCTTCTCCTTCTCCTTCTTCTGCTTCTTCTGATTCACCCTCCAGACTTCATCTTCCCCTTCTCCTTCTTCTGCTTCTTTTGATTCACCCTTCAGACTTCACCATCTCCTTCTCCTTCTTCTGCTTCTTCTGATTCACCCTCCAGACCTCACCTTCTCCTTCTCCTTCTTCAACTTCTTCTGATTCACCCTCCAGACTTCATCTTCCCCTTCTCCTTCTTTTGCTTCTTCTGATTCACCCTCCAGACTTCACCTTCTCCTTCTCCTTCTTCTGCTTCTTCTGATTCACCCTCCAGACTTCGCCTTCTCCTTCTCCTTCTTCTACTTCTTCTGATTCACCCTCCAGACTTCACCTTCTCCTTCTCCTTCTTCTACTTCTTCTGATTCACCCTCCAGTCTTCACCTTCTCCTTCTCCTTCTTCTGCGTTTTCTGATTCACCGTCCAGACTTCACCTTCTCCTTCTCCTTCTTCTGCTTCTCCTGATTCACCCTCCTGACTTCACCTTCTCCTTCTCCTTCTTCTGCTTCTTCTGATTCACCCTCCAGACTTCACCTTCTCCTTCTCCTTCTTCTACTTCTTCTGATTCACCCTCCAGACTTCACCTTCTCCTTCTACTTTTTCTGCTTCTTCTGATTCACCCTCCAGACTTCACCTTCTCTTTTTCCTTCTTCTGCTTCTTCTGATTCACCCTCCAGATTTCACCTTCTCCTTCTCCTTCTTCTGCTTCTTCTGATTCACCCTCCAGACTTTACCTTCTCCTTCTCCTTCTTCTGCTTCTTCTGATTCACCCTCCAGACTTCACCTTCTCCTTCTCCTTCATCTACTTCTTCTGATTCACCCTCCAGACTTCATCTTCTCCTTCTCCTTCTTCTGCTTCTTCTGATTCAACCTCCAGACTTCACCTTCTCCTTCTCCTTCTTCGGCTTCTTCTGATTCACCCTCCAGACTTCACATTCTCCTTCTCCTTCTTCTACTTCTTCTGATTCACCCTCGAGACTTCATCTTCTCCTTCTCCTTCTTCTGCTTCTTCTGTTTCACCCTCCAGACTTCACCTTCTCCTTCTCCTTCTTCTGCTTCTTCTGATTCACCCTCCAGACTTCACCTTCTCCTTCTCCTTCTTCTACTTCTTCTGATTCACCCTCTAGACTTCAACTTCTCCTTCTCCTTCTTCTGCTTCTGCTTCACCCTCCAGACTTCACCTTCTCGTTCTCCTTCTTCTGCTTCTTCTGCTGCGCCCTCCAGACTTCACCTTCTCCTTCTCCTTCTTCTGCTTCTTCTGCTTCACCCTCCTGACTTCACCTTCTCCTTCTCCTTCTTCTACTTCTTCTGCTTCACCCTCCTGACTTCACCTTCTCCTTCTCCTTCTTCTGCTTCTTCTGATTCACCCTCCTAACTCCACCTTCTCCTTCTCCTTCTTCTGCTTCTTCTGATTCACCCTACTGACTTCACCTTCTCCTTCTCCTTCTTCTGCTTCTTCTGATTCACCCTCCAGACTTCACCTTCTCCTTCTCCTTCTTCTGCTTCTTCTGATTCACCCTCCAGACCTCACCTTCTCCTTCTCCTTCTTCTACTTCTTCTGATTCACCCTCCGGACTTCATCTTCTCCTTCTCCTTCTTCTGCTTCTTCTGATTCACCCTCCAGACTTCACCTTCTCCTTCTCCTTCTCCTGCTTCTTCTGATTCACTCTCCAGACTTCACCTTCTCCTTCTCCTTCTTCTACTTCTTCTGATTCACCCTCCAGACTTCACCTTCTCCTTCTCCTTCTTTTACTTCTTCTGATTCAACCTCCAGTCTTCACCTTCTCCTTCTCCTTCTTCTGCTTCTTCTGATTCACCCTCCAGACTTCACCTTCTCCTTCTCCTTCTTCTGATTCTTTTGATTCACCCTCCAGACTTCACCTTCTCCTTCTCCTTCTTCTGCTTCTTCTGATTCACCCTCCTGACTTCACCCTCTCCTTCTCCTTCTTCTACTTCTTCTGATTCACCCTCCTGACTTCACCTTCTCCTTCTCCTTCTTCTACTTCTTCTGCTTCACCCTCCAGACTTCACCTTCTCATTCTCCATCTTCTGCTTCTTCTGATTCACCCTCCAGACTTCACCTTCTCCTTCTCCTTCATCTACTTTTTCTGATTCACCCTCCTGACTTCACCTTCTCCTTCTCCTTCTTCTACTTCTTCTGATTCACCCTCCAGACTTCACCTTCTCCTTCTCCTTCTTCTACTTCTTCTGATTCACCCACCAGACTTCACCTTCTCCTTCTCCTTCTTCTGCTTCTTCTGATTCACCCTCCAGACTTCACCTTCTCCTTCTCCTTCTTCTGCTTCTTCTGATTCACCCTCCAGACTTAACCTTCTCCTTCTCCTTCTTCTGCTTCTTTTGATTCACCCTTCAGACTTCACCTTCTCCTTCTCCTTCTTCTGCTTCTTCTGATTCACCCTCCAGACCTCACCTTCTCCTTCTCCTTCTTCAACTTCTTCTGATTCACCCTCCAGACTTCATCTTCTCCTTCTCCTTCTTTTGCTTCTTCTGATTCACCCTCCAGACTTCACCTTCTCCTTCTCCTTCTTCTGCTTCTTCTGATTCACCCTCCAGACTTCGCCTTCTCCTTCTCCTTCTTCTGCTTCTTCTGATTCACCCTCCAGACTTCGCCTTCTCCTTCTCCTTCTTCTACTTCTTCTGATTCACCCTCCAGACTTCACCTTCTCCTTCTCCTTCTTCTACTTCTTCTGATTCACCCTCCAGACTTCACCTTCTCCTTCTCCATCTTCTACTTCTTCTGATTCACCGTCCAGACTTCACCTTCTCCTTCTCCTTCTTCTGCTTCTCCTGATTCACCCTCCTGACTTCACCTTCTCCTTCTCCTTCTTCTGCTTCTTCTGATTCACCCTCCAGACTTCACCTTCTCCTTCTCCTTCTTCTACTTCTTCTGATTCACCCTCCAGACTTCACCTTCTCCTTCTACTTCTTCTGCCACTTCTGATTCACCCTCCAGACTTCACCTTCTCTTTTTCGTTCATCTGCTTCTTCTGATTCACCCTCCAGATTTCACCTTCTCCTTCTCCTTCTTCTGCTTCTTCTGATTCACCCTCCAGACTTCATCTTCCCCTTCTCCTTCTTCTGCTTCTTTTGATTCACCCTTCAGACTTCACCATCTCCTTCTCCTTCTTCTGCTTCTTCTGATTCACCCTCCAGACCTCACCTTCTCCTTCTCCTTCTTCAACTTCTTCTGATTCACCCTCCAGACTTCATCTTCCCCTTCTCCTTCTTTTGCTTCTTCTGATTCACCCTCCAGACTTCACCTTCTCCTTCTCCTTCTTCTGCTTCTTCTGATTCACCCTCCAGACTTCGCCTTCTCCTTCTCCTTCTTCTACTTCTTCTGATTCACCCTCCAGACTTCACCTTCTCCTTCTCCTTCTTCTACTTCTTCTGATTCACCCTCCAGTCTTCACCTTCTCCTTCTCCTTCTTCTGCGTTTTCTGATTCACCGTCCAGACTTCACCTTCTCCTTCTCCTTCTTCTGCTTCTCCTGATTCACCCTCCTGACTTCACCTTCTCCTTCTCCTTCTTCTGCTTCTTCTGATTCACCCTCCAGACTTCACCTTCTCCTTCTCCTTCTTCTACTTCTTCTGATTCACCCTCCAGACTTCACCTTCTCCTTCTACTTTTTCTGCTTCTTCTTATTCACCCTCCAGACTTCACCTTCTCTTTTTCCTTCTTCTGCTTCTTCTGATTCACCCTCCAGATTTCACCTTCTCCTTCTCCTTCTTCTGCTTCTTCTGATTCACCCTCCAGACTTTACCTTCTCCTTCTCCTTCTTCTGCTTCTTCTGATTCACCCTCCAGACTTCACCTTCTCCTTCTCCTTCATCTACTTCTTCTGATTCACCCTCCAGACTTCATCTTCTCCTTCTCCTTCTTCTGCTTCTTCTGATTCAACCTCCAGACTTCACCTTCTCCTTCTCCTTCTTCGGCTTCTTCTGTTTCACCCTCCAGACTTCACATTCTCCTTCTCCTTCTTCTACTTCTTCTGATTCACCCTCGAGACTTCATCTTCTCCTTCTCCTTCTTCTGCTTCTTCTGATTCACCCTCCAGACTTCACCTTCTCCTTCTCCTTCTTCTGCTTCTTCTGATTCACCCTCCAGACTTCACCTTCTCCTTCTCCTTCTTCTACTTCTTCTGATTCACCCTCTAGACTTCAACTTCTCCTTCTCCTTCTTCTGCTTCTGCTTCACCCTCCAGACTTCACCTTCTCGTTCTCCTTCTTCTGCTTCTTCTGCTGCGCCCTCCAGACTTCACCTTCTCCTTCTCCTTCTTCTGCTTCTTCTGCTTCACCCTCCTGACTTCACCTTCTCCTTCTCCTTCTTCTACTTCTTCTGCTTCACCCCCCTGACTTCACCTTCTCCTTCTCCTTCTTCTGCTTCTTCTGATTCACCCTCCTAACTCCACCTTCTCCTTCTCCTTCTTCTGCTTCTTCTGATTCACCCTCCTGACTTCACCTTCTCCTTCTCCTTCTTCTGCTTCTTCTGATTCACCCTCCAGACTTCACCTTCTCCTTCTCCTTCTTCTGCTTCTTCTGATTCACCCTCCAGACCTCACCTTCTCCTTCTCCTTCTTCTACTTCTTCTGATTCACCCTCCGGACTTCATCTTCTCCTTCTCCTTCTTCTGCTTCTTCTGATTCACCCTCCAGACTTCACCTTCTCCTTCTCCTTCTTCTGCTTCTTCAGATTCACCCTCCAGACTTCACCTTCTCCTTCTCCTTCTTCTACTTCTTCTGATTCACCCTCCAGACTTCACCTTCTCCTTCTCCTTCTTTTACTTCTTCTGATTCAACCTCCAGTCTTCACCTTCTCCTTCTCCTTCTTCTACTTCTTCTGATTCACCCTCCGGACTTCATCTTCTCCTTCTCCTTCTTCTGCTTCTTCTGATTCACCCTCCAGACTTCACCTTCTCCTTCTCCTTCTTCTGCTTCTTCTGATTCACCCTCCAGACTTCACCTTCTCCTTCTCCTTCTTCTACTTCTTCTGATTCACCCTCCAGACTTCACCTTCTCCTTCTCCTTCTTTTACTTCTTCTGATTCAACCTCCAGTCTTCACCTTCTCCTTCTCCTTCTTCTGCTTCTTCTGATTCACCCTCCAGGCTTCACCTTCTCCTTCTCCTTCTTCTGATTCTTTTGATTCACCCTCCAGACTTCACCTTCTCCTTCTCCTTCTTCTGCTTCTTCTGATTCACCCTCCTGACTTCACCCTCTCCTTCTCCTTCTTCTACTTCTGCTGATTCACCCTCCTGACTTCACCTTCTCCTTCTCCTTCTTCTACTTCTTCTGCTTCACCCTCCAGACTTCACCTTCTCCTTCTCCTTCTTCTGCTTCTTCTGATTCACCCTCCAGACTTTACCTTCTCCTTCTCCTTCTTCTGCTTCTTCTGATTCACCCTCCAGACTTCACCTTCTCCTTCTCCTTCATCTACTTCTTCTGATTCACCGTCCTGACTTCACCTTCTCCTTCTCCTTCTTCTGCTTCTTCTGATTCACCCTCCTGACTTCACCTTCTCCTTCTCCTTCTTCTGCTTCTTCTGCTTCACCCTCCAGACTTCACCTTCTCCTTCTCCTTCTTCTGCTTCTTCTGCTTCACCCTCCAAACTTCACCTTCTCCTTCTCCTTCTTCTGCTTCTTCTGCTTCACCCTCCTGACTTCACCTTCTCCTTCTCCTTCTTCTACCTCTTCTGATTCACCCTCCAGACTTCACCTTCTCCTTCTCCTTCTTCGGCTTCTTCTGATTCACCCTCCAGACTTCACATTCTCCTTCTCCTTCTTCTACTTCTTCTGATTCACCCTCGAGACTTCATCTTCTCCTTCTCCTTCTTATGCTTCTTCTGATTCACCCTCCAGACTTCACCTTCTCCTTCTCCTTCTTCTGCTTCTTCTGATTCACCCTCCAGACTTCACCTTCTCCTTCTCCTTCTTCTACTTCTTCTGATTCACCCTCTAGACTTCAACTTCTCCTTCTCCTTCTTCTGCTTCTTCTGCTTCACCCTCCAGACTTCACCTTCTCGTTCTCCTTCTTCTGCTTCTTCTGCTGCGCCCTCCAGACTTCACCTTCTCCTTCTCCTTCTTTTGCTTCTTCTGCTTCACCCTCCTGACTTCACCTTCTCCTTCTCCTTCTTCTACTTCTTCTGCTTCACCCCCCTGACTTCACCTTCTCCTTCTCCTTCTTCTGCTTCTTCTGATTCACCCTCCTAACTTCACCTGCTCCTTCTCCTACTTCTGCTTCTTCTGATTCACCCTCCTGACTTCACCTTCTCCTTCTCCTTCTTCTGCTTCTTCTGATTCACCCTCCAGACTTCACCTTCTCCTTCTCCTTCTTCTGCTTCTTCTGATTCACCCTCCAGACTTCACCTTCTCCTTCTCCTTCTTCTACTTCTTCTGCTTCACCCCCCTGACTTCACCTTCTCCTTCTCCTTCTTCTGCTTCTTCTGATTCACCCTCCTAACTCCACCTTCTCCTTCTCCTTCTTCTGCTTCTTCTGATTCACCCTCCTGACTTCACCTTCTCCTTCTCCTTCTTCTGCTTCTTCTGATTCACCCTCCAGACTTCACCTTCTCCTTCTCCTTCTTCTGCTTCTTCTGATTCACCCTCCAGACCTCACCTTCTCCTTCTCCTTCTTCTACTTCTTCTGATTCACCCTCCGGACTTCATCTTCTCCTTCTCCTTCTTCTGCTTCTTCTGATTCACCCTCCAGACTTCACCTTCTCCTTCTCCTTCTTCTGCTTCTTCAGATTCACCCTCCAGACTTCACCTTCTCCTTCTCCTTCTTCTACTTCTTCTGATTCACCCTCCAGACTTCACCTTCTCCTTCTCCTTCTTTTACTTCTTCTGATTCAACCTCCAGTCTTCACCTTCTCCTTCTCCTTCTTCTACTTCTTCTGATTCACCCTCCGGACTTCATCTTCTCCTTCTCCTTCTTCTGCTTCTTCTGATTCACCCTCCAGACTTCACCTTCTCCTTCTCCTTCTTCTGCTTCTTCTGATTCACCCTCCAGACTTCACCTTCTCCTTCTCCTTCTTCTACTTCTTCTGATTCACCCTCCAGACTTCACCTTCTCCTTCTCCTTCTTTTACTTCTTCTGATTCAACCTCCAGTCTTCACCTTCTCCTTCTCCTTCTTCTGCTTCTTCTGATTCACCCTCCAGACTTCACCTTCTCCTTCTCCTTCTTCTGATTCTTTTGATTCACCCTCCAGACTTCACCTTCTCCTTCTCCTTCTTCTGCTTCTTCTGATTCACCCTCCTGACTTCACCCTCTCCTTCTCCTTCTTCTACTTCTGCTGATTCACCCTCCTGACTTCACCTTCTCCTTCTCCTTCTTCTACTTCTTCTGCTTCACCCTCCAGACTTCACCTTCTCCTTCTCCTTCTTCTACTTCTTCTGCTTCACCCTCCAGACTTCACCTTCTCATTCTCCATCTTCTACTTCTTCTGATTCACCCTCCAGACTTCAACTTCTCCTTCTCCTTCTTCTCATTCTTCTGATTCAGCCTCCAGACTTCACCTTCTCCTTCTCCTTCTTCTGATTCTTTTGATTCACCCTCCAGACTTCACCTTCTCCTTCTCCTTCTTCTGCTTCTTCTGATTCACCCTCCTGACTTCACCCTCTCCTTCTCCTTCTTCTACTTCTTCTGATTCACCCTCCTGACTTCACCTACTCCTTCTCCTTCTTCTACTTCTTCTGCTTCACCCTCCAGACTTCACCTTCTCATTCTCCATCTTCTACTTCTTCTGATTCACCCTCCAGACTTCAACTTCTCCTTCTCCTTCTTCTCATTCTTCTGATTCAGCCTCCAGACTTCACCTTCTCCTTCTCCTTATTCTGCTTCTTCTGATTCACCCGCCAGACTTCACCTACTCCTTCTCCTTATTCTGCTTCTTCTGATTCACCCTCCAGACTTCACCTTCTCCTTCTCCTTCTTCTGCTTCTTCTGATTCACCCTCCAGACTTTACCTTCTCCTTCTCCTTCTTCTGCTTTTTCTGATTCACCCTCCAGACTTCACCTTCTCCTTCTCCTTCATCTACTTTTTCTGATTCACCCTCCTGACTTCACCTTCTCCTTCTCCTTCTTCTACTTCTTCTGATTCACCCTCCAGACTTCACCTTCTCCTTCTCCTTCTTCTACTTCTTCTGATTCACCCACCAGACTTCACCTTCTCCTTCTCCTTCTTCTGCTTCTTCTGATTCACCCTCCAGACTTCACCTTCTCCTTCTCCTTCTTCTGCTTCTTCTGATTCACCCTCCAGACTTAACCTTCTCCTTCTCCTTCTTCTGCTTCTTTTGATTCACCCTTCAGACTTCACCTTCTCCTTCTCCTTCTTCTGCTTCTTCTGATTCACCCTCCAGACCTCACCTTCTCCTTCTCCTTCTTCAACTTCTTCTGATTCACCCTCCAGACTTCATCTTCTCCTTCTCCTTCTTTTGCTTCTTCTGATTCACCCTCCAGACTTCACCTTCTCCTTCTCCTTCTTCTGCTTCTTCTGATTCACCCTCCAGACTTCGCCTTCTCCTTCTCCTTCTTCTGCTTCTTCTGATTCACCCTCCAGACTTCGCCTTCTCCTTCTCCTTCTTCTACTTCTTCTGATTCACCCTCCAGACTTCACCTTCTCCTTCTCCTTCTTCTACTTCTTCTGATTCACCCTCCAGACTTCACCTTCTCCTTCTCCATCTTCTACTTCTTCTGATTCACCGTCCAGACTTCACCTTCTCCTTCTCCTTCTTCTGCTTCTCCTGATTCACCCTCCTGACTTCACCTTCTCCTTCTCCTTCTTCTGCTTCTTCTGATTCACCCTCCAGACTTCACCTTCTCCTTCTCCTTCTTCTACTTCTTCTGATTCACCCTCCAGACTTCACCTTCTCCTTCTACTTCTTCTGCTTCTTCTGATTCACCCTCCAGACTTCACCTTCTCTTTTTCGTTCATCTGCTTCTTCTGATTCACCCTCCAGATTTCACCTTCTCCTTCTCCTTCTTCTGCTTCTTCTGATTCACCCTCCAGACTTCATCTTCCCCTTCTCCTTCTTCTGCTTCTTTTGATTCACCCTTCAGACTTCACCATCTCCTTCTCCTTCTTCTGCTTCTTCTGATTCACCCTCCAGACCTCACCTTCTCCTTCTCCTTCTTCAACTTCTTCTGATTCACCCTCCAGACTTCATCTTCCCCTTCTCCTTCTTTTGCTTCTTCTGATTCACCCTCCAGACTTCACCTTCTCCTTCTCCTTCTTCTGCTTCTTCTGATTCACCCTCCAGACTTCGCCTTCTCCTTCTCCTTCTTCTACTTCTTCTGATTCACCCTCCAGACTTCACCTTCTCCTTCTCCTTCTTCTACTTCTTCTGATTCACCCTCCAGTCTTCACCTTCTCCTTCTCCTTCTTCTGCGTTTTCTGATTCACCGTCCAGACTTCACCTTCTCCTTCTCCTTCTTCTGCTTCTCCTGATTCACCCTCCTGACTTCACCTTCTCCTTCTCCTTCTTCTGCTTCTTCTGATTCACCCTCCAGACTTCACCTTCTCCTTCTCCTTCTTCTACTTCTTCTGATTCACCCTCCAGACTTCACCTTCTCCTTCTACTTTTTCTGCTTCTTCTGATTCACCCTCCAGACTTCACCTTCTCTTTTTCCTTCTTCTGCTTCTTCTGATTCACCCTCCAGATTTCACCTTCTCCTTCTCCTTCTTCTGCTTCTTCTGATTCACCCTCCAGACTTTACCTTCTCCTTCTCCTTCTTCTGCTTCTTCTGATTCACCCTCCAGACTTCACCTTCTCCTTCTCCTTCATCTACTTCTTCTGATTCACCCTCCAGACTTCATCTTCTCCTTCTCCTTCTTCTGCTTCTTCTGATTCAACCTCCAGACTTCACCTTCTCCTTCTCCTTCTTCGGCTTCTTCTGTTTCACCCTCCAGACTTCACATTCTCCTTCTCCTTCTTCTACTTCTTCTGATTCACCCTCGAGACTTCATCTTCTCCTTCTCCTTCTTCTGCTTCTTCTGATTCACCCTCCAGACTTCACCTTCTCCTTCTCCTTCTTCTGCTTCTTCTGATTCACCCTCCAGACTTCACCTTCTCCTTCTCCTTCTTCTACTTCTTCTGATTCACCCTCTAGACTTCAACTTCTCCTTCTCCTTCTTCTGCTTCTGCTTCACCCTCCAGACTTCACCTTCTCGTTCTCCTTCTTCTGCTTCTTCTGCTGCGCCCTCCAGACTTCACCTTCTCCTTCTCCTTCTTCTGCTTCTTCTGCTTCACCCTCCTGACTTCACCTTCTCCTTCTCCTTCTTCTACTTCTTCTGCTTCACCCCCCTGACTTCACCTTCTCCTTCTCCTTCTTCTGCTTCTTCTGATTCACCCTCCTAACTCCACCTTCTCCTTCTCCTTCTTCTGCTTCTTCTGATTCACCCTCCTGACTTCACCTTCTCCTTCTCCTTCTTCTGCTTCTTCTGATTCACCCTCCAGACTTCACCTTCTCCTTCTCCTTCTTCTGCTTCTTCTGATTCACCCTCCAGACCTCACCTTCTCCTTCTCCTTCTTCTACTTCTTCTGATTCACCCTCCGGACTTCATCTTCTCCTTCTCCTTCTTCTGCTTCTTCTGATTCACCCTCCAGACTTCACCTTCTCCTTCTCCTTCTTCTGCTTCTTCAGATTCACCCTCCAGACTTCACCTTCTCCTTCTCCTTCTTCTACTTCTTCTGATTCACCCTCCAGACTTCACCTTCTCCTTCTCCTTCTTTTACTTCTTCTGATTCAACCTCCAGTCTTCACCTTCTCCTTCTCCTTCTTCTACTTCTTCTGATTCACCCTCCGGACTTCATCTTCTCCTTCTCCTTCTTCTGCTTCTTCTGATTCACCCTCCAGACTTCACCTTCTCCTTCTCCTTCTTCTGCTTCTTCTGATTCACCCTCCAGACTTCACCTTCTCCTTCTCCTTCTTCTACTTCTTCTGATTCACCCTCCAGACTTCACCTTCTCCTTTTCCTTCTTTTACTTCTTCTGATTCAACCTCCAGTCTTCACCTTCTCCTTCTCCTTCTTCTGCTTCTTCTGATTCACCCTCCAGACTTCACCTTCTCCTTCTCCTTCTTCTGATTCTTTTGATTCACCCTCCAGACTTCACCTTCTCCTTCTCCTTCTTCTGCTTCTTCTGATTCACCCTCCTGACTTCACCCTCTCCTTCTCCTTCTTCTACTTCTGCTGATTCACCCTCCTGACTTCACCTTCTCCTTCTCCTTCTTCTACTTCTTCTGCTTCACCCTCCAGACTTCACCTTCTCCTTCTCCTTCTTCTGCTTCTTCTGATTCACCCTCCAGACTTTACCTTCTCCTTCTCCTTCTTCTGCTTCTTCTGATTCACCCTCCAGACTTCACCTTCTCCTTCTCCTTCATCTACTTCTTCTGATTCACCGTCCTGACTTCACCTTCTCCTTCTCCTTCTTCTGCTTCTTCTGATTCACCCTCCTGACTTCACCTTCTCCTTCTCCTTCTTCTGCTTCTTCTGCTTCACCCTCCAGACTTCACCTTCTCCTTCTCCTTCTTCTGCTTCTTCTGCTTCACCCTCCAAACTTCACCTTCTCCTTCTCCTTCTTCTGCTTCTTCTGCTTCACCCTCCTGACTTCACCTTCTCCTTCTCCTTCTTCTACCTCTTCTGATTCACCCTCCAGACTTCACCTTCTCCTTCTCCTTCTTCGGCTTCTTCTGATTCACCCTCCAGACTTCACATTCTCCTTCTCCTTCTTCTACTTCTTCTGATTCACCCTCGAGACTTCATCTTCTCCTTCTCCTTCTTATGCTTCTTCTGATTCACCCTCCAGACTTCACCTTCTCCTTCTCCTTCTTCTGCTTCTTCTGATTCACCCTCCAGACTTCACCTTCTCCTTCTCCTTCTTCTACTTCTTCTGATTCACCCTCTAGACTTCAACTTCTCCTTCTCCTTCTTCTGCTTCTTCTGCTTCACCCTCCAGACTTCACCTTCTCGTTCTCCTTCTTCTGCTTCTTCTGCTGCGCCCTCCAGACTTCACCTTCTCCTTCTCCTTCTTTTGCTTCTTCTGCTTCACCCTCCTGACTTCACCTTCTCCTTCTCCTTCTTCTACTTCTTCTGCTTCACCCCCCTGACTTCACCTTCTCCTTCTCCTTCTTCTGCTTCTTCTGATTCACCCTCCTAACTTCACCTGCTCCTTCTCCTACTTCTGCTTCTTCTGATTCACCCTCCTGACTTCACCTTCTCCTTCTCCTTCTTCTGCTTCTTCTGATTCACCCTCCAGACTTCACCTTCTCCTTCTCCTTCTTCTGCTTCTTCTGATTCACCCTCCAGACTTCACCTTCTCCTTCTCCTTCTTCTGCTTCTTCTGATTCACCCTCCAGACCTCACCTTCTCCTTCTCCTTCTTCTTCTTCTTCTGATTCACCCTCCAGACTTCATCTTCTCCTTCTCCTTCTTCTGCTTCTTCTGATTCACCCTCCAGACTTCACCTTCTCCTTCTCCTTCTTCTGCTTCTTCTGATTCACCCTCCAGACTTCACCTTCTCCTTCTCCTTCTTCTACTTCTTCTGATTCACCCTCCAGACTTCACCTTCTCCTTCTCCTTCTTTTACTTCTTCTGATTCAACCTCCAGTCTTCACCTTCTCCTTCTCCTTCTTCTGCTTCTTCTGATTCACCCTCCAGACTTCACCTTCTCCTTCTCCTTCTTCTGATTCTTTTGATTCACCCTCCAGACTTCACCTTCTCCTTCTCCTTCTTCTGCTTCTTCTGATTCACCCTCCTGACTTCACCCACTCCTTCTCCTTCTTCTACTTCTTCTGATTCACCCTCCTGACTTCACCTTCTCCTTCTCCTTCTTCTACTTCTTCTGCTTCACCCTCCAGACTTCACCTTCTCCTTCTCCATCTTCTACTTCTTCTGATTCACCCTCCAGACTTCACCTTCTCCTTCTCCTTCTTCTGCTTCTTCTGATTCACCCTCCAGACTTCACCTTCTCCTTCTCCTTATTCTGCTTCTTCTGATTCACCCGCCAGACTTCACCTTCTCCTTCTCCTTATTCTGCTTCTTCTGATTCACCCTCCAGACTTCACCTTCTCCTTCTCCTTCTTCTGCTTCTTCTGATTCACCCTCCAGACTTTACCTTCTCCTTCTCCTTCTTCTGCTTCTTCTGATTCACCCTCCAGACTTCACCTTCTCCTTCTCCTTCATCTACTTCTTCTGATTCACCCTCCAGACTTCATCTTCTCCTTCTCCTTCTTCTGCTTCTTCTGATTCACCCTCCAGACTTCACCTTCTCCTCCTCCTTCTTCTGCTTTTTCTGATTCACCCTCCAGGCTTCACCTTCTCCTTCTCCTTCTTCTACTTCTTCTGATTCACCCTCCAGACTTCACCTTCTCCTTCTCCTTCTTCTGCTTCTTCTGATTCACCCTCCAGACTTCATCTTCCCCTTCTCCTTCTTCTGCTTCTTTTGATTCACCCTTCAGACTTCACCATCTCCTTCTCCTTCTTCTGCTTCTTCTGATTCACCCTCCAGACCTCACCTTCTCCTTCTCCTTCTTCAACTTCTTCTGATTCACCCTCCAGACTTCATCTTCCCCTTCTCCTTCTTTTGCTTCTTCTGATTCACCCTCCGGACTTCACCTTCTCCTTCTCCTTCTTCTGCTTCTTCTGATTCACCCTCCAGACTTCGCCTTCTCCTTCTCCTTCTTCTACTTCTTCTGATTCACCCTCCAGACTTCACCTTCTCCTTCTCCTTCTTCTACTTCTTCTGATTCACCCTCCAGTCTTCACCTTCTCCTTCTCCTTCTTCTGCGTTTTCTGATTCACCGTCCAGACTTCACCTTCTCCTTCTTCTGCTTCTCCTGATTCACCCTCCTGACTTCACCTTCTCCTTCTCCTTCTTCTGCTTCTTCTGATTCACCCTCCAGACTTCACCTTCTCCTTCTCCTTCTTCTACTTCTTCTGATTCACCCTCCAGACTTCACCTTCTCCTTCTACTTTTTCTGCTTCTTCTGATTCACCCTCCAGACTTCACCTTCTCTTTTTCCTTCTTCTGCTTCTTCTGATTCACCCTCCAGATTTCACCTTCTCCTTCTCCTTCTTCTGCTTCTTCTGATTCACCCTCCAGACTTTACCTTCTCCTTCTCCTTCTTCTGCTTCTTCTGATTCACCCTCCAGACTTCACCTTCTCCTTCTCCTTCATCTACTTCTTCTGATTCACCCTCCAGACTTCATCTTCTCCTTCTCCTTCTTCTGCTTCTTCTGATTCAACCTCCAGACTTCACCTTCTCCTTCTCCTTCTTCGGCTTCTTCTGATTCACCCTCCAGACTTCACATTCTCCTTCTCCTTCTTCTACTTCTTCTGATTCACCCTCTAGACTTCAACTTCTCCTTCTCCTTCTTCTGCTTCTGCTTCACCCTCCAGACTTCACCTTCTCGTTCTCCTTCTTCTGCTTCTTCTTCTGCGCCCTCCAGACTTCACCTTCTCCTTCTCCTTCTTCTGCTTCTTCTGCTTCACCCTCCTGACTTCACCTTCTCCTTCTCCTTCTTCTACTTCTTCTGCTTCACCCCCCTGACTTCACCTTCTCCTTCTCCTTCTTCTGCTTCTTCTGATTCACCCTCCTAACTCCACCTTCTCCTTCTCCTTCTTCTGCTTCTTCTGATTCACCCTCCTGACTTCACCTTCTCCTTCTCCTTCTTCTGCTTCTTCTGATTCACCCTCCAGACTTCACCTTCTCCTTCTCCTTCTTCTGCTTCTTCTGATTCACCCTCCAGACCTCACCTTCTCCTTCTCCTTCTTCTACTTCTTCTGATTCACCCTCCGGACTTCATCTTCTCCTTCTCCTTCTTCTGCTTCTTCTGATTCACCCTCCAGACTTCACCTTCTCCTTCTCCTTCTTCTGCTTCTTCTGATTCACTCTCCAGACTTCACCTTCTCCTTCTCCTTCTTCTACTTCTTCTGATTCACCCTCCAGACTTCACCTTCTCCTTCTCCTTCTTTTACTTCTTCTGATTCAACCTCCAGTCTTCACCTTCTCCTTCTCCTTCTTCTGCTTCTTCTGATTCACCCTCCAGACTTCACCTTCTCCTTCTCCTTCTTCTGATTCTTTTGATTCACCCTCCAGACTTCACCTTCTCCTTCTCCTTCTTCTGCTTCTTCTGATTCACCCTCCTGACTTCACCCTCTCCTTCTCCTTCTTCTACTTCTTCTGATTCACCCTCCTGACTTCACCTTCTCCTTCTCCTTCTTCTACTTCTTCTGCTTCACCCTCCAGACTTCACCTTCTCATTCTCCATCTTCTACTTCTTCTGATTCACCCTCCAGACTTCAACTTCTCCTTCTCCTTCTTCTGCTTCTTCTGATTCACCCTCCAGACTTCACCTTCTCCTTCTCCTTATTCTGCTTCTTCTGATTCACCCGCCAGACTTCACCTACTCCTTCTCCTTATTCTGCTTCTTCTGATTCACCCTCCAGACTTCACCTTCTCCTTCTCCTTCTTCTGCTTCTTCTGATTCACCCTCCAGACTTTACCTTCTCCTTCTCCTTCTTCTGCTTTTTCTGATTCACCCTCCAGACTTCACCTTCTCCTTCTCCTTCATCTACTTTTTCTGATTCACCCTCCTGACTTCACCTTCTCCTTCTCCTTCTTCTACTTCTTCTGATTCACCCTCCAGACTTCACCTTCTCCTTCTCCTTCTTCTACTTCTTCTGATTCACCCACCAGACTTCACCTTCTCCTTCTCCTTCTTCTGCTTCTTCTGATTCACCCTCCAGACTTCACCTTCTCCTTCTCCTTCTTCTGCTTCTTCTGATTCACCCTCCAGACTTAACCTTCTCCTTCTCCTTCTTCTGCTTCTTTTGATTCACCCTTCAGACTTCACCTTCTCCTTCTCCTTCTTCTGCTTCTTCTGATTCACCCTCCAGACCTCACCTTCTCCTTCTCCTTCTTCAACTTCTTCTGATTCACCCTCCAGACTTCATCTTCTCCTTCTCCTTCTTTTGCTTCTTCTGATTCACCCTCCAGACTTCACCTTCTCCTTCTCCTTCTTCTGCTTCTTCTGATTCACCCTCCAGACTTCGCCTTCTCCTTCTCCTTCTTCTGCTTCTTCTGATTCACCCTCCAGACTTCGCCTTCTCCTTCTCCTTCTTCTACTTCTTCTGATTCACCCTCCAGACTTCACCTTCTCCTTCTCCTTCTTCTACTTCTTCTGATTCACCCTCCAGACTTCACCTTCTCCTTCTCCATCTTCTACTTCTTCTGATTCACCGTCCAGACTTCACCTTCTCCTTCTCCTTCTTCTGCTTCTCCTGATTCACCCTCCTGACTTCACCTTCTCCTTCTCCTTCTTCTGCTTCTTCTGATTCACCCTCCAGACTTCACCTTCTCCTTCTCCTTCTTCTACTTCTTCTGATTCACCCTCCAGACTTCACCTTCTCCTTCTACTTCTTCTGCTTCTTCTGATTCACCCTCCAGACTTCACCTTCTCTTTTTCCTTCATCTGCTTCTTCTGATTCACCCTCCAGATTTCACCTTCTCCTTCTCCTTCTTCTGCTTCTTCTGATTCACCCTCCAGACTTTACCTTCTCCTTCTCCTTCTTCTGCTTCTTCTGATTCACCCTCCAGACTTCACCTTCTCCTTCTCCTTCATCTACTTCTTCTGATTCACCCTCCAGACTTCATCTTCTCCTTCTCCTTCTTCTGCCTCTTCTGATTCACCCTCCAGACTTCACCTTCTCCTTCTCCATCTTCTGCTTTTTCTGATTCACCCTCCTGACTTCACCTTCTCCTTCTCCTTCTTCTACTTCTTCTGATTCACCCTCCAGACTTCACCTTCTCCTTCTCCTTCTTCTACTTCTTCTGATTCACCCACCAGACTTCACCTTCTCCTTCTCCTTCTTCTGCTTCTTTTGATTCACCCTTCAGACTTCACCTTCTTCTTCTCCTTCTTCCGCTTCTTCTGATTCACCCTCCAGACCTCACCTTCTCCTTCTCCTTCTTCAACTTCTTCTGATTCACCCTCCAGACTTCATCTTCTCCTTCTCCTTCTTTTGCTTCTTCTGATTCACCCTCCAGACTTCACCTTCTCCTTCTCCTTCTTATGCTTCTTCTGATTCACCCTCCAGACTTCACCTTCTCCTTCTCCTTCTTCTGCTTCTTCTGATTAAGCCTCCAGACTCACCTTCTCCTTCTCCTTCTTCTACTTCTTCCGATTCACCCTCCAGACTTCACCTTCTCCTTCTTCTGCTTCTTCTGATTCACCCTCCAGACTTCACCTTCTCCTTCTCCTTCTTCTACTTCTTCTGATTCACCCTCCAGACTTCATCTTCTCCTTCTCCTTCTTCTGCTTCTTCTGATTCACCCTCCACACTTCACCATCTCCTTCTCCTTCTTCTGCTTCTTCTGATTCACCCTCCAGACTTCACCTTCTCCTTCTCCTTCTTCTACTTCTTCTGATTCACCCTCCAGACTTCACCTTCTCCTTCTCCTTCTTCTGCTTCTTCTGACTCACCCTCCAGACTTCACCTTCTCCTGCTACTTCTCCTGCTTCTTCTGATTCACCCTCCAGACTTCACCTTCTCCTTTTCCTTCTTCTGCTTCTTCTGATTCACCCTCCAGATTTCACCTTCTCCTTCTCCTTCTTCTGCTTCTTCTGATTCACCCTCCAGACTTCACCTTCTCCTTCTCCTTCTTCTGCTTCTTCTGATTAACCCTCCAGACTCACCTTCTCCTTCTCCTTCTTCTACTTCTTCTGATTCACCCTCCAGACTTCACCTTCTCCTTCTCCTTCTTCTACTTCTTCTGATTCACCCTCCAGACTTCACCTTCTCCTTCTCCTTCTTCTACTTCTTCTGCTTCTCCCTCCAGACTTCACCTTCTCCTTCTCCTTCTTCTGCTTCTTCTGATTCACCCTCCAGACTTCACCTTCTCCTTCTCCTTCTTCTACTTCTCCTGATTCACCCTCCAGACTTCACCTTCTCCTTCTCCTTCTTCTACTTCTTCTGATTCACCCTCCAGACTTCACCTTCTCCTTCTCCTTCTTCTACTTCTTATGATTCACCCTCCTGACTTCACCTTCTCCTTCTCCTTCTTCTGCTCCTTCTGCTTCACCCTCCAGACTTCACCTTCTCCTTCTCTTTCTTCTGCTTCTTCTGATTCACCCTCCAGACTTCACCTTCTCCTTCTCCTTCTTCTACTTCTTCTGATTCACCCTCCAGTCTTCACCTTCTCCTTCTCCTTCTTCTGCGTTTTCTGATTCACCGTCCAGACTTCACCTTCTCCTTCTCCTTCTTCTGCTTCTCCTGATTCACCCTCCTGACTTCACCTTCTCCTTCTCCTTCTTCTGCTTCTTCTGATTCACCCTCCAGACTTCACCTTCTCCTTCTCCTTCTTCTACTTCTTCTGATTCACCCTCCAGACTTCACCTTCTCCTTCTACTTTTTCTGCTTCTTCTGATTCACCCTCCAGACTTCACCTTCTCTTTTTCCTTCTTCTGCTTCTTCTGATTCACCCTCCAGATTTCACCTTCTCCTTCTCCTTCTTCTGCTTCTTCTGATTCACCCTCCAGACTTTACCTTCTCCTTCTCCTTCTTCTGCTTCTTCTGATTCACCCTCCAGACTTCACCTTCTCCTTCTCCTTCATCTACTTCTTCTGATTCACCCTCCAGACTTCATCTTCTCCTTCTCCTTCTTCTGCTTCTTCTGATTCAACCTCCAGACTTCACCTTCTCCTTCTCCTTCTTCGGCTTCTTCTGATTCACCCTCCAGACTTCACATTCTCCTTCTCCTTCTTCTACTTCTTCTGATTCACCCTCGAGACTTCATCTTCTCCTTCTCCTTCTTCTGCTTCTTCTGATTCACCCTCCAGACTTCACCTTCTCCTTCTCCTTCTTCTGCTTCTTCTGATTCACCCTCCAGACTTCACCTTCTCCTTCTCCTTCTTCTACTTCTTCTGTTTCACCCTCTAGACTTCAACTTCTCCTTCTCCTTCTTCTGCTTCTGCTTCACCCTCCAGACTTCACCTTCTCGTTCTCCTTCTTCTGCTTCTTCTTCTGCGCCCTCCAGACTTCACCTTCTCCTTCTCCTTCTTCTGCTTCTTCTGCTTCACCCTCCTGACTTCACCTTCTCCTTCTCCTTCTTCTACTTCTTCTGCTTCACCCCCCTGACTTCACCTTCTCCTTCTCCTTCTTCTGCTTCTTCTGATTCACCCTCCTAACTCCACCTTCTCCTTCTCCTTCTTCTGCTTCTTCTGATTCACCCTCCTGACTTCACCTTCTCCTTCTCCTTCTTCTGCTTCTTCTGATTCACCCTCCAGACTTCACCTTCTCCTTCTCCTTCTTCTGCTTCTTCTGATTCACCCTCCAGACCTCACCTTCTCCTTCTCCTTCTTCTACTTCTTCTGATTCACCCTCCGGACTTCATCTTCTCCTTCTCCTTCTTCTGCTTCTTCTGATTCACCCTCCAGACTTCACCTTCTCCTTCTCCTTCTTCTGCTTCTTCTGATTCACTCTCCAGACTCCACCTTCTCCTTCTCCTTCTTCTACTTCTTCTGATTCACCCTCCAGACTTCACCTTCTCCTTCTCCTTCTTTTACTTCTTCTGATTCAACCTCCAGTCTTCACCTTCTCCTTCTCCTTCTTCTGCTTCTTCTGATTCACCCTCCAGACTTCACCTTCTCCTTCTCCTTCTTCTGATTCTTTTGATTCACCCTCCAGACTTCACCTTCTCCTTCTCCTTCTTCTGCTTCTTCTGATTCACCCTCCTGACTTCACCCTCTCCTTCTCCTTCTTCTACTTCTTCTGATTCACCCTCCTGACTTCACCTTCTCCTTCTCCTTCTTCTACTTCTTCTGCTTCACCCTCCAGACTTCACCTTCTCATTCTCCATCTTCTACTTCTTCTGATTCACCCTCCAGACTTCAACTTCTCCTTCTCCTTCTTCTGCTTCTTCTGATTCACCCTCCAGACTTCACCTTCTCCTTCTCCTTATTCTGCTTCTTCTGATTCACCCGCCAGACTTCACCTACTCCTTCTCCTTATTCTGCTTCTTCTGATTCACCCTCCAGACTTCACCTTCTCCTTCTCCTTCTTCTGCTTCTTCTGATTCACCCTCCAGACTTTACCTTCTCCTTCTCCTTCTTCTGCTTTTTCTGATTCACCCTCCAGACTTCACCTTCTCCTTCTCCTTCATCTACTTTTTCTGATTCACCCTCCTGACTTCACCTTCTCCTTCTCCTTCTTCTACTTCTTCTGATTCACCCTCCAGACTTCACCTTCTCCTTCTCCTTCTTCTACTTCTTCTGATTCACCCACCAGACTTCACCTTCTCCTTCTCCTTCTTCTGCTTCTTCTGATTCACCCTCCAGACTTCACCTTCTCCTTCTCCTTCTTCTGCTTCTTCTGATTCACCCTCCAGACTTAACCTTCTCCTTCTCCTTCTTCTGCTTCTTTTGATTCACCCTTCAGACTTCACCTTCTCCTTCTCCTTCTTCTGCTTCTTCTGATTCACCCTCCAGACCTCACCTTCTCCTTCTCCTTCTTCTACTTCTTCTGATTCACCCTCCGGACTTCATCTTCTCCTTCTCCTTCTTCTGCTTCTTCTGATTCACCCTCCAGACTTCACCTTCTCCTTCTCCTTCTTCTGCTTCTTCTGATTCACTCTCCAGACTTCACCTTCTCCTTCTCCTTCTTCTACTTCTTCTGATTCACCCTCCAGACTTCACCTTCTCCTTCTCCTTCTTTTACTTCTTCTGATTCAACCTCCAGTCTTCACCTTCTCCTTCTCCTTCTTCTGCTTCTTCTGATTCACCCTCCAGACTTCACCTTCTCCTTCTCCTTCTTCTGATTCTTTTGATTCACCCTCCAGACTTCACCTTCTCCTTCTCCTTCTTCTGCTTCTTCTGATTCACCCTCCTGACTTCACCCTCTCCTTCTCCTTCTTCTACTTCTTCTGATTCACCCTCCTGACTTCACCTTCTCCTTCTCCTTCTTCTACTTCTTCTGCTTCACCCTCCAGACTTCACCTTCTCATTCTCCATCTTCTACTTCTTCTGATTCACCCTCCAGACTTCAACTTCTCCTTCTCCTTCTTCTGCTTCTTCTGATTCACCCTCCGGACTTCACCTTCTCCTTCTCCTTATTCTGCTTCTTCTGATTCACCCGCCAGACTTCACCTACTCCTTCTCCTTATTCTGCTTCTTCTGATTCACCCTCCAGACTTCACCTTCTCCTTCTCCTTCTTCTGCTTCTTCTGATTCACCCTCCAGACTTTACCTTCTCCTTCTCCTTCTTCTGCTTTTTCTGATTCACCCTCCAGACTTCACCTTCTCCTTCTCCTTCATCTACTTTTTCTGATTCACCCTCCTGACTTCACCTTCTCCTTCTCCTTCTTCTACTTCTTCTGATTCACCCTCCAGACTTCACCTTCTCCTTCTCCTTCTTCTACTTCTTCTGATTCACCCACCAGACTTCACCTTCTCCTTCTCCTTCTTCTGCTTCTTCTGATTCACCCTCCAGACTTCACCTTCTCCTTCTCCTTCTTCTGCTTCTTCTGATTCACCCTCCAGACTTAACCTTCTCCTTCTCCTTCTTCTGCTTCTTTTGATTCACCCTTCAGACTTCACCTTCTCCTTCTCCTTCTTCTGCTTCTTCTGATTCACCCTCCAGACCTCACCTTCTCCTTCTCCTTCTTCAACTTCTTCTGATTCACCCTCCAGACTTCATCTTCTCCTTCTCCTTCTTTTGCTTCTTCTGATTCAGCCTCCAGACTTCACCTTCTCCTTCTCCTTCTTCTGCTTCTTCTGATTCACCCTCCAGACTTCGCCTTCTCCTTCTCCTTCTTCTGCTTCTTCTGATTCACCCTCCAGACTTCGCCTTCTCCTTCTCCTTCTTCTACTTCTTCTGATTCACCCTCCAGACTTCACCTTCTCCTTCTCCTTCTTCTACTTCTTCTGATTCACCCTCCAGACTTCACCTTCTCCTTCTCCATCTTCTACTTCTTCTGATTCACCGTCCAGACTTCACCTTCTCCTTCTCCTTCTTCTGCTTCTCCTGATTCACCCTCCTGACTTCACCTTCTCCTTCTCCTTCTTCTGCTTCTTCTGATTCACCCTCCAGACTTCACCTTCTCCTTCTCCTTCTTCTACTTCTTCTGATTCACCCTCCAGACTTCACCTTCTCCTTCTACTTCTTCTGCTTCTTCTGATTCACCCTCCAGACTTCACCTTCTCTTTTTCCTTCATCTGCTTCTTCTGATTCACCCTCCAGATTTCACCTTCTCCTTCTCCTTCTTCTGCTTCTTCTGATTCACCCTCCAGACTTTACCTTCTCCTTCTCCTTCTTCTGCTTCTTCTGATTCACCCTCCAGACTTCACCTTCTCCTTCTCCTTCATCTACTTCTTCTGATTCACCCTCCAGACTTCATCTTCTCCTTCTCCTTCTTCTGCCTCTTCTGATTCACCCTCCAGACTTCACCTTCTCCTTCTCCTTCTTCTGCTTTTTCTGATTCACCCTCCTGACTTCACCTTCTCCTTCTCCTTCTTCTACTTCTTCTGATTCACCCTCCAGACTTCACCTTCTCCTTCTCCTTCTTCTACTTCTTCTGATTCACCCACCAGACTTCACCTTCTCCTTCTCCTTCTTCTGCTTCTTTTGATTCACCCTTCAGACTTCACCTTCTTCTTCTCCTTCTTCCGCTTCTTCTGATTCACCCTCCAGACCTCACCTTCTCCTTCTCCTTCTTCAACTTCTTCTGATTCACCCTCCAGACTTCATCTTCTCCTTCTCCTTCTTTTGCTTCTTCTGATTCACCCTCCAGACTTCACCTTCTCCTTCTCCTTCTTATGCTTCTTCTGATTCACCCTCCAGACTTCACCTTCTCCTTCTCCTTCTTCTGCTTCTTCTGATTAAGCCTCCAGACTCACCTTCTCCTTCTCCTTCTTCTACTTCTTCCGATTCACCCTCAAGACTTCACCTTCTCCTTCTTCTGCTTCTTCTGATTCACCCTCCAGACTTCACCTTCTCCTTCTCCTTCTTCTACTTCTTCTGATTCACCCTCCAGACTTCATCTTCTCCTTCTCCTTCTTCTGCTTCTTCTGATTCACCCTCCACACTTCACCATCTCCTTCTCCTTCTTCTGCTTCTTCTGATTCACCCTCCAGACTTCACCTTCTCCTTCTCCTTCTTCTACTTCTTCTGATTCACCCTCCAGACTTCACCTTCTCCTTCTCCTTCTTCTGCTTCTTCTGACTCACCCTCCAGACTTCACCTTCTCCTGCTACTTCTCCTGCTTCTTCTGATTCACCCTCCAGACTTCACCTTCTCCTTTTCCTTCTTCTGCTTCTTCTGATTCACCCTCCAGATTTCACCTTCTCCTTCTCCTTCTTCTGCTTCTTCTGATTCACCCTCCAGACTTCACCTTCTCCTTCTCCTTCTTCTGCTTCTTCTGATTAACCCTCCAGACTCACCTTCTCCTTCTCCTTCTTCTACTTCTTCTGATTCACCCTCCAGACTTCACCTTCTCCTTCTCCTTCTTCTACTTCTTCTGATTCACCCTCCAGACTTCACCTTCTCCTTCTCCTTCTTCTACTTCTTCTGCTTCTCCCTCCAGACTTCACCTTCTCCTTCTCCTTCTTCTGCTTCTTCTGATTCACCCTCCAGACTTCACCTTCTCCTTCTCCTTCTTCTACTTCTCCTGATTCACCCTCCAGACTTCACCTTCTCCTTCTCCTTCTTCTACTTCTTATGATTCACCCTCCTGACTTCACCTTCTCCTTCTCCTTCTTCTGCTCCTTCTGCTTCACCCTCCAGACTTCACCTTCTCCTTCTCTTTCTTCTGCTTCTTCTGATTCACCCTCCAGACTTCACCTTCTCCTTCTCCTTCTTCTGATTCTTTTGATTCACCCTCCAGACTTCACCTTCTCCTTCTCCTTCTTCTGCTTCTTCTGATTCACCCTCCAGACTTCACCTTCTCCTTCTCCTTCTTCTACTTCTTCTGATTCACCCTCCTGACTTCACCTTCTCCTTCACCTTCTTCTACTTCTTCTGCTTCACCCTCCAGACTTCACCTTCTGCTTCTCCTTCTTCTACTTCTTCTGATTCACCCGCCAGACTTCACCTTCTCCTTCTCCTTATTCTGCTTCTCCTGATTCACCCTCCAGACTTCACCTTCTCCTTCTCCTTCTTCCGCTTCTTCTGAATCACCCTCCTGACTTACCTTCTCCTTCTCCTTCTTCTGCTTCTTCTGATTCACCCTCCAGACTTCACCTTCTCCTTCTCCTTCATCTACTTCTTCTGATTCACCCTACAGACTTCATCTTCTCCTTCTCCTTCATCTGCTTCTTCTGATTCACCCTCCAGACTTCACCTTCTCCTTCTCCTTCTTCTGCTTTTTCTGATTCACCCTCCTGACTTCACCTTCTCCTTCTCCTTCTTCTACTTCTTCTGATTCACCCTCCAGACTTCACCTTCTCCTTCTCCTTATTCTACTTCTTCTGATTCACCCACCAGACTTCACCTTCTCCTTCTCCTTCTTCTGCTTCTTCTGATTCACCCTCCAGACTTCACCTTCTCCTTCTCCTTCTTCTGCTTCTTCTGATTCACCCTCCAGACTCCACCTTCTCCTTCTCCTTCTTCTGCTTCTTTTGATTCACCCTTCAGACTTCGCCTTCTCCTTCTCCTTCTTCTGCTTCTTCTGATTCACCCTCCAGACCTCACCTTCTCCTTCTCCTTCTTCTACTTCTTCTGATTCACCCTCCAGACTTCATCTTCTCCTTCTCCTTCTTTTGCTTCTTCTGATTCACCCTCCAGACTTCACCTTCTCCTTCTCCTTCTTCTGCTTCTTCTGATTCACCCTCCAGACTTCGCCTTCTCCTTCTCCTTCTACTTCTTCTGATTCACCCTCCAGACTTCACCTTCTCCTTCTCCTTCTTCTACTTCTTCTGATTCACCCTCCAGTCTTCATCTTCTCCTTCTCCTTCTTCTGCTTCTTCTGATTCTCCCTCCAGACTTCACCTTCTCCTTCTCCTTCTTCTGCTTCTCCTGATTCACCCACCTGACTTCACCTTCTCCTTCTCCTTCTTCTGCTTCTTCTGATTCACCCTCCAGACTTCACCTTCTCCTTTTCCTTCTTCTGCTTCTTCTGATTCATCCTCCGGATTTCACCTTCTCCTTCTCCTTCTTCTGCTTCTTCTGATTCACCCTCCAGACTTCACCTTCTCCTTCTCATTCTTCTGCTTCTTCTGATTCACCCTCCAGACTTCACCTTCTCCTTCACCTTCTTCTACTTCTTCTGATTCACCCTCCAGACTTCACCTTCTCCTTCTCCTTCTTCTGCTTCTTCTGATTCACCATCCAGACTTCACCTTCTCCTTCTCCTTCGTCTACTTCTTCTGATTCACCCTCCAGACTACACCTTCTCCTTCTCCTTCTTCTACTTCTTCTGATTCACCCTCCAGACTTCACCTTCTCCTTCTCCTTCTTCTGCTTCTTCTGATTCACCCTCCAGACTTCACCTTCTACTTCTCCTTCTTCTACTTCTTCTGATTCACCCTCCAAACTTCACCTTCTCCTTCTCCTTCTTCTACTTCTTCTGATTCACCCTCCAGACTTCACCTTCTCCTTCTCCTTCTTCTACTTCTTCTGATTCACCCTCCAGACTTCACCTTCTCCTTCTCCTTCTTCTACTTCTTATGATTCACCCTCCTGACTTCACCTTCTCCTTCTCCTTCTTCTGCTTCTTCTGCTTCACCTCCAGACTTCACCTTCTCCTTCTCCTTCTTCTGCTTATTCTGCTTCACCCTCCAGACTTCACCTTCTCCTTCTCCTTCTTCTGCTTCTTCTGCTTCACCCTCCAGACCTCACCTTCTCCTTCTCCTTCTTCTACTTCTTCTGATTCACCCTCCTGACTTCACCTTCTCCTTCTCCTTCTTCTACTTCTTCTGCTTCACCCACCAGACTTCACCTTCTCCTTCTCCTTCTTCTGCTTCTCCTGATTCACCCTCCTGACTTCACCTTCTCCTTCTCCTTCTTCTGCTTCTTCTGATTCACCCTCCAGACTTCACCTTCTCCTTCTCCTTCTTCTACTTCTTCTGATTCACCCTCCAGACTTCACCTTCTCCTGCTACTTCTTCTGCTTCTTCTGATTCACCCTCCAGACTTCACCTTCTCCTTTTCCTTCTTCTGCTTCTTCTGATTCATCCTCCAGATTTCACCTTCTCCTTCTCCTTCTTCTGCTTCTTCTGATTCACCCTCCAGACTTCACCTTCTCCTTCTCATTCTTCTGCTTCTTCTGATTCACCCTCCAGACTTCACCTTCTCCTTCACCTTCTTCTACTTCTTCTGATTCACCCTCCAGACTTCACCTTCTCCTTCTCCTTCTTCTGCTTCTTCTGATTCACCATCCAGACTTCACCTTCTCCTTCTCCTTCGTCTACTTCTTCTGATTCACCCTCCAGACTACACCTTCTCCTTCTCCTTCTTCTACTTCTTCTGATTCACCCTCCAGACTTCACCTTCTCCTTCTCCTTCTTCTGCTTCTTCTGATTCACCCTCCAGACTTCACCTTCTCCTTCTCCTTCTTCTACTTCTTCTGATTCACCCTCCAAACTTCACCTTCTCCTTCTCCTTCTTCTACTTCTTCTGCTTCTCCCTCCAGACTTCACCTTCTCCTTCTCCTTCTTCTGCTTCTTCTGATTCAGCCTCCAGACTTCACCTTCTCCTTCTCCTTCTTCTACTTCTTCTGATTCACCCTCCAGACTTCACCTTCTCCTTCTCCTTCTTCTACTTCTTCTGATTCACCCTCCAGACTTCACCTTCTCCTTCTCCTTCTTCTACTTCTTATGATTCACCCTCCTGACTTCACCTTCTCCTTCTCCTTCTTCTGCTTCTTCTGCTTCACCCTCCAGACTTCACCTTCTCCTTCTCCTTCTTCTGCTTCTTCTGCTTCACCCTCCAGACTTCACCTTCTCCTTCTCCTTCTTCTGCTTCTTCTGCTTCACCCTCCAGACCTCACCTTCTCCTTCTCCTTCTTCTACTTCTTCTGATTCACCCTCCTGACTTCACCTTCTCCTTCTCCTTCTTCTACTTCTTCTGCTTCACCCTCCAGACTTCACCTTCTCCTTCTCCTTCTTCTGCTTCTTCTGATTCACCCTCCAGACTTCACCTTCTCCTTCTCCTTCTTCTGCTTCTTCTAATTTACCCGCCAGACTTCACCTTCTCCTTCTCCTTATTCTGCTTCTCCTGATTCACCCTCCAGACTTCACCTTCTCCTTCTCCTTCTTCTGCTTCTTCTGAATCACCCTCCTGACTTAACTTCTCCTTCTCCTTCTTCTGCTTCTTCTGAATCACCCTCCAGACTTCACCTTCTCCTTCTCCTTCTTCTGCTTCTTCTGATTCACCCTCCAGACTTCACCTTCTCCTTCTCCTTCTTCTGCTTCTTTTGATTCACCCTTCAGACTTCACCTTCGCCTTCTCCTTCTTCTGCTTCTTCTGATTCACCCTCCAGACCTCACCTTCTCCTTCACCTTCTTCTACTTCTTCTGCTTCACCCTCCAGACTTCACCTTCTGCTTCTCCTTCTTCTACTTTTTCTGATTCACCCTCCAGACTTCACCTTCTCCTTCTCCTTCTTCTGCTTCATCTGATTCACCCGCCAGACTTCACCTTCTCCTTCTCCTTATTCTGCTTCTCCTGATTCACCCTCCAGACTTCACCTTCTCCTTCTCCTTCTTCTGCTTCTTCTGAATCACCCTCCTGACTTACCTTCTCCTTCTCCTTCTTCTGCTTCTTCTGATTCACCCTCCAGACTTCACCTTCTCCTTCTCCTTCATCTACTTCTTCTGATTCACCCTCCAGACTTCATCTTCTCCTTCTCCTTCATCTGCTTCTTCTGATTCACCCTCCAGACTTCACCTTCTCCTTCTCCTTCATCTGCTTCTTCTGATTCACCCTCCAGACTTCACCTTCTCCTTCTCCTTCTTCTGCTTTTTCTGATTCACCCTCCAGACTTCACCTTCTCCT